>NC_062259.1:10706666-11023750 GCF_905475465.1 Pieris napi | reverse complement strand
TAAATATACAAACTCCTTTTTTTTTTTCATTTATATTGTTCTACTAGCGGCACCGACAGACGTTGTCCTGTCTTAACTATGAATATTGATTTCAAATTGGTATAATGAATTAAAAAATATTTCAGAAACAAAGTGTTTATTATTCTAATGCTTTATGTTATACAACATTCTTTGTTTGTTTTTCTGGCTCGCATATTATTATATTATCAATATAATAACTCCGATCGAAGCATTTATTTTGAACGATATTCGCAGCACGCATTCTGTCAATGTTGTGTTATGTCAAACGCCATAAGGTTACACCAAAAAGTTCGAATTGTATGGTGGTTAAGTATTCTTGAATTTTCTAATTTTCCGCGCAATTTTTTTCTCTTATAAGAACCTTCTCCTGACAATTACAAACACAACAAAAAAAAAAATCAGACAAATCGGTCGAGCCGTTTTCATGTGATGTCGTGACAACAGAAAACGGGTTTCATTTTTATATATATAGATGAATAAATATTCAAACAACTTTTATATTTAATTTTATACTTTTTTCAAATACTCGTAAAACCAAGAATCATGCGAAATGTATTTTAAAAAGCTATAAATAATATTCACTTAAACTGATCCGATGTCTGTTACCACTCGAGTGTCGACAATAGTGTCAGAAACTTTCTGACGTTAACTAGTAGACACTAGTGTCATATTTCGAATGGAACGCTCTTTAATGTCGTTAACACAGGGATGATAACATAATCCACCTTAAGCCACATAATTAAAAATTCAGACTAAATTTTGAAAGAAAAACCACTTACTCATAATGAAAATGTACTGAGGTATTTAGTATATTTGTTATATTTTTGGCCTTGCATCGTAGAACGACGTCTTCTGACGGTATACATATGGCATGCTTCGACTTCTGACAATTCACCCAGCCAGGCTCCATAAGAAAGGTAATAGCCAAAAACCGCAACGAATCAGCCAGATTTGTCGCGTTCTGTAAAAGCACTTTTATAAGATTTTAACATCAATAAATTAACTTATGATATAGGTATGCCTGGCAACCCTGAGATCGTGGATTCGATCGCCAGCTATACACTTAATTTTTATTTTGTGTGTGAATATTTTAGGGAAATATCGTAGGGAATTCATACTTAGACCCACACGACGCGACAGGCACGATATTATACTACTTACGTCTTACATACTTGCTTATGAGTAAAAAAAGAAGATGATAAGAGCAAAAAGCATGAATAAGGACCAATAGCTCTATAGATTAAAATATTATTTTATTAAGTTAAAATAGTGTAATGACGGACTTTTTATAAAGAAATGTTTATATTACATAATATAACACAGTTTCATTGGTGCGAGTTCTGAAAATTCATAATGAAGAGTATCGATTTCATTGCGGGCTTAAACTTGTTAACGAGTCTCATGTTCGCAAAAATTAATGAAATACGCTTAAAACTGATACATTTTTATCGTATTAAGTTAAAATTTATATAGTTTTATTGCAATTGCAACTCTGTACAGATATAGAATTTTTTGTTTGACTATCGTGATTCCTTCTATAATTCTAGTCCACCACTGTCTTGCAGAATCGGGACTTAACAGAAAAATAATACACTTTTCATAGAAAAATCTTTCGAAAATTCGAAGTAATCATTTGGGTATATTCATAGCTTTACACACCTCAGTTCCAAGTAACAATTCTCAAAACTGTTTGTTTTTAACTACAAGTGTTATAATTTATACGTAGTATGAGATAACATTAATTTTAATTGATAACAAAAACTCCGAAATTTAGTTGAGTATAATTCTCTCTTCATTCCCCAAAATGTGCACCGAAATTCAACAAAGAATAATAAAGCATCAGAAAATCTGTTACAATCGATATGGATCAAAGAAATATACAAATCAACTGTTACATAAACAACTAATTAAACAGGTACAATAATAAAGTCAGTAAGCTTGTTAGTGACTTCACTCCTAACTGCAGAGAAATCAAAGTTGTAAATTCTATCGAAGTTACATTCACTAATTGATCAAAAAGATCTAAAACTTTAACAGGTATGAAGCTGTATTGATTTTGAAGCGTATTCAATATTTGAAGCATCGGTTATTTTAACAGGGCTTGCTACCATAGACATAGACATAAGATTTATTACAATCAAAAACACACACACATAAACACACAAAATCACAGTACTTAAAGAAACAAATTAATAAAACATCAAAAACAATAAACAATTAAAACTAAAATTAAAAATTCCCTTTTGCCATTCAGTTCGCTTCCAGTGTGCAATGTGTGTGTACAGTACACAGTACGGTTGTAATTGGCCCTGGCTCAGCATTATGCTGAGGAGCAGAAAGTTCCACAGCGCTGGTCATTCTGCCAGGGACCACAGCAGCTAGTTTGCGCCTCTAATAAAATAATTAATAATAATACCTAGTAGAAAAAAAATATAATAATATTAAAGTTAGAAGTGTGAGTAAATCGTGTGTAACGGTGTATAATAAATAAAATAAAGTTAAAAGTTAAAAATAAGAATAATTGTAAATAAGTAGTTAAATTTTGTTTTATGGGTGGATAAAAACTAAATTTCATGGGACTTTTGTTGAATAAGTAGATATGTCTTATAACTGCGACTAAAATTTGACTTTAATTGAAGACTCTGCAGCGGAGGAGGGATATTATTTTTCAGTTTTAAATGTCTTTATTACTTTTACGCCCAGAGACAGATTGTTTTAAAAGGTTTAGAGGTACTGCCGAACCGTTACAACTTAGAGAAGCCTAAAAATCACTTTTTTTTTAAATGAGTTAAGTATCCAGAGCCCAACACTGCTTCGTAGTAAAGCCTTATTTCAATATATCCTATGTATGTATAATAATATGCTCCTATTTCACCATGCCCCCTGCTGATAGAGGGCAAATCTTTGTTTTTGCTTTTGTCATGTCATGTAGAACATGGTGTAATGGTTGCAGCTCATTACAAACGTCGTGTAAAACAAAAAACTTGGCGAATCAAAAGAGTGGCGGAGAGTTTATTGCCAGTTCTTCTCTTCCGTTCTACGCCCTTGCTTTGAGATCTGGCTGTAAATGTAAAATTAGAAGCATTGAATATATATTTTTTCTGACGTTCATAAGTGTATATTGTGTTACCTATATGAATAAATAATTTTGACTTTTGAGTATATATTAAATATATAAAATTTCAGTATATAATACTGTGTATAAATTTATGTTATTACAAATCTGATGCTGAATTCCTAGATATGGCCTTAAACTGAAATCTAAGCAAGCACTATTGTACGCAATAAGCTGATTACAAATGCTTGAAGCAATTGTATGAATTCCCAAGTAAGAGAAGATATGAGCAAATATTAATAATAACAACAAACTACACAACAAAGAAATGGATTCCTTGAAAATTGTTAGGAAGAGAGTTAGCAAATTTTTTTCTTATTTGCGAATATTAAAATGTTGTTTCAGAAATATATTTGTATTAAGGTCGATTTACATCAAACGAGCGAATGCTCATTCTATCCCCACTACATCAAATTCTTCTAGTGTAAACAGGCGTAGAGCATTCTTTCGTTGTTCTTAGTGCGTTCGCAAAGATTCTATAGAATATTCTAAGAATGCTCGTTCGCTTGATGTAAACGGCGCAAGAGCGCGCGAACAGTTGCTTAGAGCGTTCTAGCGTGTTCGGACGTGCTCGCGCCACTGAGCGGTCTTTTCAAAGCGTTCTTGTGTTCTAGCTCTAGCTCTATGTTCGTTTGATGTAAATCGATACCTCTAGTTTTCGTTTACACTAAAAGATTACGAAAGAATGCTCTTGTTCTAGCTCTAGCTCTATGTTCGTTTGATGTAAATCGACCTTAACACTTTGAAAATCACGTGTCTTCTAGCTTAGACGTGTTCTTCCCCAATGTCACTGTCACTAGTAAGACACAACACGTGTAACGTCTACGTCCTACGTGCTAAGCCCCAAAATCCCCTCATATGTAGACCATGTCACGAATGTTTAGGTAGCTTCAGACTGAAGCTTGAGACTGTGTGTCTCTTGGTGCCACGGTTAAAGGAATATCGTCTGTTTATATTTACTACAACACTGTCGGTCAATATATATCTACACTAGTTGACCCCGTACGTTGACATAGTACGTATAAAAATGGGAGCTGTTGCTAGAAACAACATTTTTTATTTTTATACAACATATAAAAATAAAAAATATTGTCGTGGCCAATCACTTAGTTATAAAAAAAGAAATCGATCTACTGAAATAAGATATAAAAATCAGCCAAGCCGCTTTGGTGTTGTTGTTTATAAATATCGAGACTCAGGAATGTATATACATAGAATAATTATCTGCCTAAAAATGAAGATCAACATAGTCAACATAGTAGTTTCATGTGAGTTTCTCAATCAAGACATCAAACATAAGCGTTTCAACACTTCATACCTATAGATTTTTATGCTTCAAAAAATATTCGTGGGAGAACTTCATGTCTTAGGGTAAGATTCAGAGTCGACAATATATATATAATATATATTTTAGGGGTGATTTTCTATACTATGGATATATTGGCCATTTCAATTCATATTTCATACATTTCTGGCAAACAGATTGGTTTATTGAAGGCTCACTGCAAATAATAGACTCGGCTATTTACAATTGTTGTACAATATGATTTGAGTGCGTAATGTATAGCTTCAAGGCTTATATTCAAATGAGTAATGGGATTTTAATGACGTAATAAACATACGTTTATAAATACAATTGTAATCCAACTAATTGATACTATTAAACTAAGTTGCTAGCAGTTTACCAAGTTTTTGAAGTAAACTTCTTTAGTCGCATGAGGGTAAATTGTTACGGAACGCCACGAAGATGTGCAGCGTTTTTGTCGTTTTTTTTTTCTTTGATAAAGATGTGCTACTATAAAATATTGTGGTGAAATTATTCATACTTGAACACCGATGGTGTTTTTAATACATAACAATATTATAATTATTTTTGAGTTTGAGTTTAAGGTAAGTCGATTTCCCCACGATTTATACGTACAGCATACGAGCAAGTGGAACGTGGCGCTCATAGAAAAATCAATAGGTGCACATCCGGGATTGAAACAATGAACATCAGTTTGCAGCTTAAGCCACTAAGTCATGATTATATTGGGGTGTGTATTGCTTTTAGTCGTATTATTATAGCCGAAGGCTGCGTCTATGTAAAGGTAAGATTCCACCTAAATAGCGTGCAGCAATTATTAACAAACATTTTGTGCAAAACAATACTAGAACACGTACTAAGCAGGTATTTTCTTCCGACAGTTGCTACTATGGAAGGGTAGGAAATCGTTGTGCTTTGTGCTGCAGCCTGTGTGTTGTACGCGCACAATTAAGTGTTTTCGCTTTGGTAGCGGCAGCAAGACAGAGTTGTGCGCGAACTTTGCTGAAATAAGCGCGCAGTATTTGTTATTGTTCGCTTGAGTGGGTCGACCAAAACAAACATTTGTGCCGCACGTTGTGCAACACTGAACCGCACAGTTCAGCACACTGGTGAAATCGTACCATAAGGTGCCAGGTGATCCGGTTATCAGGTTAATTGGTTAGTGCTAGTCCATGACTTCTATCCATAGACGAATGTAGATGAAACCAACGTTTGCATAATCTTAGTGTTTTTAGAGAATTTCTTATAAACTCGGCACTATTGTATATGTATTTTTGTGTATGCTCAAGCATTAAGCTGTAGACTGACTTGATTGTAGTGTCACATAATTAGCAATAAATTTAAAAAGGCATCTCGCTCTTGATTTGTCTATGGTACATGCTCATTGCTCATATCTACATAAATAAATTAGGACCTCAAACTAATATTTACAATAAACGTCATTATTACGTATATTTTAGGTTCCCTTTTCTATACGGTAGTAAAAAAAGGTAAAAAAAACCTTTTAACTCTCCTATTTCCGAATAATAATTACTAGAATATAACTATTAACATGTTACAATAAAATATTTTCTATTCATATTGACGCAGGCTTAAATTTCCCGAATAGGTTTATCAAAACCGCAAATTTGCAACCAAAATTATCAAACTATTCAAGCAGCATTTAAATCAGTTTACAAAATTATGTTGATAATGTTTTTCTATCATAATAATAAAATTAAATAAATACAATATATAAATCAGTGGCGCTTTACACCCTAATTGGTTCTGGGCCTCAGATTTCAGAATCTGCAACCATGATCATTTGTCAAAGGAATAAGCAAGTAGGGGATCAGCCTTCTGTGCCTGACACGCGCCGTCAGTTCTTAGGCAAGCCGTTTACCTCACGATGTTTTCCTTTACCCTTCGAGCGAATGTTAATGTCAAATGCGCACATAGAAAGAAAGTCCATTCGTGCACACCCAGGGATCGTACCTACGATCCCAAGATTGAGAGTCGCACGCTGAAGCCACTAGGCCAAAAATAATTAAATTAGTCTAATAAAAAATTTAAAATCAAAACTTAAACTCACTTTCCAGCGTACGGCATATCCAAACAGGCTTCGAGTGTTTCAAGTCGGTAAAAATTTGAATTTAATTATTTGTTTGGTAATTCTACTGCTAACACAAAATATATACAACAAAAAGCAATTATACCAAACACATATGACATACATATACTACACAAAATGGTTCAAACGTTTCCGAAAGGAAAGAATCAATAAAATTATTAAATACATAATACCTAATTCGTCAGAGCTGTGATGGTGTGAAAACGTACCCTACGTATAATGTTTTCTATTTGATCTTCTCTCTGAGTATTAAATTCATAAAGTATTGAATACGTTACGTATACAAAAGAGGTATCAATCTATAAATAACAGATATTTAGACGTTTATTTCTGATAACTGATAAAATACTACGAAGCAAATACTTCACAGATAAACACAATATACTTACAATTAGCGCCCACAATGTTGTTTGCAATAGAATGCCAAATGACACACCTCTTAATAATGGATTTAGATTTTCATTCGTGTCTAATTTTCTTGTGTACTGTTTTATGAAAAAATCCATAAACATATAAGCCATGCCTAATGCTAGTGCACTAAGAATAAACTCCACAAGCGTCACTGCAATTATATAAAATCATTCATATATAAATAAAATTCTGTTAAGAAAGAAAATATTGGTAATTTCTCTCGTCCTATAACTTGTTTTCTATTTAAATTAATTGTTTAATAAATAATAATTTGAGCTCCCTTATTGAGCCTGGCCATCAATGTATATGTTATATATATTATAGTACTTGTGCGTAGGCATAGGTAAGCTCTTTTTCATAAAGTCCCGTTTATTGAAAGAGCTTTCAACAACTCATTGTTTATATACTATACCATAACAATGTTCTTGTTATCGCAAACGAACATACTTTGGGCCTGTAAAATATTGATCGTGATTTTTATGCCGTGGTATCATGGTAACTAATCGAACAGCATCCTAGTGACGGAGTCCTTAACCCTCAAATGTGGTGTTGATGAGAGGAAACCGTTATAGATTATAAAAACAAATGATTTTTATGACACTATAGAATGTAACGGCCGTAATCATTCCATTCGTGAGATATAAATATTATTTACCATTAATTGTTAATCTAATTAACCAGACTATGCTTTATAAAGCCTTCATAGCTTAGGGCAACCTTGCGTCTCTGAAAAACCTATACCATTTATAATTTAATTGCCGACCATTTTACACTGGACAGAAACCTAATCTCACCTAACGAAACCTAGTAGCACTACCTATACCGCGCTGTCGCAAACTAAAATACGTTTTAAAAAATATTAATGTAATCGATATCGAAGTTACGTGGGAAGCTTGCTCATTGTTAACATTTGACTCGCGTAAATGGATTCTCGGAATAACGATATTGTTTGCTGTGAAAGACACTGAGACCTTGTTTGTGTGTAAAGGTAAGCTAAGTGAAGGGAACGAAACAATGAAACCCGTATTGAGAGCACTTATTCATATAGGTTTTAAATTACATATAATGTTTACACAGGTAACATTGTCTATTATGAGGTAGAAAATGTTTTTACTTTTAAGAAAGCGGCGCTACAATCTTTGCTAAAATCTTTTAAAAACACTTGTTAATCTTGGCGCAATTTTCATTTAGCCCAATATCCGGTGCTGCGCCTGAGTTAGCGCACTCACCGTCTCGCTAAGTAAGTAATGTAAGTAAGCACGCCCTTATTTTAACTTTGTCTGTTATGAGCTAAGAAGTTTTTACTTTGCAAGAACAGGGCTACAACCCTTGGTAAAATCTTTTAAAAGTGCTTTGTAAAATCTTGGCGCAATTTTCATTTAGCCCAATATCCGGTGCTGCGCCTGAGTTAGCGCACTCACCGCCTCGCTAAGTAAGTAATGTAAGTAAGCACGCCCTTATTTTAACTTTGTCTGTTATGAGCTAAGAAGTTTTTACTTTGCAAGAACAGGGCTACAACCCTTGGTAAAATCTTTTAAAAGTGCTTTGTAAAATCTTGGCGCAATTTTCATTTAGCCCAATATCCAGTGCATATTGCGCCTGAGTTAGCGCACTCGCCACCTCGCCCATGTAAGTAATTACACGTCTTGTGAAAGACGTTACGTTTCTCAAAGACAGAGCAAATATTCAGACTACAGAAAAGTGAATAGGTTGAGTGTGTGTACCTTCGCCAGCCATTAAGCATGATTGCGGTCACATACTTTTTCTAAAAAGGCTTTGATGGAACATTCTCCGCGGCTTTCTTGACCTTACGCGTCTTATCCAAGTCCATATAATAAATATTGTCCTAATGTATATGTATGTATGTATATATATATATATATATGTATGTATATTGTATATGTATGTATAAGGTATGCTATAATCGTTGAAGATGGTTTTGTTTCATTAATAATTCATATACAAGTAACTAAACAGCTTGCAATCCTAAAATTATAGAACAATTATTACGCGAAGTCAGGCTGGTGAGAATGTAAAACAAATGACGCTCAAATTGTGTGATTATGATTGGATAAACGGACGTAATATGACGCATGATGTCAATTTTAGATTTATATTGAACAATCACAGACCAACGCAACATGCCGTTTCGTTTTACTCGATAATATTTTAATACTCAACATTACACTTAACTGCGGTAGGGATTTTTAATTAAAATTTAACGTAGGTTTATCTATTTTCTTTTCGCTTGACCTTATTTATAGCATAAAAGAAATGCACTGGCCTTAAATTAACATAAGTTGAAGTACGTCAGGCTTCATTATTACGCTGTTCGTTTTATAGTTTAAATTGCCGGGATATTTAGAAAAATATCACTCGATATTATTTCACTTTTTACAAAGTTTTAGAACCCTGCGATTTATAACCCGTAAGACGTAGGTTCCAAGCCCAGCTAAGATAAGATAGATATGCCCAAACAAATCTTAGAAAGCAAGTCTTATGGTCAACGAAAAAACTGGCGAAGCGTGATAGTCGATGATGTCTGTGGGTACAGGTTGATCACCAACCATAGAATATTTTAAAAAGTTGGCAGGAACATTTACGGCGTATTGTATTTGAATGTTTTTAAGAAAATTGTAAATTTATTGCCGTGCCTCGAATGAGCACGCGGAGCTGTCGTTTGTACGCCCGCATTCTAGAAAGTCACTCAAACTTGAATCTAGACTCAATGTTCTGTTTAAAATTTCATATACAGGTACCTAAGTGCAGAGCTTGACTATAATAGAGAAGAAATCCTACACGGGTCTTACAATGCAAACCGAAGTATTATAAGATCCGAGAGTTTTACAGAATAATAGTCCACTTCAGTCTGCGTATGTACTTGAGTGCTAGCATATTTCCTACGAGTGGGTCTCAATAGCCGTGATCCAATCAGCCCAATTGAGATAGAAAGAATTCTATAGGATTGCTAAATAATTTCTCAGTTTACCTTACATTTTATTTTTATACCAAAATATACTCACTGTTTTCTATGACCACTTTAGAAAATATATCAAATGAAAATATGGAGGAGCTATACGCATAGCCGACATATATGAACTTCTTAATACTATCCCATCTGAAGTGTACATCTGCATGGAACTCCTACAAACGATTACTTTCATATAATGAGTTCTGGTAAACAAATACATTGTTTGCGCCATTACATTAGTACATTAGTACTAATGGACTAACAAATCGTTATCAATTGAAAAGGCAGTCTAACCACATTTGTTATAATGTATTGTAGCTGACACAGATGGCGCTACTAGCATTTAATTGATAATTGTTAGGTTTAACCTTCAAAAGACACGTGTAAATTTGACAACTGCCCTGCGATTCTGTAACTCACTTTTCGAACTCACACAGCGGTTTTCGTATCGGCGGTCGCACTCAAATCAGTCGTAAAGCAGTCATTTTACGATTTGGCATTCTGATAAACAATAAACTACAAGCTTCCACCTTATGATTTGAGCGCGACCGCCGATACGAAAACCGCTGTGAGAGTTACAGAATCGCAAGGCTGTCGTACTATTAGTTTGTGATATATAGTATTTTGAGTGAAGCTTTTTGGGGGAAAATACACTATTGAAGCTAAGGCTTGTAGTGATAAATATTTAGGACCAGTAATATTTTACGCAAAATAAATAAATTATTTTGAAATAACTAACATTTTTATCACTTAATGAAGTGGACGTGCTAGTTGTGAGGTCTACGGTAGTCTTATGCATTTCAGTCGAGCACCAAGTTGTACTGAAAAAAATAATTACGTAAGTATCAATATTCATTAAAGTCTGCAAAAGTAGAGCATGATATGGAGTTACTAATTAAAATGAGACTGAAAAATGTTCCCGTCCACTCATTCCGCTGAAATCCTTCGAATGAAGTCATCCTACAGTGTAAATATAATTACAGTAGAATTTTTCAAAGGGTTATGAGATAAGTAAACACTGACTCACTTATTCAAAAATAAAATAAATTAGACTAATCACACAAAATCAGTTTTATCAAATCTATATAAAACTGATTTTGTTTTTGGAAGGAGGTTGTGTTTCAAGATTGATGCAACATATTTTTAAATTGTTTGTGCTTTGTATAGCACAAAGCAATAAAACACCAAATATAATACTAACCATACAATAATTGCATAAAATACAGGCGAGCAAAACGAATGTCAAGTGAAGTTATTTGCGTAAATTCATTGGGGATTTGAACAAATATCAGAGAAATCATGTATGTATCACCCAATCTATACAGATTCAGTATTTCGAACTAACCCGCACACATTTTGCGGATTCAGAGCTGAACTTTAGATTGCATATACAAAAAATATAACACTTCATATTGAATTCATAAAATTCATCGACTGCGATATAACACCGTCTATTCTCCTTTTGAAAATTAGTTAACGAGGTGTGTTTTACCTTCTATATTCTTAGAATATTCTCGAAATAATATATGCTTCCAAAATCGTTATATTCAGATACTTATACCACAAATTTTCAATGATACTATTGTCATTGAATGTCAACTTGATTGAGAGAAGAATGACAGAGTTACTATTTATGAAAGTTAAATTATGTGAATCTGTGCACTTTGTGTGGGGGCAGGAGTTTGACCAGCCTTGCGATTCTGTAACTCACTTTTCGAACTCACACAGCGGTTTTCGCATCGGCGGTCGCTCTCAAATCAGTCGTGAAGCAGTCATTTTATGATTTGGCATTCTGAAAAGGTGGGAGCTTGTAGTTTATTGTTTATCAGAATGCCAAATCATAAAATGACTGCTTCACGACTGATTTGAGAGCGTCCGCCGATGCGAAAGCCGCTGTGTGAGTTCGAAAAGTGAGTTACAGAATCGCGGGGCTGATGTTGAGTGGTACCGCCACCCAATGACACTCTCTATGCCAGAACCTTGTCGGTCTTTTAAGAATTGGTACGATCTTTCCTTGAAGAACCCAAAGTTGAATTGGTTGGGAAATACTTCAGTAGGGAATTGAACGCTCGATTGTGAAACGACTTTCTTTATTGCAATACAATAAAATATATCTTGAATATATATTGCACCAAGCACGTTGCTGGATTTTATTTGTTATTATTATTTTATTAATTCACAAAAGTTTGCACACTGATACATAAAGAAAAATAAAATACATTATTTAATGTGACAAGCACTTATAGGCAAACAACAAACACGAAGAGATAAATCAACGATACAAAAGCGACGAGAACAAATACATCGATTCATAAATTATGAAAAGTAAAGGAAAATTGATTTCAAAGTGTGAGGGGAGCAACTGCGGATATCCAGACCAAGCTCGTTTATCGGAATGCTTATCTCTGGATATCGGTGAGTTTTGGCCAAAATTCTTTCTTCTTCATTTGTTTTTTTTTTTTAATTTTTAACATAAATACAGAAATGTATGCGACGGTGGTACTAAAATTTGTCTGTCCACCGTCGAACTTAGGTATAAAATTCACAGCAATAAATAAAATATGAAGTAATTGGTTAATTTGCGGGTTTCTTGTATAAGATCTTAAATTACTTTACATATTATAAATAATCATAAACAATTTGTGTAAGAACGTGAGAGTGTAGGAAGCTGTTATTAACGCCCGCACGGCCGTGATTGTCTATCCAAGTATAACAGAAATAAATCAGTAGTGCTACAAGCTTTTTAGGTCTGGGCCTCAGATTTATGTATCTGTTTTATGATCATTTGTAAATGTAATAGGCAAGTAAGTGATCAGCCTCCTGGGCCTGACACACGCGTCGACTTTTTGGGTCTAAGGCAAGCCGGTTTACTCACGATTTTTTTCTTCACCGTTCAAGCGAATGTTAAGCGCACATATAAATAAAGTCCAGTGGTGCATAGCCGAGGATCGAACCTCAGGGATGTGACTCGCACGCTGAAGCCACTAGGCCAACGCTGCTCTTAGGTAGGTAGGCTTAAGTATAACATAAAAGAAAAATATTTATAAATTTTAATAGTTTGTTCGATGTAGTAGTTTTTAAAATTATATTTAACTAGCTGTTCCCTGCCACGCTTCGCTATGGCACATTGTGGTTGAAGGGTTGAGAATTGTGGAAATAATAAAAATACATTTTTGTTTTTTTATTAAAAAAAAATTATAATATTATAAAAAAAGGGATTGATAAAAACAATCCTTGATGCGGATTATAAATCATGCTAAAATTGCAGCTCGATCGGTGCAGAACTTTTTGAGTTTTTAAAGCGTACACAAACCAACATAACATTTTTATATATATATAAATATATCATTGTTAGTCAGGTTAAGGTTATGGACAGGCGTGCTCTCCAGTAGACCATCATGAGATATCTCATCATGTTCTTTACCCTGCTTTTTCCAATTGCTTTTATTCTATTGAGAACTACATATTGCTAAAAAATGTCGATCCGCCTTGCGGTCAAACATCTGATAATTTCTGTAAAAAGAGAGGAAAAATAATCTATGGATTTGGAGATAAGATCATCCGCAAGATAAAGGTCTTCCGCAATGACAGGATCTCGAAATTATTGTAAAACCATTCCCACTAAGCCATATCGATGCTGAACGACATAACACGAAACTGATTTCCAAATTAATAAAAAAATAAAAACTGCAATAAATAGCTGTTGAAAATATCCAAAACTCGCCACAAAACGTAATCCAATTAGCTATTTTAACGTGTCACTTTATAATCAACAGTTTTGTTAGATTAACTTTAATCGAAATCAATACTTTAACATAGTATGGACTGAAAAGACCGCGTCATACGAAACCACATGGCAACATGACCGCGAACTAATTGTGTGCTGAATAGAAACGTCCTCATTAAAATCGTGTAGAAGTGGATCGTTCGTAATTAAAAGCTATAGAATATACTGGAAGTTGTTACACTTTTTGTTGGAATTAGAAAAAGACGTTTTTAAATACACATTTATCAAATCGACATTTATTTCTTCATATAAGTAACTACAGTGAAAACTCTATATAACGACACTCAAGGGACTGTGCCTATTTTGACGTTACAAAGAGTTGCCGTTAAATGGAAAGAAAAATCTGTATTAGAAAAAGAAAGTTTATTTCAGACTAGTGTTAGTAATAACATAAGAACAATTCGTATTTGGACGCTATTGCATTGTCTGTTATTTTAGCACTGTACCTGTAGTTAGGTTGGGTTATCTTGGGATATCTTGCGATATTGAGGCATCTTCGTGATGTAGCACATTGCATGCGCAATTTGTACAAAAATAACGGATTTCTTTGAAAGATCGGTACGTATGACCGAGCCGACCGCAACAGCCGACTTTATTTCTTACTAAGACAATAAATGGACAAAACAAAGCACACAGCTCCGCAACTAATTTCGGCAACTTAAAAGGTACTTTTTAGTATTTAATTGTTGTCGTTATTGGGGGTGGGTGCAATGCTATGTAGAAGTTATCATTGTATGGAAGACAAGCTAAACCAACCAAAGCCGAGGGATGTTACATTGATTTTACAGTTTAATGAACGTATAAAATTAACATCATTAAGTCGCACATGTGTAGAACGAAAAGTACTGACAAAACTCTCCGATACTTTTTTTAATCGCCAAGTTTTTGGTTTACAATTAAATTGTAAGGAATTGAAACCATTATGCAATGCTTCACGAATAAAGTGGCAAACGCTTAGCACCATCAGGCATCAGTACAACGAATACGGAACAAAATACGTTATAAACACGTATAATCACGTGTTAAGTAAAATAATGAGCAGTGTTGGCTAACGACACTTAATAAATAAATAGGACGGAGTATTATCATAACAAAAAGCATTAAATACAACTGCCACTGGTGAGGCGAGCGACTTTCAACTCGGATATCCTGTGTTTGATGCACAAGTTGCTTGTTCATACAAAAGCTTGACCTTTAGACTAACAGTGAATAAATTAGATATTTATTCAATACACAGTCATAAGGCTATGTTCACATGTAACGCGCGTCAACGCGATCAAATTTGAAGAGAGTTCAGATGATGAGCGCTAATGCGCGTTGCGAGAGTACTCGTCAGTCTAGTTCGGTAGAACGTAGAAAATGGACGTGGAAGAGGCTATTATTTTGTGGTTATATTATAAAGAAAAATATGGAAAAAGAAAACGTACACATTGGGTTCATCCAATTTTGAAAAATAGACATATAGAATAAATATAATTACGAAAATTAACAAAATTACATGGGATCGCGATGAAAGCGCGTGCTCAACTGAACAGCAAACGGACATTACATTAATATCAAAGCGCGCGTCAACGCGCGATCACCTGCGTCTAGAAACTTTTTCTCTGAGCGCCGCTCGTGTGAACAGTTGTATGAAAATACCACAATGTCTAGTCGCGCGATTTGAAAACGCGCGTCAAATTTTTGCTATCTGAACATAGCCTTAATGTCATATATTAATTATTTTAAGTTCTGAATTTATTTCATCGTTTTCACTATTTTATGTACAAATAATTGTGAAATGTTTACTATAAATAAACACTTTATTTCGATTCATTCATTATAATTATTTAATAAAGTAATTTGGTAAATAAATCAACCAAAGTGAAGCGGATTGAGTGAAAATAATTTCACATTAAATGAATACCACATATTTCACCTTAATTTTATAATTGTAGTTAATTAATGTGTCCATAATTAACATCATCTTTTGAATGATTCACATACATTTATATAAGTAAATTAAGGTTTAATGATACAGTAATAAAACAGTTGAAGATAAATGGTTTTTATTAAATGTATATTAAAATATAAAATAGATATAGCTTTGCCCTAGTGTTTTGAATTGCTTTGCCTCATTGGGGATATGTTTTACTACTATTATTCGTTGTTACAGCTGTCGTTTGATTGTTGCGATGGCTGTCGTGATGAAAGCGCTAATTCAAAAAAAAATATAATAATAATAATAGCAATTATTTTCCATTAATTATTTTTTACTGCACAAAGAACATATAACGTGTCATATATTTAAGTATAACCATTGTTTCTAAAGTCGTCGGTGAGGTCAACTACACCCAGACGATGTCATCAAGCGGATTTTCGATACTAATTGACAAATCACAATTAAATAAAGCCATCTTCTTTCTGATTGTTTTGGAGCAGATGACCTAATAGGAAAAAATATCACGCTTTCTAATTGGCATAGATCTTTCTATTCCGTTTTTGAATAGAAAATAAATTTTAAAAAATATAAAATATTTGAACTCTAAAACCGGAAGTAAAAATTTCAAAAACTTCGACCAATTTTTCTAACTTTTATTGATTCCAAAAAATAGCTCAATGTATATTTTAAGTATACTAGAAGTTTCATAGTGGGATGGTTACTAGTTAGAATGATAGGTAAATTAATGTGCATGCATGTCACACTGAGTTTGACGTTGCATACTATCGTGACGTTGCATGGCAGCTGTAGCATTTTGTGTCAGCGTATTCAAGAACCGGTGACCCTGGAACACATGTAGTCTCATATCTACCACCAAAATGTGAAGCTAATGTTAAATAGTGGAGATATTGCTTAGAGCGGTAACTCACATGCAACTTTTAACTTTCTTGCTTGGCTTGCCTTCGAAAGATGATGTATCCCAAATCAACAAAGATGTAAAAGCCCATTTTAAAAACTTGGAAAAAACCATTAAACAAAACTTTACGTATTTGCGTCCATACCAAGCAGAGGTATGATAAACCCGAATATACGAAAACAAATTCTAGTACCTCACTTTTGTTCGATGTCTGCTTCACGTGGAATACCCCTGCAAATGAAATGAAAAAAACAATAGGATATTCCAACGTTTCGTGCCGTAGTTGTATATTTATTTTTGAGTTTCCTTAGTTGTTCAGAGTAACAACAATGCCTGAGTTGTTCAATTATTAATTCTAAACAATACGTTATAATCGTATTATGAACTGCTTTACAATATTACATACGAAGAGAAAATAGCTTAGATACAGCGAATAATAGCAATTCACTGTTTCAAGTGTTCTGCAGAGTTTTGAATTAGTTTGAAGTGGTTTTTATTTGCCAGAGAATGCGTTCATAAAGAAGTTATAGAAAATGCTTGAAAATAACACACTAGTGTTTGTTCGTTGTTCGTTGTATACAGAGCACTAATTACTTATTATTTGCAGAAGTTACAGTAACTGGGGCGATAAATCTACGCGTTAGTTAATGACTTGAACTTATAACTCAAGACGGAGTTATTTCAAAAATGTAGATGTTTGAAGATAAAGTATCTGAACTATTTTAGTATAAATATTTATAAATGTATTTATGATCTTGAATCGTATATACAATTTTACGGTAAGATACATCGGAGCCCTGCTATGCCAATTAAAATACCAATATTTTTAGAGTTAGGCTAGTGGTTAGCAATCAATTTTTCCACAATTGAGGGATTTTTTAAGGCAATTTTTGCCGCGCACCACCACTATGTGGAACCAGCTGCCCACTGAAGTACTTCTGACTTTGACTTAGGCTCCTTCAAGAATAGAGCGTACCTTTTCTTAGGCCGGCAACGTACTTGCGAGCCTCCTGGCAATGTTCGTGTCCTTGGGCGTCGGTATCACTTAACATCGGATGAGCCTGTTACAAAAAAAAATCAGTCTAAGCTTATTTGAACTCTGACTTTGAACCAATATTTTTACGAATGCTATTAAATATATAAAATATAAAAAATCATTTTGTTTCATTCAAAACGTTATTTACAATATTTCGTTATTGTGCCTGGATGAAAATAGAATTCTTTCATTTTCCAAATAACGAATGTCATGTCAATGGCAATGGGTTAAAAACATGTCTAGTAATTTTTACGAATAAAATCCAAATTTGTAGGTTTTTTTCAAATCAGTCTTTAATACCTGCTATTCTCGCATGAATCTCTCATTGAAGGGTGAAGGCATCTTCCAGGCGTATTCATCTTTCTATTTTCAACCAATCATTTCCTCTCTTCCCTATTTTCTTTTACCTTTAGTCCTTTCCATGTTGTAATGCGTCGGTCATCCTTGCTAAGTGTCCCGCCCTTTTCATTTTAGTTAGCGGGATCAAGGACGTCAGGGTCAAGACGAAAGGCTTGCACCTAATCCTAGTGTGAACCTTCAGCATTCTATCAATGCTCATCATGCTTCATTCCATACTTCGTTAGCAAGTTCGTATTGTGCTTTTTACATTATTTGTAATGGGCCAGGTTTGGCATGTGTATGTTATTGAGGGAAGGCAACAAGAGGCCATGACTTTTCTTTAAATTTAATTGGTAGTTCTTTGTACTTCAGATATACAATTAGGCAAAAGATATTTGCTATAAGATATGTCAATTCGTCTACGTAATCTAGACTTTCTCGTTTAATACCTTAGATGATTAATAGAGTTAGTCATTTATTTTGTTTCGTCTTGATTCACTTTTCTGCTCTCAGATTGTAAGGAGGTTATCATCAGAAAAGATTCTTCCCAAGATTGGTACGCGAAGCCATTGAAATCAAAAAACACCCCAATTTCAATAGAGAAGACGGCCTAAAATTGTCAAACACCTGGGATCCAATAATATCCAAATTAAAATCTCAAAAAGAAACACAATCCGCGAAAATAGAGGACACCGTGAGCCATTTTTGCCAAAACCCTCCATCTTTTAGTCGATACCAACTCCGGGGAAATAAATACAGATAATGCAACTTTCTCTGCAGCTGTGATACTTCTTGACATTCAACATCTTTTGTCTTCAGTCACCGTGACCACGCACGCTGTAAAGCACGCGAAACGTCGGATAAATTTAAAATTATGTTAAATAGTTGTAAATTTATAATAATACATAACTTCAATCCGGTCAAAACAGTGTTTTATTAGGTTATCATTTGTTTCAAATCCGAGGCATTTCCTAGGAATAGCAAAGTTGCATAAGGGACCGGTATTTTCTTATTTTACCCTGATGGTCCGGTTGCTATTATTTATTAGCTTACTAGCACTATTCTATATTTATCTAGACTTCTTGTGAATATTTTATTCATGTACGGAGGAGCTCTCTGAATATTAAAAGGTTTTTGAGTATTCATAGATATATTACGTGATCCGTACAGTTTCGAATAAAAGTTTGTGACTAATTACAATTTGGTCCAATTGTTTTAGACTTTCGTTCCATATCTTATAAGATCTCAGTTCTTTGCTCTTTTTCTACTGCCTGTCTCGGGTAGATGTTTCTCGAGTTTTGTAGTATTTATAGTCAAACTAGCTGCCGCCGCGAACTTCGTTTCTCCTTAATGTGATTTTACTCAGCCTACGTTTTTAGTACCTACCAACATGGAACATTTTGCTATGCTATCCGAAGACTAATCGATTTTCCTGATTGAAAACTTTTTAGGTTTTTCTATGAATTTTTCTGTATATAAACCTCTGAGTTCAAGTCATAAGATTTAAATTAACAAATAAAAAATAGGGGTTGATCGTAGAGGGGTGAAAATTAGGGGTTGTATGTATTTTTATATGTTGTATCATAAAAAAATAAATTATACAAAAAATAAAAAATAAATTATTGGGGTCTACTATACTATAGACGCTGAATCTTTAAATGAATAAGATGGACAGTTAGTTGGATTCAAAAGTTGTATTGCGCAGCAAAACTAAACTTAAGAAATGATTAGATTTCGTTACTTTTTTTTTGTATTTTATCACTAAATACGAAGTAAAGACCTCGCCTGTGAAGGCGGTTTTTTACCCTTGTCTGATTTTGCATTGCCGCGCGGGCGGTTTTTAATTTGTGATTAGCTACGGTGATTGGATCATCCGGATTTGTTACGTGCCGGGGTCAATGTACCAAGGGCTGTTAGATATTGTTATATATGATCGCATAAACATTTCGTTAGCGCGATTCAAACTATGACGTCATTGCAGTAATTGTATCCGCAGATTGTAGATGTCGCTAAACCACATTAGTTTAAGTCGAAAAATAAATTTAGACCAAATTATTCGACAAAAGAAAAAAATACACAAACGTTCCAGTGCACATTTATTACTGCTTTTGCTTTTCAGTACTAAAATTAGTTGTAAGTATTATAAAATATGACTCTTGAATAGAGCCTTCCTTTATAGATAAATGTCCAAACTTTATAAAAAGTGGACTAAAGATTGGAAAATCTACGATCTATGTTCCATGTAACTATGGTAATAAACATGTTTAGTCCACATTTTATATAAGGTCGCATTAATTTAAAACATTTTTGTGTTAATGAAATATATTTGACTTGATAAGAAACAAAAGATTTCAACATTTTAAGATGACACGTTTTTTGTAAACCAATGTCTACTATAATTATGAGTCTTCATAGTTGCGCACTGTGTACTGGAATCACTATGGCGACTATTAAGGGTACTCCCAGCCCACTTACTGTGTAACTTCCAATAACGACAGCGATACAGATTCCGTAATTTTTATACGCAAGTTCTATGTAGGGTCGGGAGTAGCGTCGGAATCGCTATTGGATGTTACAAAATAAGAGCTCTGGTAGTGTCAAATAATTCCAATGATTGTGTAAAATAACATGTGATGTAAATCGCGATTTTGTAAATCTCACATATATCAAATATAAATGAACATCACATCAAGACCGTGGAATGAATTCTGCTGTGAACGGTCTCGCTCCAGATATTAATCCGATGATTGGCTCTTCGGAAGGTAAAACACCGTTCGAACTTTCGACCTTATATTTTTGAACGATTCCAACGAATGTAATGAAAATAAATGATTTCGCTAACGAATCGCCGGGGCAGCGCCTTCGACCTGTTGAACAATGAACAATAAGCACAACATGTACTGGTAATAAAATTGTTAACGAAATTAAACCGAATTCAAATGCCTGACATTATTTACCATGATACCAGGTATATTATGCATGAAACAAGAAAACCTATACAGCGATATATATCTCACAGAAACCAAATGTCAAAAGTTGTGGACAAAATACATAATAATAAATAGATCGTCATACTAAATATAATCAAAAACAACCTGCTCTCTCTACACGTTAGTTAAAAGACCATTATTTAAAAAATCATACGGACCTTTTGTTTTGTATTCACAATAAATTCACAAAATCTAGTAAATATTTTTCAATCATATTTTACTGACGCATACTTCAAGGATTTTGTAAAATTATAGGTATATATGAACAGTCCCTAAACAAATACTTAAATATTTTTAACTCATTTCTTAAGATCCCGTAATTAAAAATATATACAAATGTTTTAAATTTATTAGTATAGGAAATTTTGCAAGAATGTAAACACACATTGTACCCATATTCATAGATCAATCTTTGGATAGTTTTAGCTAGAGTAATCTTTCGTCTCTCTCTGTCAGATTGAGCTGTGATGAAAAGAGACAGAAGAGCACTTAAGCTAAAAGAGCGCAATTAACTGATAGTTTTTATGAATAACGGGGCACATTTTTAATAGAATTAAAACGCATTTGATTTAGTTGTACAATTATACCTATCCCGTATATTTGAGATAAAATATTGAAAATTTAAATGCTTTTGTGTATATAAAATACAATATATTTACCCATTCCAAAGGGATAAAAGTGATCGTTTTTATTCAAATTGCCATTAGAATCCAAAAATCTTTCAGGCATGAATTTGTGTGGTTCATCCCATATCTCGCTATCAAAGTGTACATCGCCAACTGCTAATAATACTGTGGTATTTTTTGGTATAGTATAGTTATCTATAGTGGTATCTTGAAGCACTCTTCTGGGACCAGCTAATGGTACTATTGTGTAGAACCTTTGGACTTCTAGAAGGAAGGCCATGGTGTATAGTAATCTGTAAAAGGTTTAAAGAGACGGTTTAATTTGTATCAGTAACAATCTGTTAGTATTAAAGCACCAAATACCTTATTACACAAAGTCAGTATGTATCTCATAGTAATACAAGCCAATTAGCTTCTAATCTTATTGAGTCTCTAAGTATTTTGACGACTCATTGGTCTAGTGGTTAGTACCCCTGACTACGAATCCATGGGTCCCGGGTTCGATCCCAGGCTGAGACGAACATCGATGTGATGAGCATTTGGTGTTGTGCTTAGGTCTTGGGTGTTTAAATATGTATTTATATGTCTATATATCTATAATATGTATGTATATCCGTTGCCTAGTACCCATAACACAAGCTTCACCAGCTTAGCATGGGACTAGGTCAATTGGTGTGAAAAAAAAAAGAAAAAAAAAGAAAGAAAGATTTTTTTTACTATTGTAGTCGGTATCTATTTAAGGCCGGCAACGCACTTGCGAGCCTTCTGGCAATGTTAGTGTCCTTGGGCGGCGGTAACACTTAACATCAGGTGAGCCATGCCCGTTTGCCTCCTATTATCAAACCCAAAAGTATTTCGTAAACATCAAACAAGGCTCCAGATTAAAAGTGTGAAGCTTGTGCCTCAACAAACGTGGTTCTATCATATTTAATCGAACGAAAGGCTCGAAGCGATATTTATTTCGCGTGGGCGAGTATTAATCACGTTAAAAGATAGGTCCCAATTTAATCAATATTACAGTTTTTAAGGTAAAATTATGAAATTTCATATAGGTTAGTTTAGGAAAATTTGTCTTTGACCTATTTTAGCGAGTACAGCGTGAGTGCACAAAGCATTTAATGTATTTTAACTTATTAAATTGTTAATAATATTAAGCTTTCGCTCTAAAATTAATAACGATTTTACAGTATTGCTATTTCCTAAAAGGTTCCTGATTTATATTTGCTTAGACATCTAACGTAAAATTAGATTTGAGTGCGTAGGTGCCTTTTTAGAAGCGTTCCTAGTCATAAAAAGCTGCAATTATTGCCGTAAGTAGTCGGCTCAAAATACTAAATAACTTTTTGGCAGTTTATAAACTGTAAACTGAATTTCAATAGGAAGTTGTGTCCATAGAAACGTTGCATTCAAAGCAAGTTTTTGCTTGGAAATAAATTGCTACTCCATCGAAAAACTCGCTTTATTCTAATAAATATATTCAATGGCTTCTATTTGAGTAGTTTTTGTGAAGCTGCACTAAATAAAAATGCTTTGAATAAACGTTCTTTGAATGAAATGTTGAAGAAACGCGTAATTTTTGTATCTATTGGAATTTCGTTTACTGAAAAATCTGGTTGTATTGTAAATTATTTTAATGTTATAAATTAAAACAGGGATAATTACAGATAATAGTTTAGTGATTTTAAAGTAAATTATTAATGTTTTTCTTTGCACACATTTCTAAATAATTTAAAAAAAAAACTTGAAATGTATTATGTAACAGTACTCCAATAATATTTAAAAAATATTAAAATACTGGATGGTATAATAATATTGAGGGATACGCTCTAAATAAATATATATCACCGAAATTAAAGAGATAAATAACTTTTTTACTACTCTAAGTTGCGGCCACTGTCCGGGAGTAGGCCTCCAAACTACATAATTATTTATTTTTATGACATCGTCATCCAATGTTTTTTTCGTAAATTAAATTATATTAATAATAGCTGACTTAGATTATTTGAAACGAATAAGATTCGATGTATCGTATGTAATTTTAACAATCATCCTTTAATAGCCGAATCTTTCTGTCTACATGAACGCAGTAACCTCAAAAAATACTAGTAGCTCAACAACCTTTTTAGAAGCCTTCAGAAGATTTCTGTATCTATTTAGTGATCATATATATGTATAATGGTCGTGTTTTGTACGATTTTCGTCAATAAATAGTGTGATTTCTGGTAAAGGTATAACTAACTCAAATATAACTATTATAAAAGTGATCGCGGAAAATAACGTTTATGATCTTTATTTCCCAAAAACATAGTATCAGACAGCCGTCCTGATTTTAGTCTACTAGACTCATTCTGATGTGCATTTTTAATGTCCTTTTAAATTGATAAAAAAGATGTATAGAAAATCTTGCAATATACATACGGGCTAAGGCATGTAGCTAGGTACACATAACTCACCTGTTACTATCATTCCAATTTGGTTCATTGTCACCAATCGTTCTCTTTATCTCATCATAAACCTTCTCTTGTATCGCCTTGTATCGTATAAGACACAAAATAGCAAACTCTACAACATTACTCGTCGTCTGTGAGCCCGCTATTAAGATATCAAGACAAATGGTATTTAATTGTTCCTCTGAAAGAAACAATTGCTTTAATTGGGGCCAATAGCAAGTATAAGTATGCTTTGGTTTAAATTTCAATAGCACTGCGTTTCCGCTTTCGAAGAACTCATTATTTACGAGCTGTATTGGAAAAATGTAAAATTTTATAGTTCTTAGTGTTATAACTCAGAGAGGTTATTTAAATGTAAATTAATAAGCATTTATATTGATCGATTGATCGTGTTTTACATATGTATATTTGTACGGGCTTTTGAATCATTTTAATGAATCAATCATAAGACACTTGATATAGGACTGCGGCAGTAAAATGCTTCTAAATTTATATTACTACCAATAACATGTTAAATAAATCAGTGGCGCTACAACTGATTTAGCTGATTTTAGGTCTGAGCTCCAGATTTATGTATCTGTTTCATGATCATTTGGTAATCTAATAGGCAAGTAGGTGATCAGCCTTCTGCGCCTGACGCACGCCGTTGACTTTTAGGGTCTATGGCAAGCCGGTTTCCTCACGATGTTTTCCTTCACCGTTCGAGCGAATGTTAAATGCGCAGTAAAGAAAGTGCATTTGTGCAGAGCCCGGGATCGAACTTACGACTTCAGAGATAACAGTCGCACGCTTAAGCCACTAGGTGACTACTACAGTGAGATATTACCATGAAAAAAATCGTTGTTACTTTCTTTCATCTCTTGTAAAAATGTGTATATAAAATCGCTGCCTTGTACAGTTCCATTTTTATGTTTGATGATGGCTTCCTAAAAACAAATTGAAGTCAATTTCAGTTCTCTATGAGTGGAATAGATACAGTTGCATATCAAAGGGTGGCTTTTCCTAAATAAAAAATAACATTAATGAGAATTCGTATGAAATCGGGCCATATGTCGCTACGCGGGCTAGTTGTCAAAAGCCTAGTTCCATTTTTAAAAATCATCTTTAAAATTTTCCAATTTTAAATCTAATGCAAAGCTTCAAAAAATAAATCTTTTACTATGGAAATGAAAAAGATTTTTAAATTAATATTTTGATTACTATACAACGAACTGACTTACAGAATTACTAAATAACGTATGTAGGTTCAAATAAAAGGAAACAACTTCAACCGAAATCAAAATTGACATGTTTTATGTTTTTTTTATCGGTTACGTAATTTGGAACAAACTTATGATATTGTTTTGCTTTAATAGCATGACCCATGCTTAATATGAAAAATATCATTCATTTATCCATTGCACTAGCCATTTATAGTTAGATCTTATGCGACATTATTGTTTCACAGTTAATAACACCCATAGTTCGGGTTAGGAAAATAAATAACCCAAAGTCAATCTTATGCCGGCCATACACACTACGGTCTACCGGAGAGGTCCACCTGTGCAGGTATGCCTGCGCAAGATCGAAAATCGATTCTTTCGAGTGACACCGTACGGTGTACCTGTGCGTGTGTGCGTGTACTCCGGTCGCCTGCGCAGGTGGTAAGATAGTAATCGGCAATGTATCTACATTTATTACTTTTGTTTTAAGTTTGATTTGTTATGTTGGCAACACTGCCTATGTCATTGAATTTGCAAATTGTCATTTGTTTTTAATTTTTTTTTACTATATGTTTTCCTTTTCAATAACCAATGCTTACATCACTTTCTTCGCTTGTTTTTCGTATCATTTTTCTTCAAAATTAAAGCAAGACCTAGCAACGCCAGCGTGTCATCGTCCACATTCGATGCCATCGCAAAGAGAACTGAAGACCGCTCCGATACACCGGAACGTCTCCATACACGCTACCATTGTTCGGTTGACCTGCGCAGGCATACCTGCACAGATTACCTCTCCGGTAGACCGTAGTGTGTATGGCCAGCATTAGTTTAGTTACTTACCTTAATAATATCGCTTATTTGTAGATTTAAATTTTTTATTAAGTTATAGCCACTCAAGTCTGGAAGAACGAATCGTATCCAGGGCCACAAGTTGAGCCAGCCACCAGCTATCGAGAAGGCCTTGGAACGTTTTGCAAACAAATCTAAAATGTAACTAAGTCGCTCCTGTTCAATGCGTTCACCTGCAATGAAAATTTAAATCTTGACAACGATTTATTCATTTATAATATTCTTTACATACCATAAGAGGAGCAGATAAATGGAGCAAAATTATAACACTATGGCAACCAAGAGGCCATAAAAGAAACAGAGGTAGGCAATTTAAAAGGTGGGCCGATGAAATCATGGAAATGGCTGGAAAGACTAAGACCTGGACGAGATTGGTATACAATAAGGAAAAATGGAGGACAATGGGGGAGGCCTTTGCCCGTAGGCATACAGAATCAGTTATCGTAGATTAAGAAAAATAATAGTTATAACGTATATATTTTGTATTTCTGATATAAGGCTGTAAATAAAAAAATAAAAAATATTTTTTACATATTGAACTAATTTTACCATAAGAGAACTATTTAAACACTTCTGATGTTTAAAGATTTAAACCATAGTTACAATACGTATTGCGCTTACGTTTTATTTCAAATTGAAACGAATAGAATATATTTCCCAAGCTTAAGATTTGAGGCTTAGAACCTTTATAAGTAAGGTGAAAAGGTATGATTTACACAATAGGATCGCCGTACAATCCACCGCCTATATATTAGTAGCGCCTTGATGGTGTTAATCATTACCGTTACAACACGGGAGCGCCATGCTCTCCCAATTTTGGTGCTTTAATCCGAACCTTTAAGGTTCCAAATGGTTCTAAGGTTAACTTATTTATATCATCAGTAAATATGTTAATAAACGGATAACTCTTAATAAACCTGTCCATAAAGCATATAAAATTTAATATTTAGATCCGAGTAAATTTCTTTAATTATCTACTTTAAACAGCAAAAAACTTTATTGATTGAACTACCACATTATATAATCTTTTTAAACTCACTTCACAGTGGTATCAGAAATAACAATACAGAATTATTTTAATGCACGCTCTCATTAATGTAGGAAGTATGTTATAATTATTTCAAAAACTTCACTCGTTATATTTTTCACACTATTATTTCACCGTATTTAAATTTAAAATAAATGACATACATAAACTATAGACATAGCTAAATTATACAAAGATGTAAAGTTGTCATTTATAAAGCCTTCTTAGACTTTTTCACTCCATAACATTCACCACATGACTTCTTGCTTTGTGTAATCTCATAACTGAAATTTGTGGAGAATGGAGGACGTACCCGTAACTGAAACTGAAGATTCTTGACAAGTGATACCACTGCTAGCCCGAACGTAGTTGCTATATTTCGTCAGTGGTATGATTTTCTCATGGTTTTCCATTACTATTTATTTCCGTTTATTTATTCACTTAATTTGCTAGCAAAATTTAACTTTGGTGACTAAACCTTTCGTAGAAGCCATTAAAGAACATAATGAGGAAGTACAACGAAAGATGAAACCATTTCGTTTGATTACGAATGGTCAAACGTTAAAATGGGTGGTGTCGCTTATCTATGATTGGATTAGATAAATGAACAATCACTGACATTTCTTTCATTTTAAATACTCATGCTTATTCATAAGCGCCATGCTAAAATATTATATTAAAGTATTAAAATATTTAACAGTGAAATATAAAGTTTCGTTTCCGTAAAATTATCTTTAATACTAAAGAAAATTAAATATGATTATTCTTCTTCAATGAACAAAGCCCAACCTTTACAATACCAACATAAAAAAATCATTGAATAACGGTTGTTATTTAATTTAAAATATAGTTACATACTCATAATAGATTTCAAGGTACAAAATGAAAAGATCTAAAGATATTTCTATAATGATTACTTGGAATGTAGATGCTTGTTATATTAAAAAAAAATCTAAGTATTCAATAAACATGATGTGACTTTAAATAAATATTTATTTGCCCATTACAAGGAGTTTAATAAACTACTTCAGAACTTTATCGAGACAAATGAAAGCATACAACATTCAACTTCAAAAAAATAGAAAGTATTTGTGTAGTTAGCTAATCCGGCTCGAAGGATCAAAATTTTCGAAACCTATGAGTGAAGCTTAGTTATTTAGAGTATGATTTTCACTTTACTATATTAACTACATAAGTCGAGCATACTTATGTTATTTAATTAAATTCCTTGTCGTAACTACGACGATTTGGATAATCGTTGGGCTTATGAAACGAATAAAAGCCGACCGAGTAGTACAACGATTGACTGGTACTCGTACGGGTAGGATTCAGATTTTTACAAATAAATACTGTTTGTTACTATAGTAACATCTTTAGAGCAGTGTTGGTCTATTGGCTTAAGCGGTTAACTCTCAACCCTGTCCGTAAGTTCAAATCGCAAATGGATTTTTCTTTCTATAAGCGTAAGTCACACTTGCTCCAACTGTGAAGGCAATGTGACGGAACCGGCATATCCTAAAACCCAAGAAGGCTAATCTTCTACTTATCTATAAAAATGAAAAACAAAGAATGGATGCCACCAAGGCCCATAAAGACCACACTATACCATGCCCTGGATTATTATTTTATCACTATGGTAGAAGTTAAGAACATGTTATACTAACCAGCTGTGAATTTCCACAAAATATTCATCACTGACATCGCGAGAATGAGTTTCGGATTAATCGGTGTTTTTCTGTTTTTCTCAATGTACTCTAGAATATTCGCAAGCTCGCTTTGAATTTCTTTCTCCATCGGGGTTTTACCAAATCCGACGTTTTTCAAATGCTTCACTGTGAATTGTCGGTGTTCCCGCCACAGAGGTCCATCGACAAAGGTTATTCCTGCAATTATTTAATTCGTTGAACAATAATATTGGGAGGAGGCATTTGTGGGCAAACGGACAACGTCAATATAGTTAGTTTGTGGCAGAGAATAGGAATACGTGTGTAAAGGCTTATTTATGTATAGTATAGTTTACCTAGTGGGCAAAGCCTGGACTTTCAAGCAAAAAATAATTTTCAATTCGTTACCATGCCAACGAATTACATACTCCTTTGTTAAGTCTTGATCAAATTACAATTAAAAAAATTAACATGATTAAAATATCATATTTATCACAAATAGTGAATGGATAATATTATTACTAATCAAGTACATATAATTAAATACATGGAATAACAAATACGTAGTACATTAAGTACAGTTTAATTCAATATATTAATTTAAATAGGTATGAATGAAATTGTAACGCTGAAAACTAGGACAAATTAATAATTAAAATCCGTAATTACATATGGTTTACAGTTTCCTGCGATTTCGTACGTGTAGTACAAATCTTATCGACACCAATTGCTATCGCTTGGAATTTACTCAGAACACACAATTCCTTTGCTCAGATCCAAATACTGTTACATGGCGTAACCTACCTATACAAGATAGGGCGACCTACTTTATGAAATATATATTATATTCAATACAAAGACGAACAGGGGCGAAACAGGCAGGAGGCTCATCTGATGGTAAGTGATACTCTCAATGGCAGAGTGCTCGCAAGCGCGTTGCTGGTCTTTTAAGAAATGGTACGCTTTTTTCTTGAAGGACTCTAGGCTGAATTGGTTCGAAAATACTTCCTGCTGGTTCCACATGTTTTATATTACGCTCAGTTGTGGAACGACGACAGAAGAGACGGAATACCACATTCGACCAGTATCACTCGGAAATCATTAAATTAAAAACAGATCCATTTGCTTGTTATCATATAAATGAGATTCGAATTAAAATAAACAATATTGTCTTAGTAATAAGTTTGATAAAACATCATTAGATAAAATGATAATTAGGTGGTTCTATGGCCGGATCTAAAAGCACCATGTCTCGCGTATAGTGGTGACTGGTCGGTCTTGAATTCGTGTATGTTAGTTATTTCGACTATGATTTGCGTGTTGTTCCCACGAGAATGTAAGTTCAGGCTCCTATTTCACCATGCCTCATGCTGATAGAAGACAATTTTTTTGTTATTTTTTTTAATTATTATTAATTACTTAAGGAGTCATGAGCATGGTGTAATGGTTGCAGCTTCGTACAAACATTGTATAAAACAATAAACATGGCGATTAAAAAGAGTGGCGGTGAGTTTATTGCCAGTTCTTCTCTTCCGTTCTACGCCCTTGATTTAAGAACTGGCTATAAATTTAAAATTAGAAGCATTTTATATGTATTTCTTTTTTTACGTTCATAAATGTACATTGTGTTAGCTATATGATTAAACGATTTTACTTTGACTTTGAGTCGCGATAGTTCGGATAATGCACGTGTGTCACATTTTGCCTGTGTCGCGCGAGTATATACATTTTCGCGCATTGTTTACTTAGAAATTGTAATATTTTGTTCAAAGAGCTTTTAAATAAAAGGTTAAAGGTACACTGCCACAGGGACCAAACTTTTTAAATTTGTTTTGATTTTCATTATAATTATTTCTATAATTACTTTGTAGGTTAAGAAAATTGTAAATACTGTATATTTGATTGTAAATAAAATTATCTAATTTTAGAAAATCAGACATTAGACGACAAAAAATAAAAATATAAATAAAGCTTTTAGATTAGATAATTAATGTTTGATCATATTTTATATCTTAGAATGGCTGCTTAAAAAATAGACAACGCAACAATTAGGTATGTAGAATAGCGAATATTGAATGAACAATTCGAAGTAATTACTATTGACATAAAATATTCATGCTCCTAGATAAACATTTAATAAATAAGCTTCTTGCGGCACTGTTTATAGTAACAAGCTTTATTTCTTACTTATCCATATTCCGTAGTATTTATCGACCAGTAAACTCACCCAGTCGTTTTCCGAGACACCTCAGCCTGATGAAAAAGCTGTCTGGACGGCCTTCAAATTCCTTTTCGGTGAAGACTTGGCGTATGTTCTTTTCCCCAAACACAACAACAATTTGGTCTGAGCCAAGCTTAAGTCCAAGTGCCTTCGTCGAGTACTCTTTTGCCAAAATTGAGAATGCCTTCCACTGTGAGCCGTGTTGCATTGTCATTTTTTGGACAACCGCACTCGATCCAACGAAGGGGTACCATTTTGGACCTGAAAAATCGTAATGGAAATTGTATATTTAAAAAGCTGATAAACGGAAGAATCAAATGTCGAAATTTGTCTAAGAGCATAATTATTACCTAATTTTAATAATCAGTTAGTTAACTTTTCAACAATGCAACCTTCAAATCTTATAATATGTTTCATATATGTTGAGGGACTTAGGGGGCGTCCATAAATTACGTGAGGTGTTTAAGGGGGGGAGGGGTTCGAGTCTAATCTCATTTAATCTTACGTTGGAGAGAGGGGGGGTCTCGGCAAATATCACGCAATTTTTTTCTTTTAAAAAAAAATAGGAAGACGGTTGACCCTATAAAGGCCATCTCTGCAACTTCCCGCTAACTCCATACCTAAACGCTCAACATTTCACTTATTTTGTTTTAGTCGTAAATAAAAGCACGAAGCAAATTTTTTCTTTTTTCAATAACAATCCAACGCGTTTACGTAAGAAACCCACATTTTGAAAAATCTCACGTGAGATTGGGGGTTGGGGGAGGGGGTTGAATAAAATCTCACAACATCTCACCAGGGGGGCAGGGAGGTACAAAAAATTAAAAAAACACCTCACGTAATTTATGGACGCCCCCTTAATTATTTTTATGGTTCAAGTTTTTTTGAGGAGTGTCTATTTTTTTGTGGAGGAAGGATGTTGTACTGTTACTCCAACCTAAAGCAAGTTCCTCGACTAGTCTAACCACAGACTGGACGGATAGAAGGCCCCGCGTGTTTTTCCCACGAGAATATAAGTGCGTGCTCCTATTTCACCATGCCTCCTGCTGATAGAGGACAAGTCTTTGTTTTTAATTTATATTATTATTATTAATTAATTAAGATGTCACGTGGAACATGCTGTAATGGTTGGAGCTCCTTACAAACGTTGTGTAAAAAATGGCGATTAAAAAGAGTGACGGAGAGTTTATTGCCAGTTCTTCTCTTCTGTTCTACGCTTTCTACGATTTGAGAACTGGCACTAAATGTAAAGTTAAAAGCATTTCATTTACATTTCTTTTTTTGACGTTCATAAGTGTACATTGTGTACACCTATATGATTAAATAATTCAAAACTATATATCCTTAGCGGCCGGAATAACTTCTTTTGCACGTCTCAGGGTATGACGACATAACAGTGATTAGTAGGTACAGATTGTAGAAGTCTCTAGAAACTTAACGTAGTGCGGTTTGTACATATTCCATTTACAACTATATCTAAAATTTATGTTATGCTAAAAAGGCCAGCCAATTCCTGCCTTCTTAACATCGACCTCGTAGGCGTCTAAGAGGCTGAAGAAAGCCAGTGTCTTAGACGAGCTGTCCCGTTTAGGACCATTGGTGCCGCCGAGGAGTTTTAGTGCCACTTTTGTGGTATTCAACATTTAAGCTAATGATTTCTCGATTTGAGATATGCCGGTTTCTTCACGATGTTTTCCTTTAAACTACGAGCGCACATAAAGAGAAAGTCCATTGGTACACAGCCAGGGGTTGAACCCATATGCCTGAGGTCGTACCTCAGGGCAGGATATGGGCAAACTGAAACCTCTAGGCAAACACTGTTTCTTAGAGAACATATATCAACATTTTTTTGTTTTCGTTAAACAAATTAAGATTTCGTTTAACTGGTTTTAAAGTAATCATAAACTAAGTATAACTCGTCTTTTTAATAGAGTACTCATCCGTTTTTTTTAATCACAGCGTAAACACTATGTTATAGAAAGCGAAAGAGTAGCTTAGTTAAAAGGATATAATTTATAATATAACAATGAAGTCTGCATTTTAGGGGCTTGGTTTAAAATATATTTAATTAAAAAAATAAATGAAACGTGAACATAATTAAACTACTAAAGTCTACTAAATTGAATAATACTTTTATATCGAATATGTTTTTTATCAATTAAATATTTCTTCTTTTGGCCTCAAATGAAGTATCACCCGGCCAGGTGCGTGTTGGATGACGTGTATGTACTCCCGGCCTATACCTGATAGGACTAACTTTGAACACCATGCAAGCAATAGTTAATTGCGCCCGCAGTAATGGGGTGGGGGCGTTTACGTTTATATAATATACGAACTTTATATAAAGAAAAAATCTTGAATAAATCATTGTAAATTTCTTATTTTGACTATCGTGAATAAAAATCGTGACACATATTGATTTACTCGCATTTTACAGTCACGACCATGTAAAATTACGTGATTAAATTCGCCATAAATATTTTTTATTAAATTTATTTTATTTGTAAACCAAAAATCAAATGGGATAAACAAGGCATTACCCAAAATCAACGGCTTAACGAAGAACTACTGTGTATTGGTATATTAACACCTGGACCTAATTTACACTTGTGTCATTATTTTCTTAAATATGCTAGATCATCAGCATTATCCCTGAAATATGTCGTTGATTTTGGGGTTTAGCTTTCTATTTTCACCGCGAGCCGGGATTTTAATGCACGAATAGAAAGAAATTGTCGATTTAAAATACTCAATTAACTTTTTACTTATAGGTAGACAAATAAACCTCACTTAACTTCTTAAAAATTAAATACACTCTTTTGTCTTTATTTATAGAACAGGGGGCAAACGGGCAGGAGGCTCATCTGATGTTAAGTGATATCGCCGCCCATGGACACTCTCAATTCCAGAGGGCTCGCGAGTGCGTTGCCGGCCTTTTAAGAATTGGTACCACTGAAGTATTTCCGAACCAATTCGACTTAGGGTCCTTCAAGAAAAGAGCGTACCAGTTCTTGAAAGGCCGGCAATTCACTTGCGAGCCTTCTGGCAATGTGAGTGTCCATGGGCGGGGTGGTATCACTTAACATCAGATGAGCGTCCTGCCCGTTTGCCTCTTATTACATAAAAAAATGATCTCGACTTAGGCTCCTTCAAGAATAGTGAGTACCAATTCTTTATACGACAGCAACACAAATGCGAGCCCTCTGTCGATGTGAGTGTCTATGCGGGGGCCGTTTGCCCCGTGTTATATAAAAAAACAGATATTGTAAATCATTCTCGACTCCACTTAAACACACAAATTTTTTAATCAAACTTTCTTTAGCCGTTTAGGAGGTTTATTACGATCACATACAAAGAACGTTTATATACCAGCTGTATTTGCTGTATAGATTAATAACCTAGATAAAGACTGCGGTGCCATCTGCCAAGCTGATTTGTGAATCTAAACCATCCAGGGCTCCACCTAAACGCATAAAAAAACTCGTGGAAGGAATTATAATATCTCTAGAATGTTTAATAAAACAATATAATGCTTTGAGTCAATCTAAATATAAAAAGTTCACAACAAAGAAGTGTTAATATGTTCATTTTTTATTGAACTATAAACGATTATAGCAATAAAAAAGTAATATGATGATTACTCGATCATTTAATATGTATGATAACAAAAAATGTTATGTATATATTAATTATCTACTATGAAAAATATTACGAACCTTCGTTACTATATTCTGACACCTTGTCTTTTATAAATATATTAATTATTTATGCTTATGTTCTTGTTTTATTAAAAAAAATTATATGTACTGCATGTTGTCATGTTCTAAACGTTCCCTGAACTTCCACAAATATTATAAAATCAAAAATAGCCAAATTAGTCCAATCATTGTCGAGATGTAGCGACACAAACGAACCGCGATTCATTTACATATTTCATTTCATCATTAGTTTTAGCTGAGTTAAAACGAAATTGTAATATATTATGACGATTTTTTGTGACTCATAAATTTTCCCTTGAAAAGGCTATATAGTTAATTAAGTACTAGCGACCTGTCCACGACTGCGTTTTTAAGTTTATAATATAAAGAAACAAATCTTTTATATATATTTTTTTTAATGTTACAGGAGGCTCACCTGATGTTAAGTGATACCGCCGCCCATAGACACTCGCACTGCCAGAAGGCTCGCAAGCGCGCTGCCGGCCTTTTAAGAATTGGTACGCTCTTTTCTTGAAGGACCCTATGTCGAATTGGTTCGGAAATACTTCAGTGGGCAGCTGGTTCCAAATAGTGGTGGTGCGCGGCAGAAATTGCCTTAGAAAACGCTCAGTTGTGGAACGACGGACGTCAAGGTATTTTGTATTCTGCCTTGAAGTCCGATGACGATATTAGTATAGATACAGATGAATATTTGAACTGAATTTTTGCAATATCCCATAGGAATTGATTATGTACTTAAAACCGTTGGACTGATAACCAAAATCAGTTGATTCATATAAATACGCAACAAAGCCTAAGGTACAATAAAAAGCCTAAATAGCTTTAAAACCATGTACTATACTTACAAAACATTGCAACACAATTTAAATCACGTCGTGATTAAGACGAAACTATAATATATTTTATAACGACCATTAATTGCTTCTTCAAAGCAACTTCATGATCAGCATAGTATCGATTTTCGGGTAGCGTTACTAAAGAAGGACGTCGATAATAGCTCTTAGTCTATTAGATTAGAATCTACGCTCCACCTAATCATTAAAAAGATGATAAACGTTATAAAAGTAAAACCACACCAGGACTTCGCATCCAGGAACGCCTATAGAAATTACGAAATGTAGAATTTGCAAATATATTTATCATTTATTAAAATCTAAACATAACAGCTAGCAACTATACTATCTTTACAATTTTCTTAACCTACATCGTAATAATAAAAATAATTGAACATTAATAAAAAGAAAATTAAAACTAATTTAAAAAGTTTGGTTTCTGTGGCAACCTTTAACGCTGGCAATATTCAAATATTATATATTGGTTTCCCATAACCAAGCAAAATTCACTTAAAATTGAGTACATTTACGATTTCCAATTATTTTTATAATTTTTGCTTGGAATCAAACAAACTACGAAAGTTAAAAAGTGTGTTACTACTCATCTTTTCTTTCATATATTGCATTAATTGAGACCAAAGTATTTCAGTACAAATTAATTATCCGACTAAAGCTTAGTTATTAGCTAATATAGCGTATAAACGGAAAAATAAATTCCCAACGATAAAATTGTACAAATGAACTTCGTACTAGTCCTAATAAAAGCTAGGCAGTTGGAAGTGGAATGTTTAACAAATTGAGACGTTTCATATAAGTGAGTGGGTGATGAGCACGTCAAAGCTTTGCTGAATCGAGTTGCCACGTTCGATAATTAAATGCGATCAAATTGCAGAGGGAACGTTTGAAACGCTTTGTCTGTATTTAAACTAGGTTTCCTCTATTATTCGATACAAGATCAGGCTGTTCTTAAACGTGAAACAGGAATAGCTTAAATACGTTTTTTGTTTCCTTTGACAAGATGTTATATTTTTTTATAGAAAACGTCGAGTTGTAACATAGTTACATACCGTTACTATTTTGGATGGTATCGCAAAGCGTTGGTACCTACTTTGTAATTGTTTGACGTTCTCATAATTTATAAATTTTGTGCTGTCATGTTTTACTTTGTATTGTATTTTTTATCAGTGAAACTTTTTGTGGATATGTCCATTGTGTTTATTTTATGTTTTACTTTTATTTTATTTTGGCTGTATAGAGATGTATCTGTTAAGTTTCCTTAATAAATAAATAATAGCCGTAGCGATTGTGATTCCGCTTTGAATGTTAAAAACAAATGAGAGTTTTGTACCCATTTTTTGCAATATCGACGGATATTGAGAGAGCTTTGGTTACATGCTGACACGGGCTGTCATAGGTGACACTTGCCCACGTCATGGCTCAATCAATTTTGAGCACGCCAAATCAAATCTGTCAAATCGTTTTTGGTTTACCTAGGGATGGTCATAGCAATCATGAATTGGAATCAATGCCTGGACCCGAAGGTTTTCATATAGAAATAATTATGTTAATTGGTTTTTTAAGTAACTGAGTAATTAGTTCATTATTATTGTTAAGAGCTCAAAAATTACCAGTCGTAACTAAAATATTATTTATTTTGTAATTTTTCAAGGAGTCAAAGTGTATATATTAGTAATAGATCTATATAAATATTATAAAGAGGAAAGGTTTGATTTTTTGTTGGTTTGAAATGAAGAGGCTCCGAAACGACTGGACCGATTCAAATTCTTTCACCGTTGGCAAACTACACTATTCCCGAGTGACATAGGCTATGTTTCATTTTCAAAAAACTTAGGGATGCTTACTGAAACTTTAATAATCTAACCCAAGGTGTTAAAACATAAACAAAAAACTTCCTTCATTCGCGTGCGCTGCGAAAACTATTATTGATAGAATAAAATGATGTATTACAATTTTTCAGGACACATAACTACCTATAAAAAATGTCCCGACAGCATGTCTCTATCTTTTATAGTTACGTCACAATAAGCGTCCTTTTATTATTATTTTTTTTATTAAAATACCACCGCTAGAAATGGCTCTTTATTCGTACCTAGGTATTGATCCTTATCAAAATAATTACCAAAGTTTCACATTTAATGGCATAATAGCTACAGTTTAATGGCATAACCACCAAAAAAGCATGGTGGATTGGTGTTCTCCTGCCTTTTCTCTTGAATAGTTTACTACTATGTAATATAACAAAAATCTTAGCCACAGCAACGCTTGGCCGAGTCTACTAGTATATAATAAATGCAGAAAAATATTAAACTAAAGATAAGAAAAAACCTCGTAACCACAGTAACAAAATTGAAAAGATAATCTTCTTGATACGTATGTTTAATACAGTTACATTTGTTGTAGAAATTTAAATACATATAGATTCACAACAACTAGCTCAGATGTATTGTCTAGTTAGAGACGACATTGGCAACAATGTAGAATTCAAGAAACTACGCTTTTTGGTTCATTAACCTTATCTACCTGGTTGCTTCTAAAGATAGGCATCTCCATCTTTGGATGATTAGCCTTCGATATTTCCTTCATTTAACAGGATAATTTTTTTAGAATGGGATTTTATTCTTCAGTGCTTATAGTTAAATGCAAATGTAGTTGCAGGTTTTTATCTAGAACTGATTGTATAATTTCAGGAATACTTTAATAGATAGAAAATTTAAACAAATTTAAAGATAATGGTCCCTGTGGTGTACCCTTAATGCTGACATTTCCGTTCTGTATTGGGATACTTGTACGTTTAACAAGGAAAGCACCAGCTCTGCGGTCACAGATACTACCTAATATTGACATAATGTTATAACAATGACATTTGAACATCCATTGAACGATAACTATGCTTAGATATAATGATGATATTAAAAATATGTTATCTCCAAGCACTTGGTTGAGGTATTAACGCTGCCTGTATTTGACGAATGGTGTGTGCTATAGAGATATCAAAAGTGATAGTTTAGCCAATGTAGGATACATACAGCTTAGAAACTTACATACAGTTGCAGTAGCAGTATTGCTCATTTGGGTATTCCCCAAACGGTCATCTTCCGTTTTGAGTTATTATTTAAGCTTTTCTTTTTCTTTGCCTTAATTTTAATTTGTTGGTACAGGTACGGGTTTTAATCGATTTAAATCAAGTATTTTGTGTGTGAGTGCCTAGTTATTTCCGATCAAATTGCCTATTTCACTTTTTTCTTTTTACTTCTATTATATGCTTCCTAGTTCTTATTTATTAATTATTACGTTAGAAGTTATAAAAAACGCCTATTTTAAAGATAGCAATCTTATTAAATAATCTTTCGTTTTGCGCACAACCAAATTATTTTTATTTTTTTTTACTGCAGGACACCGTGCTAAATTCAAATACAATTATATCCACAAACAAACATAGATACAGATACTATTATAGATTTATTTGGAAACATAGTCGTCACTATAGTCGCATATTGCATAAATATACGGTTACACAGATAACGAAAATAGAACTAATAGACTAAAAAAATAACATTTTTACTATTTGTTATATAAAACTTATTATTTTTACTTATTACTGTTTTATTATTTTTTAATAATTAGGTTAGTTAAGATTTAATATAAAAAGAAAATAATAATACAAATAAAATTGTGAATAAAGATACAAATACATAGTGATAAAAAAATAATTTTTCTATTGATATTATAGCTATAGAATGTAATTAGAAGCATCTATTTAGTTTGATTACTTGCTGCAATTAAATAAACTTTTCATTTAACATTAAACTAATGAAGTGCTTATCAATTAAAACAATACAAATAATTTGTTAATTAATTATTAGATAATGTGAAGATTCGGCAATTTATCATTTTAATTGACTCAAAAAAACTGGTGGAGGTTAACAATTCCAGAATATATGTACACTAGCGAACCTGACTAGACGTTGTCCTGTACACACGTCTTAATTACAAATTTAGAGGTGTGGAGGCATCGGAACAACAAAGTAGTGGAGCTTCCCCCACCCCTTATAACTAAATAGTAAATAACTTACTTTCCTAGCAAAATGGAAAAAAATTCAGTCAAGTTTTCGTATGAATAATTTATTGGGAAACCCGGTTGCCCATCTGTAAAATTTAAAAGACGTAGTTCACTCGTGATCTCTTGCGCTGTGATTAGTCGATCAGGCGTATTCAACCAATCGCGAAGCTTAAGTGAATTCGCTCATTTTTTTTAAAGACCCTAAAGCGGGCCATAGACGGACCGCATGTTGCAGCCGATACCGACTGCTCTAAGCGGTCGCCGCACGGCGATCTGCAGTTTCCATACTAAATGCATATTCGCAATACACGGACCGCTCGAGCTGTTCCTGAGCAAACCGCATGTTGCAGTCGGTCTTGACTGCAACATGCGGTCCGTCTATGGCCCGCTTAATAGTAGGGTACTCTGCGTCTTAAGCGTCGAACTTGTCACCGTCATTCATATGTCCTAAAGGTCAATGTCAAAAGTCATCATGAAAAAAATACATGCTTAAAAAATGATAGGAGTAATTAATTGTTCAATTAATTACTACAAGACTTTTTCAAAGAAACTGAGTAGACTGTTCCTAGAATTTAGAAAGCTTAAAAGCTCTACACACTTGTGATACAATTATTTACACTTTATAATTTATTGAGGTGAAACTTCTTTAGGCGCATGAGGGTAAATTTTTTACGGAACGTCTCGAAGATGTGCAGTGTTTTTGTCAAAGAAATGGGAGAAAGCGATTGAGACCGATTGAGACAGTGAGAAGGGTTATTTACTTTATAGAAATTCAATTTTGAAAATTAAAATTTAAGAAATAAATTTAATTTAATTCATTAAATCCTTAACATATCTTCCTTTTTTCCTCCCTCTAAGTCTCGGAAAACTAGTTTTAGGTTTGTATAAATATGAAAAAGAGTTAAAAATTAGTTTGCCAAGAAGTTTCACTTCTGACATGTGTACTCGTACTTTGTACGCACGCACTTTTTTTTCTATACAGGCGTCTTTGTTGATCTTTTAAGCTCGTTTATAATAACTTATTTATGCTTGTACTTATAAGAACTGGATATAAATAATGTAATATGTTTTATTAAAACTCAGAGTACTCAGAGTCCCCCATTAATTTAAGTCTAGTGGTATTTATTATATGTATGTTTTTGATTTTATTTTTTTAATTTCTTTAAATCTTCACTGTATTTCCGAACCGACTCTTAAACCGGTCCTTTACGAAAAGAGCGTTCCAATTCTTAAATGGCTGACAACCCCCTCGCGAGCTATCACTTAACATCAGGTGAGCCCCCTGCGCATTTGCCCCTAGCTAGTTCTATAAAATAAAATTATGACGTGTGTCATATATTTAAGTATACCCATTGTTTCTAAAGTCATCGGTGAGGTCAACTACACCCAGACGACGTCATCAAGCGGATAGATTCGGGACCAATCAATGACCAATCAATCAAAATTTTCGATACTAATTGACAATTAATCACAATAAATTCGTCTTAACTGAACGAATTTCGTTGCGTTAATTTATGTGAGCCTTCTGTCCTATTAAAAAAAGTCATATTACACCGATTTAACTCAATGTATGCATCTCTTTTCAACATAGCGTAAACTCAATTTGATAGAAAGAGACCCGTAAAACTCATACAGTTAGTATTGTCTTTTATTGACATAACTTTTGGACATAGAAAAACACTTTTTTAACGGATTTGAAGTTATGTTTTATTATAAATTTACCGATACCAACTCCGGGGAAATAAATACAGATAACATAACTTTTTCTACAGCTGTGATACTTTTTGACATTCAACACCTTTTGTCTTCAGTCATTGTGACCACGCACGCTGTAAAGCACGCGAAACGTCGGTTAAATTTAAAATTATTGTAAATTTATAATAAAACATTACTTCAAATCCGTTAAAAAAGTGTTTTTCTACTCATACATTTCTTAAAATAATATAAGTATTACTGGACTCAAAGTTCGTTTATTCATTGATTCGTTGAAAAACTTTGTGTTATCAGAAAAAGATAAAAATTATCATCCCAAGTTAGGATGTATGATAAGCGGGTAACATTAATTAATTTTAATTGATAATTAGATTAGTCATAATACTTATTAATAAGGTATTTTTATCTTTTAGTATCGCTTTGTGTTTTTCCGCTCCGCTATTGTCAAGATATGTCCCAATATTTGCATCACTAACGGCACGGCACGGCTTAGCACAACTAGACATTTTAAAATATTTTTTTATTTATAAAACACAAAAAATTTACTTCCAATAGTAAAGGAATTCTTGTAGTATTAGTAAAAATTGTTATTGTAACTTGTCTTTTAAAGGACATTGAAACAAGATCTATATGAAATATTTGAAACACGTTAACCAAACAAAATATTATCAAAAGCAATCATGTTTTTGTTTTATATAAAAACGGGTCACGGGAGGCTCATTATCATTAGCATTTCTTAATGAAGCCTCATCTCGTGCCCTGAAGATGCGGTGAAAGCGTACGAAAATGCCATAGAAGAGACCCTTAAGGAAGAATGGGCCTACTGCTTTTCTGAGTGGATCCATCGAAAGCGACGATATGTAGAGAGGAACGGAGATCACTTCGAAAAACAATAAAAGTATAGTAGTTTTTCATTTTCTAAACATTTTCAGTGTTCTGGGTATATTTCTTTTTTGACGTTCATAAGTGTACATTGTGTACCTATATGAATCCTACCTATATGAATAAATAATGTTGACTTTTGACTTTTTGAGGATAATTTGATAATAAGTGTAACAGGAAATAAATAAGGCATAAAATATGATAAATTCTCTTAGTCGAATACGTTCGGTAATACTTGTATGGTTATGGTTTGGTCAAAGCACCAAGTCATTGTTTAGAAGCGCGGCATCCAAAATTAAAATAGCCATGATGATCGCCAACCTTCGCAAGGAGATGGCACTATAAGAAGAAGAATACTTGTATAATCTATATGTAACGTAGTATTCATTTACCATAAATAAACTGGATGTTTTCACAAGACAGGGTGATTCATGAGGTAGGCTTACTAATTTATAATTTTCATTATTCATTAATTTATTGACCGATATTCAGAGACTTATTTAACCCTATAAATATTAACTGAACCGATACTCCCATCTGTCAAGTAATTCTGACAGTTGGGTTAGTAAGCTGGATCTTAATCTCTGTAATTCTTGGTGGGAAAAGGTTTTTAAATGCCGAAAGTGTCAATTTATGTGGTGATATAAATTAAATCAATGAAAGAGAAGATAAGAACATTATTTCAGATTAATTCAGAACTAATAATTGCTTATTCAGTGTTAAAAATATATATATATAGCTTATAATAATTAAAAATATATACAATTGTGAAAGTGACTGCCTTTTTTTTATATTTTTAAGAAGCGAGTATTTTTATAAAAATCCGAAGTCAAAACATCTGCTGTTGCGGTCAAAAAGAACTAAGTCATTTGTTGTAAAGTTAAACTAACTTTGAATTATATTGAATCTGCCTGTTCAGACACGCTGGCCCCTTTCCATCTACTTGGAACAAACAACAGAGCTGGTGCGGCTTGTGAAGCGGCTGAAAAAGCTAAAGCATGCAAATACAGGGGTCTAGGCTCCGAATTTCTTTCTCCGCAACTATTTCATACATTTTTCAAACAAGATGACTCATATAATTATTATTCAATTTAGGGTTTACACGGAAATATTTTAATAATTTTATGTAGTCTAGCTTTCCCGACGATAGTTGAGAATCAAATCTTGTCTCTCAATTCATAACTAAAAAGTAGAGCCCGGGACAGCCGGGTACTTTAAACAATGATTTCTTTCTGAAAGCTCGGTGGCATTTTTCAAAAGTTCTTCAACGAGTTCCTAAGAAGTTTCGTTTACTACTCGACTGCTCATTTCAAACTTTGTAAAGGTATATAAGTCATTAAACTATTTCTATGTACGTTGTACACTGTTGGCTTGGGCGTGTGTCTCACAATCCTGAGATGCATTGCTGCGCATCAATGGACTTTACTTTCTTTATGCGCATTTAACGCTGGTACGGTGAAGGAAAACATCGTGACGAAACCGGCAATAGTCCAAGCCTTACCCCAGAAAGCAATTGCATCTCGGCTCTGCTTTAATGTACTTCTCTTTCTAAATGCGCATTTAATACTCGCTCTTAATTGGTAAAGTAAAACATCGTAAGGCGTCTTAAACCCAATACTTCGACGGCGTGTGTCAGGCTCAATACAGAAATGGAAGAACAACAAAAATTTTCCACTGGTTTAATTTTTCGTTATACATGTCGCAACCTATATATGTATGTCGCGTATTACGTGGCGAATTCATGAAATTGTGGTATTTTATAGCCAATTTAGCTCACCGAAATCATATAAACAGTTTAACGCATGGACACGTGATACTGAGAAATATTGGTGATCAAACCGTAAAATTGTTTTATAATGTAGTTTTGTTCTCAGGATAGTGAATCGAAGTGATTTAGGCAACAAAAATCTCTTACAGAACATTGAAAGGAGAAACTAAACTAATAGCATATTATATTAATAAAAAACTAATCGAAATAACTAAATTAGTAATAGACGACCCCGAAGACAGAGTTATTGATTTTTTAAATATTTAAGAGTTTCCGATCAATTTTAGCAGTGATATGTATAAATCTAAGAAAATATTTAACGCTACCATAGTAACACACGTGCAGATATGTATGTATAAAAAATTACCATACACTCGCACATTTATAAAATATAATTAAAATTATTTGCATATATAATAGTTAAAATTATTCAAATATTAAAGTTTACGCGTGCTGTAAATTTAAAAAAATATATATAATTTAATAAATACAATTGTAATTAACAAAAGTAATAATTGCATAAGCCGCGAAGAAACATTAAAAACGTCCGTTATTATCAACATGTTCATGCAATTTTTGGGAATAGATTAAAATACGATAAACGGTTTCACAGAAAGCATGGGCAGAGGAACCAATTCGTCTAAACTATTTTTGGTTGATTGACAACTGAGCACGTGACATATAGGTTAGACGCTAATTTAAGATCGTGGTATTGAACTAAATTTAACATTACCTGGTGGGAAGTTGCGTGGCTTGCTGATCGTATTGATAATATAGCCGAAGATGGTTAACACGAGAACGGCGACCAGTGTCGCAAACATTTTGATTTGAATTACCTCACGCGCCAATCACTCGGCGTTCACAGCGCAACTGTTCTTGGTATATTCATAACACATTCTTTTATGGGGACTATCAGTTACATAATACCATTGACATCTATCATAACATGTAATGTCAATAGCGGACGAAGCTTTTTCTAGTTTACGACTGGAACACAACAGTGGGCTGCGTAAATTATTAGTAAAAAGCGTTAACAGAGACAAATAAATCATAAATTATTGCAACAAAATAAGAGTGTATTTTTGTCTATAACTTTTTTTAGGCAATTGTCATGACTTATACAGAGTGTTTATTAATAATGTAATGCAGATTGACAAATGGAAATATTCATATATTTTGAAAACGTCAGTGATCTAAATGATTCGAATTATTGTCTCTTTCAGAATTAATACCCCCCCATAACCCATTGGACATAAATTTTAAGTTATAGATTGAATTTTTGTGTATAGGTATTTTCACTATATAAGTAATATTGAACTTTATACTTAATCAGAAAATATTTTTGATTCATCCGAAAAACTATGACTCTTTTAAAACCTATATTCACATGGCTTATTAAATAAAGTTTAATTTATTTTAGTTTTTGATTATTATTATTCATCGATCTTTAATTATTATTATTCATATCAATTTTTAATTATTATTATTATTATCTAGGTGAATAATATTGTTAATATTAGTAGGTTAGAAGATACTTTGGTAAAATATGTCGGCAATTTCTCTCATCTTTTATTTTAACTTTAAAAATAAAAAGTATCAAATTTTCAACATTGTTAGCAAGCTTTCAATATAATATTTACGTACATTTTAAACAAATAGGTCGGTAAATTGCTTTCGCATTAATTTCGCCCGTAAGGTATTGATTCGTCATCATATTCATGGCCGATAGTATGATGAACTACCGATATTCCGTATTTCAAGTTTAATGTTGCTAACATTGAACTTGAACATTACAAGCTCACATTTACAATTAAAATTCTGTACGCCGGCTCCTCTGTCCAAAATCTTTCTATTCTAGTAAATACAAATGATTGGGCAGACATAATATTATTATACGCAGTAAAAGAGATTGTTAGATTATTACTTAACCCATAAGCGTGTGACATCATGCAAGCCGTTAAGGGACGGTCGCTCAGAATCCTTATATGACTCATAATTTTAATTCATAAGTGTTTTGAATTTGGAATGTGGGTGCTGCTAATAAATGCTTCATTCACCAAAGAGATCTATTAATGTACGATAATATTGCTGGCCGTTAAAAAAAGTTTTGACCAAATAAAAAAATGGTCTCGTGAATTCCCGCGCGATTCGAATTAATTGTTCTATTTTTTGTTCAGAATTAAAACGATATCGTTCCTAACTGTATGTTCATAAAGAAAAATATCTACTTCATGAAATGCACGTATTTTCATATATGAAGGCAGAAAATCCACCTCGGGAACGACACTAATGAATCGAGTTTTCCAATCTCTCTTCCACGACGATTCAAATTCATTTACGGTAGAATAACAAGCAAAAAAACTGCCCCATGCTTTCACAGTTTAATTGCTAATTATTATCGAACTACCATATAATAGAAAAAAGGAAATGAACGGTACAATTGCATTAGTTCTTAATGAACGGTTAATTAATTCCAAAAAATCGCCTATCGTCTTCTATTTTAACCTAATTAAGCGTTATAAGTAAGATTTAAAGTCCTTCTATAGATAGGATTATTAATCGACAGTTTAAATTTAATATAATTTGTAATATTCAACTAAATATTACAAATTCACCGCTGTCAATTCAAACATTCGATGTAAACAAACAAACGTAGCATTGAACTTGCGTTTGACAGGTGCAAACCTAGCGCCCTTGGAAAATCAGGTGCAACGCAATTTCCGAGAATTTAGAAATGTATTGGAACCATTGCGAATAGCTTTCATTTGGAATTTGCTGAATTCATTGTTTGAATAGAGATAAAACAGAATTTTCACGATCAAAATACACGTTGAATTATCAACGTTTGCAAAAATACCATTATCGAATAAACATTATATTTACTTCGATAATTTGGACAGTTAATGAGCTACGGAATAATGAGTTGATGATAATTTTTAAATAAGATTTTTATGATACTTAATATGACTGTGGATTTTTACATTTTTATTAACAGATCTGTGGCAGGGTAAGTGGCGTTCTTTCGTATGCCTAAGGCGGGATTCGAAAGAACTTTTCTGTCCGCAATCAACATATTTTGGTCGGCGTAGGATAACATTGTGAGCGTAGTTGTTTTAAAATCATCAGGCAGTCAGACATTTTTGGACCAGACCAGATTGGCTCACCAACGTTTTTTTATAGAACAGGGGTCAAGCAGTCTGGAGGCTCACTGCCCATGGACACTCTCAATGCTAGGGGTTCGCAAGTGGAATATGGCCTTAAAATTGGTACACTATTTTCTTGAAGGATCTTAAGTCGAATTGGCTTGGAAATACTTCAGTGGGCAGCTGGTTTTAGATAGTAGTGGTGTGCGTCAGAAACTTTCTAAAAAAAACTCTCAGTTGTGGAACGACGGACGTCGAGGTGATACGGATGGTATTTTGTATTCTGCCTCGACGTCCGATGATAAAACTTGTCTATAAAAGATATGTGAAACAAATAACGAAACAGATATAGATATGCAGATATTAAATAATGGCGTAACATGCGGGAAATCGTATTAAACTGGTTTTACGTTACAGCTATCAGATATTTTTCAGGTCAATTTCAGGACGAGAGCGTCTATCTACCCCCAGCCAACGTACAGTATTGTCGCCCTGTTTTGCCGACTTCTTACTAATATGTATAAAGAACAGCATTTTGGATTGAAGAAGGTGGCATTCTCCTCATCATTATAAAAAAAGGATACTTACCTTTTTCTTGAGCCTAAGTTGCGTGTTTAAGTGTAGACCTAATTGCAGTAATTATTACAAAAACGACTCCCTCCCACATGCAAGCTAAAAATCGGGGTGGCAAACTGGCAAATATACGCTAACTGCGTAATAGCAATGTATAATTTTACAATGTTTCATTTAAAAAAATTTAATAGAACGAATGCGCGGGAATTTATAAGAGCCGCGCCGCCTAAGAACCGCAATGTTTCATTTACATTTAATTCTAAATAGGTTTGATATGTTTTCCCGATTTTATTACTATTATAATTTATATTCATGGTCTATAACTATTTAAACAATTATTTATATTACAATAAACCTTGGCGAGAATTTATTAATTGGCAGCGCTAGCGAAGTGCTAGGGATTTCTTTAAGAAGCTTCCAAGTTTTCCCTAGAAATATAAAACCTTGTTTTGGTACACAAATGACACATGACTTTTAGTATTATAAAAAGTTGCAAAAATCCTAAACTGAAAATTCGTCGTGCTCCTGAGCAAGACTGCTATGGTTACATTAATACACACCACTATGGTTTTCTAATGTAAGACTTTATGATTTTCTGTATTATTCTGTAAAAAAATCTATAATTCATCTACTTATTTAGAACAGACTCTAGTGCTACTGCTAAAAATATTGTAGATTAAGCTTTAGTCATAATACACCACAACAGCACATCGTAAGATTTTATACGATGAAAATAACTAAAACAGACAAGCAACAATATTGTCTGATCTGTTGTATCTTTTTTACTGCTGCTACAGAACTCAACCAGGTTGACAGATTTTTTGTGTCTATAGAACATAGATGAACTAGAATTATTTTTTAAATGTGCTTTTATATTGTTATGAGTTGTTGTTGTTATAAGATGACAAACTATATATATACCTATCGTATACAATGTCAACAAAATATTAATCTTTGGGAAATAGTGAACTATCTTTTCCAAGTAGATAGATACTTTTATGAGCACTTTTTAATCTTTTAAAACGTTACTGAATAGATCAAAGTCGTAGATGAAGATAAATAAGCAAATTACATAATTTACGCAGTCACGCAAGGCGAAAGGTGCGTGGGGGATTTATCCGATTAGAAAAAAATCAGCTAGACTAAAGTCTTTAGTCTTTAGTCCACCGCATTGTCGAGGGTTTGAGAAACAAAATGTTTAGCAAAATGCATACACCACCTGCTCGGCCCGCAAAAAATGCTCAAACCACCAATTTATTTCTTTATTCAAAAATTCGATCATATTACATTACAAAGATTATGTAATAAGTAAATTATTATTATTATTGTTAGATGTACGATTGAAATTGACATAAGTGTTGAAGGTTGGTATTAACAATAAATAACAACTGTCACTAACGACGAGGAACCTGATAGATGACAGCCGACAGCTGACCTCCGACAGCGGAGAGCGGACAGTGCACAGTCGATAGCCAACAGCTGACAGTCGACGGCCGACAGCCGATAGCCGACAGATGTCAGCCAATATCAGTGAATGTGATAGCTGACATCTTAAATCCGACAATTTGATAGCTGACAGCCAAAAGCAAACAGATGACAGTGACAGTCCATAGCCGACAGTCGACATGTAATGTCAATTTCCAATATAAATATTCTTGTTTCCTAATTTATTTACATTTTACACATTCAAGAATAATGTAAAATATTCCCTTTTTAAATAAAAATATTACTATCAACAATTTAGAAAGTGCCTATTGTTTTAAAATTTAAACTATTATCATATTGCACTGTTAGGAGTATGCTTATAAAAACCTACTCCGCAAGAAATTTTTTATAAAAATAATTTAATACCCCGACCTCAGTAACACAAATAGATTATCTTTATAGTCGAAGATAACCATTGAGTAATGAGTAAGCATAAGATAAATAGGTTTGATTAATAGCAAAGTCACAGTGCAGTTAGAAACTAGAATAGTGACATACGTATTACTACAATAATATCTGAACATCTTAAAAAACATTAATATGTCTGAGTATGGAAAATTTGGGCCATTAGTTGGGGCGATAGATGAAGGAACTTCAAGTGCGCGGTTTATTATATTTAAAGCAAATTCTTGCGAAGTAGTTGCAACATATCAAAAAGAAATTGAGCAACATTTTCCTCAAGAGGGTTGGGTTGAACAGGATGCTTGTGCTATTCTGGAAGTAGTTACAATATGTATTAATGAAGCTGTGAAGCAATTAGTTTCATTGGGTGGAAGCCCAAAGGTATGTATATAGAATATAAGATTTAACAATACCGCCTTTTACATCAACCTGTAAAATACAGTTTTCACCTAAATTCAACTCGGATAACAAAACAATTAATTATCCACTGAAGTAAATTTTTAAGATACTTCTTTTTTACAGAATTAAGAATTATTGTTAAAATATAAAATGACCTCTGCAGTCACTTACACATGTATGGCCGGTATTAAAACGTTTTCATATATCAATAGATATTATTCAATTTAGTAAGCATAAGATTGGGTAAAAACTCAATGATAAATTGCTTTGATTTATAGCATAGAGCAAAACACTTAGTGCAGTTGAAACTAGACTTTTTATGATAAATATCTCAACATCTCTAAAAAATATTAATATGAATTAAAAATTTGACCCATTAGTTGGGGTGATACTAACAATCACTTTGTGTTACGTTTAGCCAAGACAGCTATGAGTATATTGGGACTTTTTCATCCAGGTAATATTATGTTAAGTCACATCTAATTTTGTAAAGAAGTAACTGTTTTCTCAACAATTCTCATATTCAGGAATATTATTTACTCTATAGTTTCATTTGGCAGATAGTTGCTTAAAGTTGCATCATTAAATTCTTTACCATTTTAGGATATAGTTGCAATTGGTGTAACAAATCAACGGGAAACTACTATAGTATGGGATAAAATAACAGGAAAGCCTCTGCATAACGCTATTGTATGGCTTGATATGAGAACATCATCAACAATTGACAAATTACTTGACTTAGTTCCAAACAAAACTAGGAATAAGAATTATTTGAAGGTATATAAATTTAACTATTTTAATAACTATATTATTAAAAGGAATACACATTAACACAAGTTTAAGAATTGAACTGCATATAATAAAACCTTAAAACTTTTAATTTACACGGCGGCAAACCCTTTTAAAACAACAATATAAAAATATATGTATTTTATATATTTTTGTTGATTACTTTTCTGTGTTATCTTAAATATCGATTTTATTTTATTGAATGTATTAATTACTGGATGTTGTGCTCTTATTTAGTTTTATATCTTTACTGTTTTTTTGAACATTACTTTTGTTAATATTACAATACAATGATACAATAATTTAATAACAGTCAGTAAATATTAAAACTAGTTGCAATATCGTTACACACATTACATCCAAAATGTATTCACAGTTTCACAGTCTTGATGGTTTTGAGATAGACCCATGCCAGGGTATGAGAATTATGGAGATGTATTAATATATAAATTAGAACATTACATTCTCCTACAAAAACATCTCGATTCGGAAAAAAGTCTGATCACAAACCTAATTAGTGAAGCTTCTAGCCACTAGAAAATCATGTGACAACATTTCAATTTTATCATAAATAATTTGTTTATTATATTAAGAATGGCAATAATTAACTATTAAATCATATGGTTTCCAGCCATTATGTGGTCTGCCTATGTCCCCATACTTCAGTGCGGTTAAACTAAGGTGGCTTGCCGATAATGTTGAGGTAGTTCAGCAAGCTATAAAGAATGGAACTTGTTGTTTCGGCACTGTGGACACATGGCTAATTTGGAATCTAACAGGTTAATAGAATCCATTGTGCTTATTTTGTTGTATACTGGTTTAAAATGTTATTTTGAAACCTATTTTAAATATATGAATAAATAACATTTTTCTTTTACATGGAATTAAAATTATGAAGTCTTTGAAAAATTTCATGAAAGCCAGTCGCTTAGGAGTTGCCTTTTAAACACATGTATGTTTTTCTTTTTTTAGGAGGTGTTAATGGGGGCAAGCATATAACAGATGTGACAAATGCATCGCGAACAATGCTCATGAATATTGAAACACTTAACTGGGATCCACTTTTGATGAAATTCTTTGAAATACCTAAGTCTGTATTGCCTCAAATCAAATCTAGCTCAGAGGTAGAGTATATAGAATTAAAAAATAAATATATATATATATATATATATATATATTTATTTACTACTATGTAGTATATGTAGAAATATGACAAAATGGAATCTCGGCCCATGATGGTTCTCTCTTTTCACATTCCAAGTTGAGAGCTAATGTTTTACATCATGTATATACATAAAAAATAGGCTGTGTACTTGTATAAGTATCAACCTTATCTTTCTAAGTACAGAATTGAAATACAGTGCAAACTCTTTATAACAAATTTCAAGGGACCGAGCATTTCTTTGTGTTATAGCCAGGGAAGAGAAAAAAATTAAATTTAACCAATTACAATAATTTATATATATATATATATATATATAAATTAGCTAGTTCCACATAGTGGTTGTGCACCATGTGTGTTAAGTGCCATCTATGCCATACTCTCAGAAATACATTCGAGTTCTCCTATTTCAGATATATGGTTACATAGCGGATGGTCCCTTAAGAAGTATTCCCATATCCGGTTGTCTTGGTGACCAACAAGCTGCTCTAGTTGGCCAGTTATGTCTACAGAAGGGACAAGCGAAGGCCACATATGGAACTGGATGTTTTGTCCTATATAATACAGGAGATGTTCGTGTAAATTCTAGCAAAGGGCTTCTAACAACTGTTGCCTACCAACTGGGAGCTAACAATGCACCTTGTTATGCTTTAGAGGGCTCTGTAAGTATTTATATTAATGATATTATTATTTATTATAAAACAATAATTATATTTTATTGAACAGGGGGCAAACAGGTTCACTGTTAATTGTTACCGCCGCCCATGGATACGCAATGGCAGAGAGCTCGCGAGTGCGTTGCAGGCCTTTTGTGAATCGGTACGGTTCTTGAAGTTTCTCTGGGTTATTTTTTTTTTCTATTAATACATAGAAGCTATTATTTCCGCTTTCATCAAAAATCTATATTTTTTAGGTTGCTGTAGCGGGGGCAGCACTGGGATGGTTGAAGGACAACGTTGGAATACTGGAAAGTGCCAAACAGTCGCAAGAATTGGCTGAAATGGCCACAGAGAATGGTAGTGTCGTTTTTGTTCCCGCATTTAGTGGGTTATATGCACCATATTGGCGACAAGATGCCAGAGGGTATGTTTTTATTCTTATAACGTCACCTGGCAAAAGTACTATTATCTAGTTTTTGATTTCTTATTTATTTATTAAAACTTCGTTGCAATAACATAATAAAATTTACAAAACTAAATGGGCAACTGGCGGCCTTATCTATGTTTCTTATTATTATTTTTTATATATTCTTGTCAGTTTAGGGTCACCTGTTAGGACGTGATTGTGTTTTTTTCTAAATACATCAAAAAAAAAAATATATGATTTAGCTTTGCGAGCAATGAAGACAGAAACAACTCATGTCTCTTTTGTCGTTATATTTATCAAAATAAACTACTCATGTTACATATGAGTAGTTTATTTGATATGCAAATAATCCTGATTACAAAAAGCATAAGAAAAAGTTTATCAAAACTTTCTAGGTCTATTTTCTTCATAATAGCGCCATCTATCCAACCATAACTAAGTGAAGAACAACCATAAGAATTCAAAAGCTACGTCATGGACGTATATCTTTTAATACGTAGATGGCGCTGCAACACAAAATTGTTATTGAAAACAAAATAATGTCACAAATAAAATACTTTCTAATGTCCTCAAATCATAATAATATATACTCGTAAACAATTTTGCTATCTGCAATTATTTAATAATATATATTTGTATATTCATAATTTGTTAATAAATAAACCGCACTACAACTTTAAAACTTGGTTTCGAGTTACTTTATTTAACAGTTTATCTATCGAATTATAATTATATGTATTTCGTATTTTTTTTAATAAGCAATTATTCTTCGAACATATTAGTTCCCTCGCAATATTTCTCTGTGTCATTCGAACGCGCCAAACTTGTAAAAGTACATAAGTGTAAACAAATATTTTAGTGTAATATGCGGTATAACGGAGGATACAAATTCAAATCATATAGTGAAGGCAGCATTGGAAGCTGTCTGTTTTCAAGTAAGAGATATCCTAGATGCAATGAACGAAGACTGTGGAATCCCTTTGCAACTCTTAAAGGTAAATATTTTATTTAAAATGTCTTCTAATTAAATAAAATTAATTATTTATAAAAAAAAAATCATGTGTCCAATTCACACGTGGTAGAAGTGAAACCTTCAAAAACAAAGTTTTTACAATTAAAATATGTAAATTCGATTTTTTCTCTATCTAAATGTAGGATCTTTTCTTTAAAAAAAAATATATTTTAATGTTAAATTTTTATTTTTAACTTTAATATCAATCTTTAATTTGGTAAAAACTAAAATAATAAAAGTTTGAAATAAATTCACAAGATCCAACGTGGGAGAAAATGAGATAGGAAGCATTATACTGTGTATAAACTTTTAATTAAGTGTAGTACGAAGTTTTCACTTCAAAAAGTTTCTATAACTAATGACTTTTAAATAAAATTGATAAATAATCTAATTTTATAATTAAACTACTTACTTGACTTACTTATTTAATATTCATCAAATCTGTTTTTTTATTTCAGAAAATGTTCAAATACACTACACACTAATTTAAAGTTTATACACTGTATAATGCCTCCTATCTCACTCTCTCCCACGCCAAATCCTATTAATTTATGTGTCTGTCTCTTTTTACTGTCGCTTTTTCCGTTGCATCCGGTTTGAAATCACAACGATTCTAAAGAAGTTTCACTTAAAAAAAACAATTAATGTGAGCACACTTAAACCTTGATTTAGCGTAACAAATACTATATAACGTTTCAAATGTCACGTAGGACTTAACTAGTCAAAACATAATTATAGATATTGATACATCGATCACGTGATATAAAACAGTCAGAGATTAGTAGAAACGACGATGCAAGTATCTTATCCTAATACTGTTTTGGAGTTTAATGTCGGAGGGTTTTTGAAAATCAATGTGTATTTGTGTTATTTAATAAGTAAAACGTGAAACCTACGTGAAAGTACGTTTGTTTATGTGTTTAATGGTAAAGTAGGTGGTGCGACGCCATCTTGTGTAGAGAAGCTTTTTGGTGGTTATTAAAGGTCAATATTTATCAAAATTAAAAAATAATATAATATAGAATAGTTTATTAAATTTAATTTAAAATAGCCCATGTTTTAGCTACAAATTCTACATAATATAAATACTTCAATGTACGTATTTGTATTTAACTTAAATAAAATATTAATTTGTGGGCTTCCATTTGAAGTTATTAAAAATAATAATTCTATTTGTTTTATTATATTTTTTTTATTCATATTTATATTAATAAAAATAGGATTTATATTATATTTTAATAAGAAATACTGTTATTTTTTTAGAGTGGGAAATTTAATCTTTTAATTCTATAAATAATGTTTTTTCTGTATTATTGGTTTGAATATCTTTATAATTTATAATATTTGTCTCTTTTATTAGTATTAGAGTAATATTAAAACATATATTTTTCAGGTGGACGGTGGCATGACTTCCAATTCGCTAGTAATGCAAATGCAGACTGATCTTATAGGAATTAACATTATAAAGGCCGGTTTTACCGAAAGCACTGCGCTAGGGGCGGCACTCGTCGCTTTTTGGGGCTTAGATAGAAATACACAAACGCCAAATATCGATATGCAAAATGGTCAGATGTACAACCCTAAAATAACCGATGATGAACGCGATATGAGATATAAGCAGTGGAAAATGGCAGTCGAACGCTCATTGGGGTGGGAACAGAATTAAATTAAGACTTAAAGGCATTGTACTTGATTTTTATGTTAGTTAGTTTAAAACGATTTATCGTAGCCTAACAGTTATCTAAGAACCCTTGGTGACCCTATTGTTATTTACCCGATTTATATAGAGCGCGTGAATTTTTATACGTAAGTGTTAACTTATCTAAATATATATAATTTTGTATAAATTGATTGCAATTTGGCCTAAAATATGATTTTGTATATAACAACTATGGTTAGTACGATTTGTGTACAACATTTGAATGTGTTAAAACTAGTATAAATGTGATGTGGAAATTCCAAAAAATATGTTCATAGAATACCGTTATCATGTTTTAAATAAATTATAAAAAAGATGTTTGTTTAATTTATTATGGAATACAGTGCTACTACATTTTTGTCTTGATCCATTTTGGAATAAGATGAAAGTATTTTAAATAAAACAGCAATAATGGTAGTACTATGGGGAACATCTACCTCTACAACTCGACTGAAGAAAATTGTGCTTTCCTAAAACTTTATATAGAAGTTCTAAGAATAGAAGTAAGAAGTCAAAGAAATACCAAGTGCTTTAAGTAATGTATAACCACGCCATCTATCGTCAGGAAGCATAACTAAGTAAAATCAGCACTTATTATTCAGCGTAGTATTATTTTTTGTTTCGACGCCATCTAGTGTAGCATCTTAGAAATACCCACACAGTATTCTACGCCAATAGCGCTGTATTGTTGTTGTGGTATATACGTGATAATTTACGGGTATTTATTTGATTAAAAAATAATTATTAAATTATCAAACACAGACTTATAATTGGTCTATCTAAATCAAGTCGAACTGTTTTTCCAGATTCCGGTAACCGTAAACGGTAATTGTATAAAGGCCATCTAGTGTTAAATTTCATAACTACAATATTAGTATTATCTCAATCTGTTTTGGTAAAAGATTTTATTAATTGATTCTAATAAGAGCATTATTATTATTAAGCGTTTATTGTTGACACCCAGTATAATATTTTAACACTTATTTAAGTTACATAAAAAACTTAATTCTAATACATATAAATAAAAATAAAAAATCAGTGGCGCTACAACCTCTGTAGGTCTTGGCCTTAGATTTCTAATCTGTTTCATGATCATTTTTAAATCTAATAGGCAAGTTGGTGATCAGCCTCCAGTGCCTGACACACGCCGTAGACTTTTTGGGTCTAAGACATGTCGGTTTCCTCACGATGTTTTCCATCACCGTTCGAGCAAATGTTAAAAATCCATTGGTGCACAGCCGGGGATCGAACTTACGACCTCAGGTATGAGATTCGCACGCTGAAGCCACTAGGCCAACACTGCTCATAATAATAAATAAATAATACATACATAAAACGTAATCTAATACATCACTTGACCCGTTCTAGGTAATCAGCGTTGTCCTGCGACACATACGTCCTCTTCCAGCTGCTTCCATTCTTTTCTGATGTTAGCTTTGTTTGTCCAAGTTGTGCCTCCTATTCTCTTTATATCGTCTGCCCATCTCTTGCTCTGTCTTCCTCTTTTCCTTTTTCCATCGCGTGGTTGCATTTCAATTGCCTTATTTTCTTTATAATGTCCTCTAGTTTGGTCGCTGATCTCATCTCTTCTCTCTTATATCTTCTTCTAATAAGAGCATAATATGTCTTAAACTGTCTTATGCTGAATTTAAATTAATTACTAAAATGAAACGCAATCACTTTCAGTGACAAAGAACGACGAACGACTAATTTATTCAAGCACATCACAGATACAATAGATACAATAGACCACAGTAATACATTTTTATATAACTGTCATTAGATGGCGTTACTAGTACCATTTCTATATTTTGATATTTTCAACACTCCCACTCAAAATATAGAAAATTACAAACAAACAAAAATAATTCATATTTCAACAATACCTAGAGTATTTAAATGTTTGTAATGTTTAATAGGGCCTAAGCTCTTTGTGAGCAAATCTGCTGGCATATCTGATGTACACATATATTCAACACCAACAATATTTTCAGTTATCATTTCTCTACAATAATGATATCTGACATCTATATGCTTCGTTTTATTATGAAAAACTGGATTAGATAACAATTTCTGAGCACTCATACTATCATTGAATACAGTAATAGTATACAATTTTTGTGTAATTTCATTCTGTAAATTCCTTAAGTAAACTGCCTCTTTACATGCTTCTGAGATTGATACATACTCAGCCTCTGTGCTAGATAAAGCAATACATTTTTGTTTACTACAGCTCCAAGATATTACTGATCCTGACAAAACAAAACAATACCCAGAATATGATTTCCTATCATTGATATCATTACTCCAGTCTGCATCTACATAACCAACAATGTTATTATTGTTGCCTTTACAATATTTTAAGCCTAAATCTTTTGTTTTCTTTAAATATCTTAACACTCTCTTTGCATACTGCCAATGTTCTTCAGTATTACAATTATTAAATTGGCTTAAATAAGACACCGCATATGCTATGTCGGGTCGTGTAAGAACAACTAAATACATTAAGCTCCCTACAAGCTGCTGATAAGGATTTTGGCTACTACCAGTAGTCTCCTTTTTACATTTTAAATTGACCTCCATAGGAGTATTTACTGGCTTACAATCAGTCATACAAAATTTAGACAATAATGTAACTATATATCTCTTCTGATTTAATGTAACAGTGCCTTTCTCCTTATTAAAACTTACAGACATTCCTAAACATTCCTTAATAATACCTAAGTCTTTCAACTGGAAATTTTTACTTAGCATGGTTTTAAGGTGTTTATTTTCAGCTCTATTGTTAGAAAAAACAAACATGTCATCAACATACAGAGCTACAATAGTTTTTCTATTACCAACAATTTTAATATACAAACATGGCTCAATTTTTGACTTTATATAACCATCAACTAACATACAAGAATCTACCTTCTTATGCCAAGCCCGGGATGCCTGCTTGAGACCATATATAGCCTTTTTTAATTTAAGCACCTTACTATTATCTGAACAGGCATAACCAGCCGGTTTCTGCATATATATTGTCTCAGCCAGGTCCCCATTTAAGAAAGCAGTTTTTACATCAAGATGAGTAACTTCTAGATTCAACTGTACTGACAATGCAAAAAGTAATCTAAGTGTTGTATGCCGCACAACAGGGGAAAAAGTTTCACTGTAGTCCACACCATACTTTTGAGAACACCCCTTAGCTACAAGCCTAGCTCTATAACGCACATTATTTTCTGAATCACACTTCTTTTTAAGAACCCACTTGCACTTCACTATAGTTTCACCATTCGTAGGCCTATTTACCAACTCCCAAGCATCGTTGTCCTTAAAACACTGAAGTTCTTCTTTTACCGCTGACAACCACTGATCCTTTTCTTCTCCTTGTAAAGCCTCTTCTATTGATAAACCATTGGCATCATCAAACTCCTCAGAGACACACATATTAGTCACTTTGTACTTTTCTGGCTTTTTCTTTATCCTGGTAGACTTGGGACGTGCCGGCAAATCAGAAGCATCTTCGTAATCACTTGGTATATAGTCTTCATCTGATAAACCTAGTGTTTCATCAGTTATTGTGGTTTCATCCACACTGGTGACATTTTCTAAGGTTGATGCCTCCTTATCCTCTATGTCTCCCACTGAACATGAGTTTTCCTTTTTCTCACTCTCAATAATTGGGATAGTGATATCTGGATGTTTATCCTTTTCCATGACAATGACCTCTCGGCTAGTTGTGATACACTTTGTCCTTGGATTATATATCCTGTATCCTTTGATACCATCTGGATATCCGACAAGAATGTGTTTTTCAGCTTTCTTGTCCCATTTCTGACGTCTTGCCTTTGCCACATGTACCATCACACTGCTACCGAAGATCCTGAGATGGCTCACATTTGGTTTATGACCAAACCAGACTTCATATGGAGTCTTATCATTCAATGATGGAAGTACTGTTCTATTCTGTAGGTACACAGCAGTATGTGTCGCCTCTGCCCAGAACTCTTTCCCTAACTTCGCATCAAACAATAAGCATCTTGCTTTTTCAACCACAGTACGATTATTCCGTTCCGATACACCATTCTGCTCGGGTGTGTACGGATTACTTCTTTGGTGTATAATACCTTCATTCTTGAGAAATGAGTCAAATTCTTTATTGCAGTACTCACACCCATTATCGCTTCTCAAGATTTTAATTTTCTTGCTCGTTTGCTTCTCCACTTTGGCTTTATATTCTGCAAAACATCTGAGCGCTTCACTTTTATGCTTTAAGAAGTACACTGCTATCATTCTGCTGAAGTCGTCAATGAACAAGATAAAATACCTCGAGCCTCCCAACGATTCATGCTCCATTGGTCCACAAATGTCAGTGTGTACCAAACCTAGCAACTCATTGCATCTAGAACCACTTGGGAATGACAGACGACACTGTTTGCCCTCACAGCATACAGGACAAGATGACTTATTTATGTCAACTTTTTCTTGGAGATCCATTCCTTCCACAGCAATTGACATTTTATTTAAATAACTGCTATTGACATGGCCTAGTCTTCTGTGCCAGACATCTCCTGACACTGCTAAACTTGTCACTTCACTGTCAGCAAGTCTCACCTTGTACACTCCGTTAATGAGCACAGCCATAGCCACCATTTCATTATTTCTGTTGAACACGTTACAGCCTTCTGACGTAAATTGAACTCTGTTACCAGTCTCGATCAATTGGCTTACTGATAATAAATTTGTTGTCAATCCTGGAGCACACATAACATCTTTCACTGGTATCTCATATTCACATTGATCAGTTTTCGTCACAATATTTACGTCGCCGGAACATAATACTTGAAGTTTCTCGTTATTTGCAACACATATCTCCCGCATATCGTGGTATGTTGCATCCTTTATCCACTTTTCATTGGCCGTCAAGTGCATACTCGCGCCAGAGTCGATGTACCAGTCGTACTTGTTGAATTGGCCACTCATAAACACTGCACTGAATGCATTACTCTGTTTACGTTGCAATTCTTTCGAATGATTACTTGAATTATCATTATTTGGGCATTGATTCTTGTAATGACCCGTTTGTTTACACCGGTAACATTTGACATGACTTTTGGCACCACTACTGACACTGACATTTGACTTAGCTTGACTTTGCGCACCGGCTGACACATTTTTATTTTTCTTAGGTTGCCACTTCTGTGCGCCACTTGCAAATGCACCACTAATTTCACTAGATTGAGAACCCCGAACTTCCGTTTCCATATCCATCAGCTTTGTTCTAATGGCGTCCGTTGTTATTTGGATACCTGAATGCTCAATGGCCATGATCATCGGCATGAATTTCTCCGTCAATCCAGCTAGTAAAAGACAGCCGATCCACTCGTCACTGATTTTAAAACCTGTCCCGCTCAACTTTTGACCTGTCTCGACTATCTGCGTGACGTACGCCTGCATGGAAGCACAGTTTTCCAACCGTATTGAAATAAGGTTTCGCAAAAGAGATATTCTTCGCGAAAAACCGGAATCATCAAATAATGACTTAAGCTTGTTCCAAAGTTCTGACGATGTTTTGACTTCCTTGATATGCACGTACAAGACGCTGTCTATAGTCATGATAAGCTTTGCCTTTGTTTTCGCATCTTCTGCAGCTTCTATCTTCTTCCCAGGTATTGGTCTGATGCAATGCACCATATCCTCCAGGACTAGAAAATTCTCTGCAGCGAAAACCCATTCTGTGTAATTTTCTCTGCCTTTCAGTTTGGGCACGTTGACTATGTAATTCGATGCCATCCTCGTTAGTTAACTTACTGGATAACACGATCGATACAATTATAACTTCAACAAGTCCGAAACTTACTTCTCGACACAAAATTACTACATTTAACAAAAGTTTAGAGGTGCGCTGGGCACATAACCTAAAATGAAACGCAATCACTTTCAGTGACAAAGAACGACGAACGACTAATTTATTCAAGCACATCACAGATACAATAGATACAATAGACCACAGTAATACATTTTTATATAACTGTCATTAGATGGCGTTACTAGTACCATTTCTATATTTTGATATTTTCAACAATTACTAATTCATTACAATAAATATCCAATTGAAACAAAATCTCATTAATTTTAAATTTGTCAGTCAATCTCATTAATCTACATTTCCTAAATTGTCAGTCAATTGGTGATTATTAAAGTAGAAAATTACATTCGCCCAATACATATGCTTCAATTAATAAATAAAAACACAAATAAACGTTTATAAAAGAACTTTGACCAAGTTTTGCCTAGACCTAGTATTAATTTATTTAAAGATGACTCCTGTATTTCAAAAACGTATTAATTTTTGACGTGAGTTAGTGGTTATTAGAAATTTACATTGGCTTAAATTACATTATGTTTTCTTGTATAAGATTCCAACAAGATTTCGTTACTTGTAAATATAAAATAGAGCATTTAATTCAAGATAAACAAACTAATTATTGTCATAGACAAGCTATATTGCTACTTAGTGTATCGTATAAGGGGCTAAGTGCAGAACCTTGTAAGTGAAGTCCGACAGTCTGACGGATGGCTGCAGTCTTGGTCCATCGTGGAGGGAATGAATAGCCACATATGACAGTTGTATTTCAGGATCGTGGGTCGATATCGCCGAAACAATTACGAAACCTTTTTAGTTCAATTAACCTAAGAATAAGTGACGGAAGAGTTGGATATGATATTAGTTGGAATTCCGTTTCAATTGGCAAGTTTAGCCTTTTGTGCCTATTTAGTTCTAAGTACCATAAGACTCCCGTCAAAAGTTGAAAATTATAGTTTCTCCACAAATTAAACCATAAGGAAAATCAAATAGATTTTAAGTATACCGAGCGTTAGGTTTCCACACAATGTACTAATAAAATAAAATACTGTTCGAGCGATTGTTAAATGAATATCCATTGGAGCACAGCCGGGGATTGAACCTACGACCTCTGAGATGAGAGTCGCACGCTGAAGCCAACATTCCTCTTATTATAAGTAAGAAATACAACACAACGTTTAAGTTCGCGAAACTCCAAAAAGTACATTGTTTATTTCCATGTTTCGTCATCATTTCTTGAAGTAGGGAGAATGGAAATATATGGTGGAGTTGAGTAGTTTGTGTATCCATTTTGAAAGATCGATACACGATTTAAATAATTACGCTCGATAGAAAAAAGATCATTCAATTTATGACGAAAATGTATATAGAATATGATTTTGAAATTTACACGATATATTTTATCGCAAGCCAAGTAATCCATTTCAGAAAAAAATCATAAATTTAATGTTTTACATAACTAATTGTTATTACGGGCCGGTGCGCCTCAGCGCTCCAGCTCTCCAGCGCCCCTGTGTCAGTGTCTCGGGGTGGCAGTCCAGCATCCTAACCTAACCTATCCTATCCCAGCAATTCGTGCTGGGATAGGCCCTTAATTCCGAAATTCGAAGAGAGTGTTGTTTCCAGATGAAATAATAACTTTATATAATGTTTTGTCCTTATCTCTCAGAATATGGCGGAATAACGAAATATTTTTTTACATTTTATTTCATACTTATAATAAGAGGAATGTTGGCTTCAGCGTGCGACTCTCATCTCTGAGGGCGTAGATTCAATCCCCGGCTGTGCACCAATGGATATTCATTTAACAATCGCTCGAACGGTAAAGGAAAACATCGTGTGGAAACCGGCTTGCCTTAAACCCAAAAACTCGATGGCGTGTGTCAAGGACAGGAGGCCGATCACCTACTTGCCTATTAGATTGACAAATGATCATGAAACAGATACAGAAATCTGAGGCCCAGATCTAAAAAGATTGTACGGCCTCTGATTAATTTTTATTTTTCTTACTTGTAATAATTTGTTTAGAGACGATTAAATAAATGCTTATCAGTTATCTCCTTCTTAAATAAATTCTGTGCCTATTATGACAAGTGGAATCAATCCCAGGACCTCTAAACGTCAAACGCGTAAACCACTAAGCATCAGGAGCAATATATAACTATTAAAACACACTTTATGCTAAAAGAGAAAATTAATATATGTATGAACTTAAAACAACTTTTCCCTATTCTAGTTAAGGCTTAATTCACGATATCATTTCCAAACAATACAAAATTACAGGCCAACAAAACAAGCAAGGGTTACAGATTATTAAAGTCAATCAGTGTTCAGTGTGAACTGTGGTAAAACCGCAGTCGATGAACGGCCAAGCAGTGAGGAAAAACGGCTTTTAAGCCAATTTGGCCTTGTTATCGAGGAAATAAGTTATTTAATTCGTCACTACTAGGTATATAATACATCAATTGAGATGCAGGTCTACTGTTGACAGAAATTCAACCTAATGACATCATGTATTTGTAGTGAGTGCTCGAGAAAAAATAAATTAAAAGTATTCAAACGGCCCCGTCCTTATTTTGGAATTTTCCCTCAGGGCATTGTTAGTCAACATCTTATTTTCCATATATACTAAGATTACCCTAATACTGGGGCATTTTCAAGGTAAATGCTCTTGCTCTTGGTATATTGTTTCGAGAAGTTCCCATTAAAATATGTCACTTGCATGAGAAAAAGAAATCAAAGCTACAAGACGCTGTCTCGAACTACAAATAACCTTTGCATGTGATTCATGTATCTCTGGAGGCGGGCTGTTGAAACAGTTTGCATTCAATTTTACCTTGTTAGAATGCTTTTAAAGAGTTTACAAACTAGAAAATCTAAACACTGTGACCCAAATGCACAATGTGCGCAAAGCGCGACTCTGTGTACACTCGCCTTTAATGTCGTATGATTAAACATGGTGAGAGGACTTTATCAAAATTTGGCACGCGTTTGTTTTCGGATGGGGCGTCAGTGTTTGTAGATCGAGCATGCAGCCTCCATGGTTAGATAGAGCTGTCAATATGTCGTTCGCAAATCTTGAGTGATTGCTAGATAAACATGCATGTCACAATATACGACTAGAATTTCTTTATCGATCGGACTTAGAGCGCAGTACATCGAAACCGTATAAGACAAATGGCTATTTACTGTGCTGGTTACATAATGGTATAGTGTAGGTGCAAAGATGGCGGATAGGTTAGTTTTGCTGTTGTATTTGATATTCATTGCGTCGAATTAGTTGTTCAGGTAGAATAAAGTACATAACTGACCCTGACAGAATTGACCCTTATCAAATATAAAAATCATCTAAAATCTTCATTCAAATCGAACGTCCCGTTTTTCAGTCCGACAAAGCTTCAAGCTTTAATCAAAAAAACGCTTCGAATATTGGAATAATTCAAATAAGATTAATTATTTTAATCACGAATATCCTGTACATCTTAAAAGTTAAGTTATATAAGGGTTTCGGACGGTGGAATCGACTCCCAGTGGGGGTCTTCCCTATATATACGACCTCGAATTGTATAAAAAAAGAGTATACTCCTCCTCAAAGGCCGGCAACGCACGCACGAAAATAGGTGTCCATGGGCTGCGATGACTGCCCTTTTAGGTACGTTTAACCCCCTATAATGTTAAGTTATTACTGAAAAATGTCATGTGGAACATGGTGTAATGGTTGCAGCTCCTTACTAACATTTTGTAAACCATAAAAAAATAAAAAGAGTGGCGGAGAGTTTATTGCCAGTTCTTTTCGTCCGTTCTACGCCCTTGATTAGAGAAGTGGCTGTAAATGTAGAATTAGAAGCATTTAATTTATATTTCTTTTTTGACGTTCATAAGTGTACAACTGTACATTGTGTTATCTTAATGAATAAATGATTTTGAATTTTATATCAACTACTCGCGTTGAACGCGAATTTATTATAATCTATCAAATCCATTTAACACAGCAAAATTATAGTTCGCGTCAATAATCAAGTGTGTAACAGCTCGTATAAATTTGCCAACCCCTTCGCTATTTTAAAATTAAAAGCAAGAAAAAGACTTAGCAATTATATCCAGAGGAAATATTAAAAGTTCCCCTTTGGAAAATCTGTGACAGACAAAGGCTATTCGTTATAGCGACAAACACACGCTTGTCATATTTTATCACATTAAAAACTCCTTTCATTAATTAAAAAAAATAAAGCTATGGTTACGTGTATTGATGAATTTATTTAAAACGTATATGTATAATTATTTTCAAAATCAAAGTCTATTCATTTATTTCAATGCCAGCCTACTAAAAAGTCACTTTTGAAAGTCAAAATGTCAAGACCAAAATATTTAAAAAAAAATCTAGTTGCCATGGAACAGTCCATTGGTGTACAGAAATGCGACTCGGCCACTTAAGCCACAAGGCAAATCCTACTATATAATAAACGTACCCGTGTACCCAATTATTAAATCCACAATCACTAAACTTTTTACTAAAAAAAACAATTAAAAATAATTTAAAAAATTCTAATGCAGTTTACAAGACGGTTCTTCACCGGAAATTATTCTATTTACTATTTAAAATATTTATAAAACATTTATATTTGCCTCGGCGTTACTTAGTATCTGCGAAAATTAGTTGCTCCATTAGAATGCGAGAATGACCCCGGACCCTCTAACGCGGCCTTAGGAACTACCCGAGATGCTTTAAGTGAATAAGAGACATTCCTGTGTGGGTCGAGTCGCACATACCCTTGCAACGTTCAGATGCGCAAATGCATTTCCACTTCGGATATCAAAAAATAGAAAAGGCCCATTGACTCCGGAACATCTGGGAGTGTACGGGGATCAAGTCAGAACAACCACTAACCTAACCAAGGTTGCCAATAAAAAAGAAGAGATTTCGGAGATTGACTCTAATTTTAGCAATTGAAGAGGCAACGTAAGAAGCTTCTATTAAAACCATAAAAATTAAGTCATATTAGTCCAAACGTCTATAGAATATAACAATACCTATTTATAATATTTTGCACATTTCCTTACGTTTAATTGAACATTCAAATGTCAACTCATATTGACAAAATAATTATAGTTTAATAGAGAAATATAATATGTCATGCCAATTGTCAATTTTTTCTAATAGTTTCAATTGTGTTATTGAAGAAAAGGATTATCATTCTATAGTGATACGCTTCGGTGATCACGAAATTATACTATTGACAATTGCAGCGATATGAAAGTATAATGGTCCTATTGATTGCCTTGTTCGACAAATTTAAATTTATCATCGCCTGAACTCTTAAAACGCCCTCAACGCATTTGCGTGCCAGTGTGAGTGTTCATGGAGGTATCACTTTAAAAACCTATGTATGGTATATTAACATTAACTATTATAAAGATAGAGGTGCTGGAGACGAAATAATAAAAAACGTGGACTGCGAAGCGCACCAATTCATCAAGCGTGACCATATGCCGACACCAACACCATATTTCGGCCATACAATGCGTAGAGTCGACGAGAACTTGGAGAAACTAACCGTGGTTGGTAACACAGAAGGCAAAAGATCACCTGGCCGTTCATCAACGAGATCTGTCATAAGAGAGGCGCTGAAAACCGTTGAAAACAGATAGATGTTTCCTTTCTGACCGCGATGCTCAGGCATCCAAACTACCAAACAAACTGGGATATTAAAGATATTTTACGCAAAAAATTAAGATTATTTGTTAGTTTCACCTAGGGACATAATTTCTCGGGCTCTATAAGTGATGTACCTACTACCTAACCACTACAAAGATTGGTGATGTCAACATACCCTGAAACGCAAACGCCGGTTGTTCCGGCTGCTAAGAGTAGGTATATATAACTTACTCCACCTTAGTCACTGGTGCCTTCAGGGCCAGTCTGTGGTTAGACTGGTGGTAGACCCATCTTTAGATTGGAGGAACAGCACTCCATACTCATCGTCCACAGTTATATTAAGAGGATCCTTTTTGTGAACACTTACATACGTGTAATTGTTTTTATAATCAGATTTATAATCAGAACGCTATTGAAGTGCCGAATTTTCTAAGAAAGACACTTGAGAAAATTCGGCAACTTTAGCAAAAACAGTCTTCTCGCCTTTGTTATTGTTAATTGCATTAACACGTGTGCCATTATTCTTAGATTACATTGCCTGTAGGAAATTTTGGTCTAAGTTACTAAACGCACCATTGTCATCTATATATAAAAATATATATATTATTATTATAAATATATATATTTTACCCCTTAACAATTATATTTTCTATTGAAAGCCGAAAAATGCTTAGATTAATTAGAAAATTCGCTTAGTAAAAGGCGAATTCAAATGAAATGAACCGTGAATTTCTGATGGTTACCCAAAAAGGCTTACAAATGAAGGGACCGGACCACAATTTAGCCATTTCTTTCAAGTTTAAATTATGGGTTTACAGAAACGATTTCTCTTTAAGTTGCTTCTGGGGTTCGATTCGAAATAATGGATTAAGATTTACTCTAATATCTTATATATTATAAAATGGACGGTAAACTTTAGTAATAACACATAATGGGAAGTGGATTTGCTACCTGGAGGTCGTGAGTTCGAATACCAGCTGCACATTTTTCTATAAATTTTAGTTTGCCAACGCCAGCTTAGTAGACACATGTCGCAATTGTAGAACGCATACTGCAGAGAATACCAGCTGAAACCAGTTCTCAGTCGCTTATACATATATTTCGACAGAAAACATTTAAAGGAAGACATTCAACAGGCCGGTGTTTACAGAGGACCACTGACGGCAATATAAATATGATAGGTACCTCGTTCGCTCATGTATAATGTGCATACAAATTTAAGTGGGTGCTGGGAGATTTGACTAGTTTCTTATGATAGGGGGGTGGGACATGTGTCCACCCCCCCGTCTCACCCCCTAACATGTGTAACTGAATGCCGTCTCCTGCTGAGTTTCGGCAAAGTTTGTTCCACTCTATATTTACATGCAGTGAGGTTTCTACACACTTGCTAACTTTGATGTACAATTTTATCTGTCTGGTAGATAGTAGGTAGTCCAATCGCTGAAATGGTTAGTGATATGGCCATTTCATGGATAACATTACGGATCTGAGAACGCTTTTTGGCCAAAATTCACCGATATCCAGATTGAGCATTAGTTCCATAGTTTTATCCATAATCAATTTTACTTTAGTTTTATAATTAATGACGATATCGACGTATTTTTTTCTTAAGTGCTAAAGTCAGTGAGCCGACCGTTGGCAAGCTTTTGTAAATAAAAAATATATAAATCGTAAACGATTCATATTTCTATCAACGTTCCAGCATTCTTAGTCTATGATGTAAATTGTAATTTTCTTTTTATTGATACAGAGACAGTTTTAAACATACCACTGTCACTATAAAGAGTGAAAACTGCTGAAGAAAAATTATTTCACGATTAGAATCTTAAATCCCTAATGAACATAAGCTATAGATTATTTTCCTAATTTTTCGTAAATTTCGATAATGTAGTGAAAGATAAAAAAGCTATATCGCGCACTCTACGGAAACTATTGACAATAGAGCAAAGTGATGCACTACAGTTTTTTTCAGGCGAGGTTTTATACCGTTTATAGTTTAGCGCCTGTCATCAAGTATTACTCTATGATGCATCACCAATCAAACCTATACCAGTCGCTCAAGCATGCAAAATTTTTACGATTTGTTCACGATATTCTTTCCATGTGAAGTGACCATTCATTTATCTGTCTATATACAAACACTGATTTTGCACCTAGCCTGCTATATATGAACTAATGAACACCCTATATTATTAATAAAGTTATATTTAGCAAGGAATTTATAATTTTTATTTGCCTGAGTATCAAACCCAATAAATATTATTAAAATGAAACAGATACACGGCGCTTATCATTCGTACCTTAAGATAATTAGAAATAAATTCGATGTTTGTAAATACTATAAAATTCAAATAAAGATTCAAAATAACCGGATGCAATAAATATAAATCCTAATTACATCCGTTATACAATAGTTTATTTGATGTCAACTCTAAAACCCTCAACAATTCGGCTTGATACGTACATAATAACGCTTTCTGTGAAGCCTACATGAGTGTTTATATTAACATACAAAGTTCAGATACCCCACCCTTTCGGGGTGGCGTTATTAGTAGCAGAAGAACACCCCACTGGCTTAGACGCGGCTTGCATTCAATGGTAGCATTGATTTTAAGTCACCCCTTTGCTTCGTGCATTGTACATCGAACTTGTACAAACACAGCGACATGAATTATTATAACTGGTTCTTTTACGTATATTAATGAGCGTTTAAGTGAAACCCGGGTTCGAAATTCAAAATACCACGTTATTGTTACGTACGTAAAATACATGGAATTTGAATTTGGAATTTCTTTCATAGTAAATCGCGTTACTGAAAAAACCAACTGATGATTTGAGAGCTAAAGGCCAAATTATTGTATTAGATATATTAATTTATACAGTTTATAGCCATATAGATTAATTATAAATAATCTATGTATCTATGGTCGTTGGTATAGGATCAAATGCTTGTCGTGTTTTGTTTTATTCATACATTAAAATGCCCTACTCTAGAAAAAGTGTTTCTTAAACCGCCATTACTCTGAAATGGGTAATAAAATTTTTGCACTTCCATTAAAGTAGATGTCACTGCTCGCCGTGTTCGGAAGTACAAACGAAAATCCTTTAGTAATCATAATATAGTAATGTTTTGGCTTAAGATTTGCTAGAATTTTTTTTAGGTGTCTTTTGTAAGGGACGTGAAATCCATAGCGGAATTAAATCTCATTCTCTATCTTTGTTAAACCAACAACCTTTTGCTTAAATAAAATTCACTACAATATTTCATAATTGCAATATATTTTAAAACCCTTTGAAAATACCCGTTTTGCTTTTCAGGCAATTTTTGAGATATCCACTAATATTTGAGGAATCTTGCGTTAATATTTCGTAGTTCTTTCATATGAGTCAAAAGAGACTTTAAGTACTGACTACGATCCAAACAACCTTTCTATGATTTGGCTAGCGACTCTTGCCATAAAAAATCGCGTTTAAAAACGAGTTCAAAGACCGATTCCAGGGCATCCAAAATGTCTTGGATTTTAAAACACAAAACACGCGTTATAATGTCTGAATTTCACCTTGAATCCGCCTTTTTGAACGTCAATTTTTTTTATTTACAAAAGCTAGCCAACGCTCGGTATATCTACTGATAAATTGGTACACAAATACAGAGAGAAAAATACCTCGATTCATTATAACTTTCAAACTGTGAGGGGAGCTTCTATGGATATCCAGACGTGTGGATATGGTTTTTGACACATGCATTGTTCGGTAGATCTCAAGTCAAGTCAAGTCAAGTCAAATCATTTATTTCAATTAGACCATCTAAAATGGCACTTTTGAACGTCAAAAAAAAAATATAAAGAAGATTCTAGTAGCCCCTTCCAAAAGGTAGTTTCGTGTGGAGAAGAATGGGCAAGAAACTCCACACTTACTCTTTTAAAATAGGTCTCGGCTCTGAACCGTACTAAACAATTGACGCCTGATTATTTATAAAAGCAATATTTGATAACGATGAATAAGTTTTGTATTTGTATAGGCGTTTTTTCATCATACGAATTGCGACATGTTTGTGTTTCTTTCAAACTGAAAGTTTAGATGTCTAAGTATTTTATAATATTGTAACCGTTTGAAAATATGTATTTTAAACGTCGGCAACACTTCCGCAAGCCACTTGGCGTTGTCCATGAACGACGGTAAACACTTCTAAGCAACTCGCCCGCTCGCTTGTCGATGTTTTCTTTTGATAAATGCCTAAGTTTTTAAGTTGTCATAGGGCCACTCAAAATATCTTTCTTGAATAATTTATTTTTATGAATAAGGGAGCGTTCAAGTATTACGTAACGAATTTGGGGAGGGGGGGGGGTCCTTTTCTAAATTGGATTGAATTACGCGTTATTGTTAATATTATTTTCGACTTTCCAGTACTTTACACCACATAACGGTAAGTTTTAGGTATAAAGAGTCACTAGGTCACGAATCGTTGTACTAGGTATACTTGGGTACAGAAAAACGTTACGGCACGTTACATGGGGGGGGGGGGTTTCAATAATCTGCAAATAATTACGTAATATTTGAACGCTCCCTAAGGGTAGATATGAAAATTTTAATTTCAACTACTCGGTTTTACACTGCACCGGTAGCATATTATAACTAAAGGTTTGCGAGTCGCAACAACGACACAATATGTTTGACCATATTATATCTATCTAAAACATTCCTTGTGAGTTCTTCTGTTCACTGTATTGATAAAAACTTCATCATAAGCCGTGGGATATGACTGAAAAACTACTTCAATCATATTTACTAATCTATTTGTCCCAAAGCTAAATGAAAAAAACGGGAAATAACCTCATTGTGATTAAATATAATAAATAATATTGTTTGACTTAAATGACTTTCTTTTTCGACGTTAATCATAAATTATATATAATTATTTCAGAAACAGTCGGCGTCTTTTAAGTTTAAATTCACTTATATTCCAAGTATTTCATTTTTTATATTTTAATAGCCATCCTATGAATCAGGTGTCTTTGGCTCTTTGGCAAGTGGGTTGCCGGCGTTATAGTAATTTATATGTTCTTGTGTCTGAGTCGAATTGGTTCGGATATACCTCCGTGGGCAGCTTGTTCCACATACTGGTGGTGCGCGCAAGTGACTTAAAAAACGCTCAGTTGTGGAGCGTCGAGGTGGAGGTGATGCGGGTGAAATTTCGCACAAGCCACGATTTTGTTTGTAAGACAAGCAGAGATCTTGTAGAATAATAATTAATAGTATGTGTGAAACTTCAAAACAAAAGGAATAGCAGCGTGTAATTTCTTTATAATATAGTTACTATAAAGTATGTTTACCATTGAGAGAATCCCAAACACAAACTGTTAAAATCCGCTTTCGACACATCAACGTTTCGTTTGTTCAGGTGAATGCCAATTTTATTTCACCTGGCCTCACACTTTTTTTATATAAAATAACAGATTTGGATACAGTGACTTTAGTTATATTTGGCTTATTAAAGATCTGGAATGTGGTAATTATAAAGACTATTTCTCAAGAAAATTCGCAATACTCTATCGCGTTCCTTTTTACCAAATCTTTTAGAACTTAAAGAGTACCAAATCATTGGAAGGTGTTGCTTGCTCAAAAAGCTCAAAGCTTTTCGTTAAACGGACTATTATTACATATTTATAGTGAATTAATAACAATATTGTAACTAACCCGCTTTAAATTCGTTGGTAATGCATTCTTGAATGAAAATCGAATTAGCTCTCAGAAACTATTAACGTTTAAAAGCTATCTAAATAAAAAAATAACTATTGAAAGTATTTTTATAGGTTCGGACAAAATCGAAAGCCAGAATAAAAAATTCTTCCTTCAATACCCCTTGGTCTTGGCGGTTGTTAACACCTGGGTGACATAATCTGTGTGTCAACTTCGCGCTTATCATATCGGACTGCTGCCCTTCTGTCTATGACGTTCTTGGTTGACAAGCCCATGAAAGGTAATTCAGGTCCTACAACCTAAAATACCTTTCATGGGCTTGTCTTTCTTAATTATAATGCACATATGTAAAATTAGTAATCTATAAGTTGAATTTTGATTGCGAGGGAAACAATCATAATTTCGAGATAACAGGCTGTTTTAAATCGAACATTGTGCCTTTGTGACGCTCCGTTGATGATATAAAACTCCAATGGGGCATAGAAATGGGCCTAAACAGTTTGTGCACTCCCAGGGAATATCTGAATCTGAAGCTGATTTGGGAATACATCTACATTTAATCTTTACTTACTGTCTAAATACTTGTAAAAAATCTGAAAAACAAATGCACAAATCTCTGCCCATACCTGTTACCTACATGTAAATGCGCTTTTAATTCTAAACAATGTTTACAAGGGTAAGACTCAAATTGCAAAATCCCACAGTCACTCACATCCTTCATATTTAATCTGTGGACAAAAAACAATAATTTCACGGTGTAGCATTAACGCATGTAGGCATAACAGAGCCGACTTGGTCCAAAGTAAACAGCCATATATTAAAATGTTGTAGATACTATTTACAGTCATTTTACTCTATGTTTATCTTATAAATCTATTGTGTGCATGGCGGTTGAAATTATGGGACTTTTGTGTCAATATTGACTGGGAGCGGTTTTGTCGGCCCTTGTATTCAAAGTTAACACGTTTTGCCGTTTCGCGCGCTCGCCGATAGATGGCGGACGCAGTCACGATGTGCGGTTTTCTTGTGTATTAAATTGGCCGTTTAGTTAAAAATGTATGAACTGTTTGATGTGTTATAGAAATTAGTCCGCGAAAATATATTTTAACTGAAATACTCTCTTCTGTCTCCTGTCGAATTATGTTTATTCTGTGAAGAAAAGAGCCATATATCTTATTTATAAGGCAGCGTAAACAGGAAGGAGCTTAAAATATAATGCCAATGATTATACAATACCTTCTTACTTGGATGTACGCACAGATGATAAATTTAATTAGAAATTCTAAACCATTCAATAACCATACATACATACGAATGGATTTCATCGGGATTTCCTGGATTCCAGGATACAGTGTTCAGTTTCGCCTATTTTAATTAGAGCACTACAAAATGAGTTAAGTATATTCATAAAATGATAAACTGTAGTTAAGGTCCGGTCCTATGTCTTTTGAAGGCTGAATTTTATTGCTTCACCGGAAATCAAACCCAGGATCATAGGTTACGAAGACTGACGTTTATTCTCAATGTACCTACAGTCTTCAGCACTACAAGCTATTTTCATATGTAAAAGAAAACGGCTGTGAAATTGCAGTCTATAGGTTAATTAACGACTAGTACCAATTAAGAGTGGTATTGGATACGTATAGAAACCAGGTCCAAATTCCTATTCTTTTATGCTTTCGCCGTGGTCGTTCAGCTGGTGATCTTCTAGAATACCTACCGCATAGATGGGCAGAGGCCAAAGGGTTAGCGGTTAGTTTGGATTTAGCGAAAGGCTTCGACCGGGTGTGACATAAAGCAAATTAAACATAAACCATATTGAGTATTTTCGTATTTAATAAATTAATTAAACTAAAAAAATTAAGTTTAAACTATTAAAGTACGCATGAATTCAATTAATTAGGATGGTAATGCCGGTACCGTAAGCGTACCGCCAGTGTAAAGCTCTCAGTATAACATCATACTGAATAGATTTGTGAGAACAATTGGCCTAGTGGCTTAAGCGTGCGAGTCTCAACCTTGAGCTTGTGGGTTCAAAACACGGCCGTGCACCAATGGATGTGCGCAATTAACACTTGCTCCTACGGTAAAGGCAAACATCCTGAGGAAACCGGCATGTCTTCGACGTCCCATACGCCTACGTGTCTATAAAATAAAATGAACAAAGAAATGGATGCAATCTATGCAATATATAGGGTTAAAGCGCCTTATGGCTGGATTGTAGTGGTTCGGTTTAATACCTGCAGCTGAGTTTCACCATCGGACGACAAGGCAGAATACGAAATTCTACCCGTATCATCGTTCGACAACTGAGCGTTTTTAAGGCAGATTTTGCCGCGCACCACCACTCAATCCTACATTAAACCTACTGACCATAGGAAATATATTTTCCAAAATAAAATACCAGTATTGCGTACGCTCCGAAATCTATAGACAATAGACCAAAATAATGTACTACAGACAAAAGCAAACATCAATATATACGAATATCCGCGACACCATATACTGTTACACATTAAATGCATTTTTCATACAATTATTTTAATACTTTAACAAGTACCACACCACCGTTGTGGTTGGTACACGCTGGTTCCACACCGCTATGTTCCGCTATGTATTTCCGAACCAATTCGACTTATAGACGTGCGTACCAATTCTTTAAAGGCCAGCAACGCACTCGCGAGCCCTCTGGCATTGAGTACTTGGGCTGCGGTATCAGTAAGCATCAGATGAGCCTCCTGCCTGTGTCTTCAATAATAACAATATAGTTAATATATACTAGTGTTCTTTGAGAGCCTGTTGACTAAGTTAGTAGGGATTCTAATAACGCACCAATAGTGGTGGCGTGAAAATTTAAATTTGCCTTCGATAACTTACGTATGAAATATATACATTAAAATGCAAGTTTTTTATATAGAATTGGACAGATCTGTGGCCACAATCCTACCTGATGTTAACTGAGATGCCTATTGGAGGGCACTCCTTTGAAGGAGGTGTCTGTTTAACCGACGCTTAAATTAACCCATATTAAATTGAGTAGGAAAGTTGGAAGGGGGCAAGGTTCCACTCCTTTGTTGTTTTTACAAAAAACGACGATCCAAAAAAGTGCTGCACCTGGGGATGTCAACAACAAAGGGATGAAACTGCAGTGTGCTTCTAGATAAGCGTAGTTTGATAGGGATGACGTAGTTGGAGCATTCTCTGGAGATAAGACTGGAAGTCAGGCAACTAAACGGCAATAGTAAAGAATTATGAGGCATATGCCTACAGCATTAATTGAATGTTATAATGCGTAGAGGCGATGAGAACTTGGAGAAACTGATCATGGTAACACATAAGGCAAAAGACCACGTGGTCGTTGACCAACCAGATGGACCGATCAAGTGAAAGACTCATCGTACTCAATACTGTACTCATAAGAGAGAAACAGAAACCGGTGGAAACAGATAGTCCGCTCCAGATGCCTCCTTGCTGACCACGACGCTTAGACATGAGCTGCCGATTAAGGAGAGAGAGAGAGAGAATTTAACAAATCATGAATGTTAACGGTTTTAGTATGAAATCTAGCACTCAGAAACGTGACAGCGTGAAATATGAGTCATACTTCACTCTCGAATGCATCTTTTCTTAAAACTCGTGCTCTTCGCGCGCGTCCTGTAATAAACCCAATTATAAACTCTGATAAAACAATTACTAAAATTTTGTTGTCCCGATTTAAATAAACAGTTAGCTAATTATAAGAAAGAGTTATTCTTAATATAGTTTGATTAAGGGCTGTTGAATATGCATAACCATTATGATACATTTATTTTAATTACACAAAAATAATTACGTTCTTCATTAAAACACCGATTTTTGGTCTCATAGTTACAATGTGTGAAACATTAAGTACACGGAGCGAAGAGGTTTTTACATAATTATTTCTCATTATTTTATTGTCTCGGTAAAGTTTTAGTTCCAATGAGGATGGCCGATAGTTATCTTTAGATAACGCATAACTTGGGACAGGTGCGCTGTTGAATGGTTGAACTATTACGAAATTTGATATGCCATTTCTTTTTACGGACCGTTGCGGATATTTTTAACGTTCGTTATCGGTTGAATTACTTTTCGTATATAATTGTATCTCGAAACAATTAATATTGTTTATTAATGTTATTTCATGTTTTAAAACAATTGAATAAACCTTGTACCCATTCCGTAATTCTCGCTCTGTTTTTGAGTGAAATTTCAATACAGTGCGCTGTAACTAAACATTGATTTCGGGATCGCAATCGCTATTAGTATTGACTATTGACAGTAACAGAGTAGCAACACGGATGATCACGGTGTCAGATGATTTGAACTCCTATATAAATAAACTAATTAAGAATTGAACATTTAATTAATATAAACCCAATTAATTAAATATTATTGCCAAATACTTTTAAACGCTGAAGTCGGTTTTTAATTATTTTATTTTCGCGTGTGTAGCACTGGACTCTTGCATAATCTAAAAATACTATTTTATGTTTATTAGCTTAATTAAGAAGTATTTAAAGCATACTTAACGACGAGTTTAGTCTTATTAATTGGCTATGATAATATTCTATTCGATATAAATTAGAACGATCAAAGAATTTTGTAATTTTGAGCGTCAAGTCATGGGCATGACAGATAGGAAACTCTATGCACGACTTTAAATATTTAAACTAATAGGTGAATAAATAAAATAACCAGTGGCGCTACAACCTCTTTTAGGTCTTGGCCTCAGATTTCTGAATCTGTTTCATGATCATTTTTTACATCTAATAGGCATGTTGGTGATCAGCCTCCAGTGCCTGACATACGCCGTCGAATTTTTGGGTCTAAATCATGTCGGTTTCCTCACGATGTTTTCCTTCACCGTTCAAGCAAATGTTAAATGCGCACATAGATAGAAAGTCCATTGGTGCACAGCCGGGGACCGAACCTACGACCTCAGGTATGAGAGTCGCACGCTAAAGCCAATAATCCAACACTGTTTATGGTAATAATATACAGAAAACAATTGTTATTTAATTAGCTTACCTAATAGGTAGCAAAGACAATTTGTATTTGATAATAATACCTGACTTGACCCGGTTTTGGCCATAAGTGGGGGTTGCTGGTAGAAGGGTGCAAATTAATTATATTTTAAAGCCAAATCATAAAAAAGTTTTGTTAAATAAAAGAAATAATGTGGGTGCGTCACCCTTATCACTTAGGGGTATAAAAATATTCTTACATCTACCGAATATACGGAACAATTTTTGGGAATCGCTCAGTAGATACTAGATACATACACATTATACATACAATATATATAGATATAGCGCACCTTTAAGAACTATATGTTTTTAATTTGTTCTTGTCTCAAATCGTATGATTCGCTGTTGTTTAATGTAAGCATTTTGTTTGAATTGCACATCAGATATTTCGGACTAGTCCTCGTGGGATTCTCGCCATAAAAACGCTAATTAAAAATAATTAATAACACAACAAGAAGGTTATGATTTTTATTTTTAAGTAGTACTTATAAATTAGAAAATCTTAATGAACCTTTATGCATATATGTAAATCTATAGTGATTGTAATTAAATTCCTCCTAAACGTCTGGAGCGATTTTAATGAAATTTCTTGTAGTTTCAAGAATAGTTTAGACAATAATCTGGACAATTTTATGTATTTAAGACGTACTTCTTTAAGTATATTTCCTCATATATAAAATTCTCGTGTCACAATGTTCGTACTCTTCCGAAACGGCTCGATGGATTTTTTTTATTCTTTATTTTTTTATTGGACCACAAAATTAGGACAAACACATGATATAAATTGACATACATACAAAAATATCAAAAGCGGTGCCGTCCACGGGTGCACATGTGGACACGACCAGCGAAATCAAGTAGATTAGTAGATTTTTATGAAATTTTTGATGCATATTCAGTAAGCCTGAGAATCGGCTACTATCTTTCACACCCCTAAGTGATAAGGGGTGTGAACCACCCCAAAATTTTATTTTTATTTATTAGGAGACAATTTTTTTGTTTTTATTTTTTTTATTATAGCACTAAAAATGTTTCCTAGAAAATATACATGGCAAAACAACGTTTGCCGGGTCAGCTAGTGAGATATAAATTTAAACCGTATGTCAAAATTCGCTGCAATTGATTTGTTACCATGGTTACACTTTTGAATAAGAAAACGTTAATAGTAACCTCGGCCGACTAAAATACAGTGTAAAAATACCTTACGCGTTCGGGATGTCATTAGTGAAATGAAGCTTTCTAATGCCTAACTGCGACCGCCCCCTATTATCACGACAACAATGAGTAACGACGATGAACGAAAATTTAAAAATAGTTTTTCACCGAACACTGATTTAGGATTCATTATTCCATACTGAATGAAAATAAAAGGTTCCGCAAAACAAAAGCCGGGTCTACACAGTACAATTGTTTAAAATTTCAAATATTTACCGTTCAATATTATAAAGAGGTCTATTGGTTTTCCCAAACTGAAACCTACTGAACATAGGAAATATATTTTCCAAAATGAAATACCAGTATAGCGTACACTCCGAAATCTATAGACAAGAAAAGAGTACCAATTCTTGAAAGGCTGGCAACGCACTTGCGAGCATTCTGGCAATGTGAGTGTCGATGGGCGGCGGTATCACTTAACATCAGATGAGCCTCCTGCCCGTTTGCCCCCTGACGTAAAAAAAAGTAACACTCATTACATATAAACGCAATATAAAGGTAAGCACGGTAAGATATTCTTACAATAAAGATTTTCTTCACGTTCACTGACTTTGCTGGCTCTGCGACCCAAAAGTGTTGGTCTCTAAAACGAGAAACTTCCAGAACTCTCTATCCTATGCCACCTCCGCCAAATATTGGTTTCAAGCTGCAGAGGGCCTCTTCCACTCTATCGATCCAGCTGTACCTAGGCCAACCTACTGATCTCCGACTACTAAGCCGGCTCAGATAAGCTTCCTTCACCGCCCGATCTTGGCCCATGCACTCAAGGTGCCCCAGCCTGGACTGGGTTACCAACAATAAATAAAAACTCTGCTCCCTAAAACCTGAATACCTAAATCTAGCGCTTTGGTTGTTACTTTGTTCGCTAGGTTTATATAGTTATAGCTACAAGTGTATGCTAAAAAAGCAGTGGTGCTACAACTTTTTAGGTCTCAGATTTTTGTATCTATTTGATCTGTCAAGACTTTTTGGGCCGCCCTTACGTAAGAATGATTTTTTTAAGAAAACAGCCAATTTTATAAAAAAAAATTAATAATCCACCCATGGACACTCTCAATGCCAAAGGGCTCGCGAGTGCGTTGCCGGCCTTTTAAGAATTGGTACGCTCTTTTCTTATAATAATCCATTGGTACACCGTCCCGGTCGTGATTCGAACGGGTAGTGAGGCACACGCTGCAGCTGAGGCCATTACTTAGAAGTGCAGAGCCTACGCTAAGTGTACCCTAAGCATAAGCATACATATAACTGCTTTTCATGCTGTCAGAGCTGTCAGCGAACGTACATGTTAACTGTTAAACGGTTTACGACATTTCTCTGGATTTTATTGTAAATATATTAATCCGATTTTCAATTTGTTGCAGGCATTGATAAATTTTTAAAGAGACGCGTCAATTTCACTCATCCGAAGGCAAATTACGATGCTTTTGTCTGTTTCAGCCAGTGTATAAAGTGAAACATAAATATTTGTATACTTTTCATGTGTAAATAGAGTGAAATGAATAAACAGAAGAGTCACCCCATTATAGGAAGAGAAGAAAGAAACGCATTTGGAAGCTTCACCGTCGAAAACATTAACATAAATACTATTAATAGAAAGTGAGAAATATATAAGGAGCTTCTCTCTCTCTCTCTTTCTCTCTGAGCGTCGCGGTCAGCAAGGAAGCATCTGGAGCGGACTAACTGTTTCCACCGGTTTCTGTCCAGCGCTTCTCTTATGATAGTGTACAGTTTTGAGAACGATGAGTCTTTCACTTGATCGGTCCATCTGGACCGATTGGTGAACGACCTTGTGATCTTTTGCGTTCTGTGTTACCAACCACGATCAGTTTCTCCAAGTTCACATCGCATAGAAGTAGTCTAGGTATGGCCCCTTTTAGGTTAAAAGCTTCCTCCATATTTTTCCATTTCTCTTTGTTTTCCTCTGATTTTTCTCAATGCATTGTTCAGATCTAATTGATGATTTTACGTTTAAAGTGCATACTTTCAATTAAAGAGACGTGTAGCGCCTCTTTTTATTATTTTTATTGACCTGTTTTCGTTTTTCATATGTAATGGACTAATGGAGGGTGGTGGTCGCTTCCCCATGGGGACCAGCCGGATTGGAGAGTATTTTGTTAATGTTATAATTGTTATATTTTCTTAGTTTTCATTCGGTATTCTGTGATTTTTGGTTGTTAAAAATAAGGATAATAACCCTATTCATTTTTAGATATATTTTTTTTAATGTTACAGGAGGCAAACGGGCAGGACGCTCACCTGATGTTAAGTGCCGCCCATGATCACTGGAACTGCCAGAAAGCTCGCAAGAGCGCTGCCGTGTTTAAAATGTTAATTTGGTATTAAACATATTTATTACCATTTATTTTTACGCTTCTACCACCAACCCACAATTTATAGTACTGAAATTAACTTCACCAGTATAGTATAGCAAATAGTATACCAAATAGAACTAAACTTGATATTTTCTAATTAGGAATAGTGCTCAATAACCCGTCTTACAGTACATTGAGACGACAATTAGACCCAGTTATTAGATTTTTGTCACGTCATGGACATGTTATAAAATTACTGAAAGTTTTGTGTTTTAAGCTTCTATTTCAATAAATATAAAATGTGAGCTAACGTAAAACATAAAATAAATACAATTTAAATCACAATAAAATTAAACTCTGTAATTTTATGTCACCCTATGAAGGAGACTGTTTGTAATAAAAATAAGAAAACATTTCAGATCTTAATATGTCCATATAGGTTTATAATGGTTAGTTTATCATTATTTATCAGTACCCAACATACATTTACCCTAATGTAACAACAGAAACCTAGCGATATGTAACGTGCCGAGAACAGTGTAGTACGAGTGACTCTCATACCTGAGATCGGTGCCACCTCCCAATGGACTGTTCAAGTGTTCATTCTATCTGCGGTAACACTTGCTGGTACGGGGAGAAATCAGCGTTGGAAACCGGAGGGCAAGACAAATACTTGTATGCCACAAATTGTTATTATGGAGTAACGTAACCAGCTAATGTATACATTTTTAATACGCTTTAAGTATACAAATAATTCAGAAAAACAATACAGACAAAAAGGTATGAAATAAAGAAAAGCGACTCTTGTATTCCCATCAATTATTGCACTTAACTTTTTGAGTTGTATAAGCTTCTCAAACATTCATTGTTTGTATTCGTGTGATTTATCCACCTATGAGGATCAGAGCCGCCACGCTTAGGTCATCCCTTGTTTAAACAGTCTTCGTAAATATTGCGCTGTCACTTAGCTTAGGTGTATGTTTTCAATACTATATTTAAACTTTTTACCGATTTCACAACATTTTTACCGATCCTATCAGAAGGCGTAAGGCTCGCTTGAAGAAAACTAATTCAAATTTAGACATACTTCATTGAAAGCAGTTCGTAATTGAATATCTTTCTATATATAGGGTAGGTTCACATAATGTTAAGCCAAACATGAATACTTTTAGTGCTAGAAAATCGAGAGCACTGCTGAAAAAGCCAGCTAGCATTTAGTTTTAAGACGTCCATTACCGAGTCGAACGCGTGACCTAAATCATAATCTAAGGAAGCCTACAAATCTCAACCAATCCAGCTAGAGCGATCACTTGTGTAGTTAGTTCCCATATAACATATGCCTACGATATGTTTGCAAATCACTTCGCTTTTGTATCGGCTAGCCAAGCAAACAGAGTATACGGGGGCACAGTGCGTAACAATATACATAGAAAGCCTCGCTATGTTTGCGTTCGTGTGATTTATTGGCTTCGTCGGATTTGGAGACACGCATGGGACCTTGTCACAGATTAGTTTCAGTTGGACTGATGGAAACGCATTGCTTCTGGCTTCGCTGTGGCACATTGTGATTGAATGGTTGAGAAATGAGAAACAAAACAAAGAATACATTTCTTGTGAGTTAAATTTTGCAATACTTCTGGAAAAAAATCGAAAGAACCAAAAAAACAAAAAAAATATAGATAAAAACGATCCTTGATGCGGATTATATATCATGCTAAAATTTCAGCTCGATCGGTGCAGAACTTTTTGAGTTTTTGAAGCGTACAAAATCAACATAACATTTTTATATAATATATAGATTAATGGACAATATTCATATTAAATATATACATATTGAGTTGGAATGTATACTATACAGTAAGGTAAGATCTAAATTAATTTGCTTACCATTTTCTAATGATATATTACTAATTTTAAAATTCGTTGCAGCGCTTTTATTTGTGAAGGCCAACTGATTGGAACATTTTCTCCCGGTGTAATATTACGATACTATTAGGAACATCCCTCTACTATATTGGATTGGAGTTTCGTTTATCAAACCCTCGAAGCCGCCATTATAATTACCAAGCCGGTTATCCTCTTTTGTAGTGTTTTAGTACCTCAACGTAAACATTATGCTAGCCGCCATTGGAAAATAGCTAGATCTAGCTGTAAAGTCGTACTATAAAGTGACTATTTAAGCGTAATAAGCGCTTAGATATTTTCAAATTTTTCTGTAAAGATTTGTTTAAGAAAGCCGCTTTTTTGGAAGCACTTCTAGGACTAAGACAAGTTCGATAATATGTACTCATCTATGATCACAATTCTATCAAAAATATCTTTTTTTTATTCAAAGTGTGTGTCCGTCCTTACTTGCTATTAAAAGGTTAACAACATAAGTAATTACATATATATTAATATCATTAAAATATTTGATTTGTATTATATGTAATTGATCCGTCGTATTGAGTCCAAGTAAGCGTCAACAAGTTACAATAAGTCAAATATGGTCAACGCATCCTTATACAATTGTTAATAAAAAGCCTAAAGGTAAATATTTCTGGTTAATTGATTACACAAAAAGACGGCACAAATGAATGTAAACTTCACTATGTTCAACTCAATTCGGCAATAAGGCCATTAACATAAAAATTATTAAACAAAACATTGCGGAAAGTTGAAATAAATTACGACACATGACGTATCCGGATAAAATAAACCGTAATAAGGCTCATTAAAAGATTCGACACCTTCGGGCCGCGGCCGGAGGCTTCGGTATAATTAACGGCCGAATCAGTGAGACCCGTCCGAGCCCAACGGACAATGAAGAGGAGGGCACAATGTGTCATCTGCTTTCAACATAATTAAAATCACTTTAAATAACGCCACTAAGCGGCCAACCCTGCGAAGGTTTTATTTTACAAAGTGCTATTAGCATTAAATTTAGTTTTGTGGATGATTATGTCTCGTTCAGGCGAGGAATATTAACCGCGAGCGCTTTTTGTGAATTATTGTTGGGCACCTACTCCCCCGCCTTTTATAACACGCTTGCTCCAATTTTTCACTACTCAGGGTGTTAACTCGAAGGGAGGTCGGGTGGAATAGGAAATCAAAAGAAATTTAATGATGCGCGGAAAGTGGCTCCGTTTAGGACCCAAACTGGGGATTAAAGCATGCATTTTTATTTGTCCCCCGATCACTCATTGTCTGTTGTTTTAACTCAATGTATTTTTTACGCTAATGATTTCATTCGTTTGAATACAAGTAGCAGTTACACCGCTGTACAGTTTTAATTAAGTTTTTCGTGAATAATTTTGTCTCGAAACACGTACAAAGGATTCAAAAGAACTTGACTACTGTTTCAATGATTTGTAATTATGATTGAGTGCATTCATAGCAATTTGTTTCATGCGAAATATTCAGATAAAAACGCGCATAATCCGCTGGCTTATAAATAAGCATCTCTATGCCGTTTATATATTACGATATAAATCTAATACGCCAAAAACTCGCTCTTAATTAAGGGTAAATTATAAAAGTGTAATAAACCCAGAGAGTAATTAAAATTACACGATAAAGCCGAACACGCGAGTGCTACCTACACAGAGTACACACATACCGACAAGGAGACATAAAGTTCGTTGAGAACAAGCTTTATCTGAATTATCGGTGGCTAAGATCTGCAAAGAAAAACAATCGAGACTCGGTTGGATTCCTTTAATTTATCTGTCGCTGCTTCAAGACCGTGTTAAGATTCACTGGTTGTAGCATTTTTTCAATTATCGCATCTCATCTTCGCGACTTTGCGACGTTCCCGCTACTGCCCCCAACACGACAGGCGCTGGAAATACGATTAAAAAACGTTTAATTCGTTGGTCTTTTTTTCAATACTGACTTATTTAACACCTAACTTTGATGTTAATTTAGAGTTGCCCGAAGACCAGGTTAAGCGATTGCTAAAGGAAATATTTTGGATTTTACTGTAGGTACGACGAGTTATCTGTGTGGACATCAATACTATTTTAATTTTATATGTTATGCAAATGCGTTCTTGACAATGTATCAATGCAGCAGTTGGGAATACAATCGAGGATTGCCTACTAGTAAAAAGTGTCTTATTTTTAATCGATTTGCACCTAAATTACATTATTATACTGATTCCGTTGTGTGGTGTTAAAAAAAATTCAACACGTCCTGTACGTGTCGAAATTTTTTTTAGTGGTAAGTTATTTCCATGCTTAACTACAACACTGTGCAGTGTTAGTCTAGTGCTTCAGCGTGCGTGCCTGAGGTCACAGGTTCGAACCCCGGCGGTGCACCAATGGACTTTCTTTCTATGTGCGCATTTAACATTCGCTCGAACGGTGAAGGAAAGTATCGTGAGAAAACCGGCTTGCCTTAGACCCAAAAAGTCGACCGCATGTGTCAGGCACATGAGGCTGATCAGTTACTTGCTTATTAACTGATCAGCCTCAGCAGAAATATGAGGCCCATTTATTTTATTTTTTATTTTATCTACAGTGTTGTAGCAGCTTGCAGCTAGTGAGCTGGTGACATATTTTTCTAATACAAAATGTAGTTCCTATAACTTCTGATTCAACGTGTTTTTCCAAAATTTAAATTAAGAACTCGTCCAACTGCGTGACTAACTGATTCTAAGTGGTTAGTTCAAACATAAACTAATTTGAAAAACGGTATTTCTATGTCCTTAATGTGCAACTTTCTAGGCATTAGTGTTAAACGGTAAACATTTATGAAAATTTAATTATATTTTGCATAATAAAATCCTTCGAGAAATTTCACAAAACCTTTTGCGTCAAAATTTTTTCCGGTGATTAAATTAGACGGTGTTAAACTAAATGCGAAATAAATAATTAAATTTTACTAAGGAGGTCGTAGTTGCGCTAGTTTATCATAATTATTTTAATTTAAAGTTATCATTAGAACACTATTGCCTCGTAGTTTTATGTTTTGATTAATAAAGAATTTGGATATATAAGCCTTTTAAGTATATTACATATCACCTTATGTTCCCGATAGAATGCGAACGCGAACAGGAGAGTCTCGTCCATGCGGTTGTGTTGTTATCTGAGAAGGCTTTAGTGGGTATAGCTCACCCGGTTCCATGAGTATCCGGGTACCCCATACCCTTGTCGCTTTTAGTTCGCTTCGATTTATCCTTGACTTGGCTAAGGCTAGGAGACGTTTTGTGATTGGACTAGTACGTTTCGTGAATTGGTTTTTCCGACTTTAGTCACTTCTTCTGATGCTTAATGTGGTTACAGTCCTAAATACGGCGAAACGGTTTGCCTTAGCTCACTAACTCTCGAACCCAATAATTCATCCACAATCGCAGATTGAAAACAATCTGAGTTCATACCGTGACAGTCGATCGATCTCCTATCAGCATTCCAATAACCAAAGCCTACGAAGACAATCCATATTTGGCGACGGATAAAATGCTCTTTGTCGCTCCATTTTACCGAGTTTTCATATGTAATACCACAAGAGCTTCAAAATTATCGGGTATTTCCCGATAGGTTCGTTGCAAACAATTAATATAGTTGTCATGACGACGACAGTCGTTTGCAACGAACCTTGAGGGAAATACCAGATAATTTTGAAGCTCGAGTGGTATTCGGGGGATTATTTTTCCGACCCAAATGTCGGCCAATAGAATTGCACCATGAGACGAAATGTACAGTTAACAAATAAGAATTTCATAATGAATAAAACAACTACTTAATACTTTTCTTGAAGCAACGACCAGAGAAAATTTTCACAAAAAATTTTCAGTATAATACCATGTAGGTTGTACCACGTGACGTCGAATGGTGCAATTCTATTGGCCGATATTTGGGTCGGAAAAATAATCACTCATATTTGACAATCAATGTAAACAAAATAAAGTAAATAAAACCGTGTAAATATAACAATAAAATAAACGTGTGTATGTTTAAAACATAACAAGCAGTTTTTTTAATTATTTAAAAAACTGGCGTAAGTTAAAATCTGTTAAAATCATTAACTGTTGAAATTGAGCTTTCGTCTACTGTAATTTTCATACAAAGGTCTATCCACAGACACCGATACGACCTCCTATGGATAGCTTGTATCGACAGATGGCTATTATAATCCGTCGATTGGTTATTGGCACACTTGTTACAACATTTGGAGATTACTATCTCAGATGGTCAAAAATGGAACCTATCTCAATAGGTTAATGGGTTCGGCCGTTAAACAGGCTACATGTGACTTCGGAGGCAATCCAACTATTTGAACCAACAGGAACTAGACGCCTAAAGAACTAAACATTTTGATTTACTAAACCTAGTGTAGTGAATATAAGTGCAAGTGTAATTTCGGACATACGAACATAGTGTCATAACATTATAGATCACTAAGACTGTTAATAAACAATACCTTAGTTAGCTATCCACTAGTGTTGTAGAAAATTAAGTCAACATAAAATTACTTAGCCATAATTATTGTAATTCATGTAAAGGGCAGGAGGCTCATCTGGTGTTCATTCTGGTGTGCTCTTCCGCCGCCCATGGACACTCTCAATGCCAGAGAGCTCGCGAGTGCGTTGCCGGCCTCTTTAGAATTGGTTCGCTCTTTTCTCAAGTCAAAGGTAAAAAATCATTTATTTATAACACAATGTACACTTATGAACGTCAAAAAAGAAATATACATTAAATGCTTCTAATTTTACATTTACTGCCACTTCAAGGGCGTAGAACGGAAGAGAAGAACTGGCAACAAACTCAGAAGACATACTTCAGTGGGCAGCTGGTTCCACATAGTGAGCAAAAAAATATAATCATAACTTGGAAATTTGTTGCGTCTCAAACTCTAACACCGAAGAGCCCCATTGATATTAAATACATACTTAATGTTTGTTTTCTTCAATCAGATGTGATTACTTTCAAAATAAGCCATCGACTCCATTTGATTTATGACCAATATCTGTTCCATTTCAGATTGCTGATAACACTATAATCACTTAGCATTAAACAAAATTTGATTACAGTAGCACTAAAGGTAATTAAACAATGGGTCTGCGCCCTTCAATTACCAGCAAGCGGTGCTTAACACATTCGGATAATCGCACTAAATCTGTATAAGCTCGCACGGGACGCAACTTAATTTTGTTCAACATTTGAACCGCTTTCGGGGTCACGTTGATTAGAGGATTTGTTATGATACGAAATTAATATATGGTAAGGCGTAGATTGTATGTGGTATAAGAGTTTTGATAAGAAATCGGCGAATAGTCGAAAGACTATTGATGTATAAAATGCATGACTAGAGGTGTTTAAAGAGGTAATAACACGTGTAATTAATATTAGTAAAATAAGAATTTAAGTTATGTTTTACTGGATTGAGAGGCACACACTTTTGTTAGATTTTAAAAGTAAAGGTGCGTTTATATTTTGGGAGAGTATTTTGACTATAAGTTATGACAATAATTATAAATAACATATTAATAATATATTTTATGTTATATGTTAACTGTCGAAATAAATATACTTTTATTTACATTAAAAAAAATAACATATATGTTAATATGTACTATGACATTATGATTATTAATATGAAAATTGCATGCCTATTTTAATGTGGCTGATTGTGCGTTTTTTTAATAATTAATCAATCTGAATGTACCGCTTTCTTTTCAAATAAACGATTTATTATTATTAATACGCCAAAAGTCTTATTACATAGTTAATTTATACAAAAAACCCCACCTCAAATTTTAAATGTAAGAGAAGTATAATTTAAAAAACCCTATTTTGTTTATTTATAAGACTAGGTATCCTGTTCTCTCTAACGCAAACATTGTGAACCCAAAACCTTAGATTTCTTTTATTACTTTCACATCTTTACTAATATAATAAAGGTTAGAATTAAAAAGTTATTTTGCACTGAATAGTAGATATCGTGAAAAGCCGTGTAACACGTTGCGACAGAAAAATCAGGTTTCCACCGCGCAGTTAAAAACAAAAGAATCCACCAAACGCTTAAACGATATTCGCGCGAAATCAATCAAATCATTGTGCTTGATGCGAACCTAATCTTAGATGCGTAGGCGTTCTTTTGACATTTATCATCTATTATTAATGCTTCACTTAAAATTTTCAAGTAATGCCACAGAATATGTTTTAAACAAACAATCGGGTGACTTATTATCGCCATTTCATTTGGATACATAATCTCACTCACGGATCGATGTCGGATACAGGTTCCGCGTTGATAAATATCATTGTTCGGATCAGTGGTAGAATAGATGGAGATTCTGAAGTATTTTTAGGTGGGAGACCGAACTGACGTTAACAAATTACATCTGCCTAGGTAGAAACAATATAACGGCGTTTAAGTTATCTCGAGAGTTTTCGTCTAGTAGATAAAGCGTTGTTGTACTAAAATGTCATTATGCTTCTCTCTTATGCCAGATAATATTTCATTGGGCGCGGTCAGGTTCCAATCGACTCGGTCGGCATCTTGCAGTTGCCGCAACTATTTGTTCGCTTATCTACAATACTTTGTTTGAGGTTGATAGGTCAACTTTAAGGTATCTCACGGAGTCTAATCTACTTGTTCAATTGTTCGTAATGGGATTTAAAGTTTAGTTGGCTTTTTCAATTCGATAAAGCTTTTTAATAGTGTATTTGTGGTACTGTCCGTCGGCGTGAGTTAGGTGCGTACTTTTAATGTTATAAGAAATCAATGAACTTTAATATAAATAATTGCGTATTTTTTATGCGTGATAAAAAAATGTAGCGCATTTTTATAACCGAATTATTTGTGCGATGAATCTTTTGTATACGAAAACTTCACGATTTTAATTAAGGTAAAACATTTGAGTACAATTAAAAGATTTGCATTATTAAAAAAAACGTAAGGTTATAAATTGCAATTATATTTTGTGTTTAATTACTAAAAACACGTTCTTTCGTATGTTTCTGAGGGATTTTTGCATAAATTATGTTGCATCTTTAGCGGAAGCAGGGAATTAAAGCACATTGGTTCGTTGTTACCTACAGAGCGTTACGAAGTTTTAGAAGTAAGAAATCTTTTGACGCCTTGCTCGTTGGAGAGAGTTCGGATAAGGACAGTGTACCAACGGGATGTGCGCTATAACATATGTGTGTAGAGTCCGCGCCAACACTGATTGCCGATAGACGCGGCGCTAGCGAGCGCGGTGTAGTAATATGTTGCTAGTGCTAGGTGCAAGGTTATTTTACCCCAACGTAACATAAATTAATATGAAATTCGCGAACGTGTCTCCAAGATTTGCTTCTAATGTTACCTTAAAACGAATAAAATAATATTTCACTGTAACGACAAATTTAGTTCCAGGGTTCCCGTCGGCAATGAGTAGTGGCGCGTACTATATGAGTTCACATGACGTTTGACTGTCACCTTCGACTCTAACAGCCTGGCCACGGGACATTCGCCGAGGCGAATATTCGCGCGGTGCGAACCGCGATGCGTCTAGCGACTGAAATAAAGTCATAGCAATGTACTAATCAAGCCACGCGCAACGGCGACCAGCGATGCGATCTGCGAAATGTACCGAGCGAATCGCGCGGGCGACTGACGTCGCGACGGGCGAGCGAAACAAATGCATGAATCAGTACGGTGCAAGCCACGGAGTCGAGCGGCAGTCGCGGCGAATAGAGAAGGGAATAAATAAGTTTAGTCGTGGTCGCGGCGAAAAATGAATACAGAGTTTTTTGTTACTGAAATACTGGCTAGACCAGCTATTTGGAAGTCTGGCCATCCACAGCATTAATTTAATATACCTTAATCTCAAAAACAATTTTTCAGCGGCACTTAAAATTCTATTTGCATTAACTTTTTTCTCCAATTCTGGTTGAATATTCATAAGAATATAATTGAAGGTTTCAATACTCATTCTGGTATACTCAAAAAAATAATTCTGGATATATTCTGAATTTCTCATACTTCTTGTGGAATTCTCCACAATTTCTCCAAATATTAGGTCTTGCACCAAAAGCTATTACTTTCCAAGCAATATCGAGATGATTTCGATAAAGACATTTCGCTGTCGAACTTCCTTACTGGTCGCGGCGGCAAACGTGACTGGTCCGTGGCCTGCAAACGGCCCCGCGCGAATGGTCGCCTCGCCTGCCGCATCGCCGTTCGCACCGCCTATCCCCGTGGCCAGGCCGTAACGGTAAACCTATGCTGTGCTGGAATATTTAAAATGCCGGATTAAAATTTTATCGTAGCGTCGGTGATGATTACGTCTTTAATTTTAAAATGGATGAATTTATTTTAACATAAATTATATATAATAATTAATAACAAACAGTGACACTGAAAATATAGGTAGAATGGAATAAATAATACATTTTACAACTACAAAAAGGTTCCGAAATTTACAAAAGGAAACAAATAAATAGATTATTCAATACTTTTTATTGTACATATACAATAGTTGAATACATAGTTAGTAACATAATTGTGTAAGTAAACTTTCTAATATCTACTAATATTAGATATAAATTGTGTGTATTGAATAAAGTCCCAAACTACTTCACCGATTTAAAAAGTTCTTTCACGATTTGATCCATGCTGCATATACATATATATATATATATATATATTAACTTTCGTATGTTTTTTTTGGATAACTTTCATAATTTTCATAAGTTTTTGCTACTAATATTATAATTAACCTTGATACAACAGGAACAAGGCAACTAAAGAGAACTATACCTGAGGAACTAAAACTATGGTAGTGTACCATAATTTTAGTTCCTCAGATACAAGAGTGGAATTTCGGACACATGAATACAGTGCCAAAAAATTTTAACACCAAGACTCAATATTATTTAAGTTTAAGCTTACTAGTATAAACCATTAAGTCAACATAAATACTTATAATCCATAGTTAGACTCACTATATATGTATGTATGTATAGGAAATAGCTATAGCTCTGCCTTCGAGTAGACACGATCTTTACTACTTACGCAGTTAATTAACCAACATACATAGTTCTTAATTAAAGGGCCACCTGTCGAGAATTGTTGGATTAACGTTGGTAATCTGCTTTAGCTGTGTTTATTAAAGTAAGTAGGTTTTCCGGATGCCTCTGTACCTTTATGGTTACTGGTTAGTGTTAAAGGACCTTTTTTAACTAAATTATGTAATGTATGTATGTATACTAGTGTAAACACACAATCACTTTTTCACCTCGGAGTATTTGTCGACAAATACGACAAAATATTGATTTTCATTTTTTAGCAAAACGAAATAGATGGAGCAATCTCCTCAATCCTTAAAATTTTTTAAATAAAATAACTTCCATATTATTATTAATTTATTTACGCTTCGTTACCTTTTACAAAAACATACATATAAAAAAGCACGTTATTAGGCAACGGGCGGCCTTATCCCTACCAAGCGATTTCTTCCAGTAAATCCTAATATGGAACAATACAAAAAGAAACACCTTCTGCGGGTGAAGTACAAGAAGTGCATAAATAATTTACAAAAAAACCTCAAAATAGCATATATAACTAAATTGTAAATAAAATAAAGCAAAATCTAAAGAAACAATTAAGTCACAATTAATATAAATAAGTAGGTTAATTACGAGGCAGAAAAAAGTTTATGAATATAGAGTAATAATAATACAAACAAATCTTTGATTAAATTTCAAAAATCGTTATTTAAAAACTGGTTTCCCCACGATACATGTTAATTGCCATGTATGAAAAATGCACAGGCAAGCATCGAACGAGTGAATAGCAAATGAATTAACGCTCCCTTTAAGACCGTTAAAAAAGACTGAGAAGAAAGAGTACAATTACTGATTATATATGATATATATACGTATAAAGCTATTAAATAAGACCATCATCACATAGAGAGATCCCCTAGTCTGGTGATATCATATGGCGGTCCCTAGAATAGAGAAACAGTACCCAATGGTTTGTTTAGCGAGAATTGACGTGTTAACTGTAATCTTGGTGGCATTAATAAGGATTCATTATTCTGAAGTTCGACGCGGAAGGAAGCCTTTGCGACGGATTATACATAGGTTGTGATCGCCTTTACTCATTTAGTGGAAAGATATTAATACCTAACTGGAAACTGGTTAGCGTAATTTGATTGAGCGAGGATTTAAAGAATTAGATTTCATCCATCGTGAGACCATAGCGTACTCTATTTTATATTTTGCATTGAATTCGGTTGCGGGGAATGATTTCATGTTTAACCTTATTTGGGAGCAATTCGTAAGTTTTTTTTTCTAAGACAATTCACACCAATTGACCTAGTCCCATGCTAAGCTGGTGAAGCTTGTGTTATGGGTACAAGGCAACGGATATACATACATATTATAGATAGATAGACATATAAATACATTTTTAAACACCCAAGACCTAAGCACAACACCAAATGCTCATTACATCGATGTTCGTCAACACCAATGAGTTGTCAAGTGTTAGTAATTAGACAAAAAACCCTAAACTATGTGACCTATAAAATTAAGGAAATGCTATTTTGTGCCTGCTGTGTTGGCCTAGTGGTTTCAGCGTGCGACTCTCATCCCTGAGGTTGTAGGTTCAATACCCGGCTGCATCAACGGTATTTCGGTCTATGTGCAAAATCTACATTCGTAGGGTGAAGGAAAGCATCCTTTAGACCTAATAAAGTCGATGAAGGTGTCAGGCACAGAAGGCTGAACACCTATTAATTGACCAGGATACGGATACAGAAATCTGAAGCCCAAACCTACGAGGGTTTTATTTATTCCTTTCCACATAGAGGTTAGTAGCTTTTGCTTCACCAGATTTATTAATTCATAACGTCTATCGTTAAAGTTATGTTAATAATAAGAAATAAACTCGTTAATCGTACAGACGCGATTGAATTTGTGCAATTGGATTTTACACGCCAAAATATAACTGAAAAAGTTCTGTTGAATCACGCAATATAATGGTCCGCCCTGCACCGGAATTTTCCGGAAAACGTATAAGTTGATTACAATTATCTCGCACAATTGTTTATCGAACACTCCACTGAACGTTGAACGTTTTATCGGAGAAAAAGCATCAATTAAACTCACAATACATGTAGCCACGTAATTTTGAATGGGATTAGGAGCGAGTAATCTGACAGAAGTTGTACAAGATACCATCTCATCCCAACAGTGATATATTACGATCCTACAGTACAGCCCACGTACAATTCGTGGCGACCGTAAAAACTAATCACACAACTTTTTACCGGTAGAGAAGCTCGAAGTGATTTGTCAAAAGCAATGCATCATTTGAGAATGGGAATAATTAGTGTCAGCGGTTGCATCCTGGCACGGTCGTACAATAAAGCGCCATTCAAACAAATCATTAATAACACTGAATGCTAGTTTTTCTGACGGGTCCACTGTTGTAAATATATGGTTGAGTGGATTCCTAACTAGCTACTTAGACATTTTTTACGGCAACCATTTGGTATATGGAAATGTTCCCCGATTCGCGCTATGTCCCATTATCTCTAACGATATATTAATAATTATCGGAACTTTAGACTAAATTATAACGTAAAAAATATTTTTAAGCTCCCGTTTGTATCTACTAAATAACTTAAATAATCATCGACTCTGAGGACAACTGAGTAATAAAACGCTACTTTAATTTATACAAGAAAACATGTTAAAAATGTTAAGGGTATGAACCGCAACACTGTACTGATGTGAATGACCTGAGCTCGTTTCAAGATATGTTTTAATACGCATTTTAATAAAGCTCGCATTGTTTCCTAGAGTGTCGGAACTCGGAATGTATTATGCATAGACAACTAGAGGTCGGAGCGACGAATCGTAAACTTTTTAAATTATGAGGTACTTACAAAATGGACGTTAACAATTAATGCATAACTTTGGTAACTTAGCGATAAGCGTTGATAAAAATATTTTGGATGTTTTTATAGGGGTAATACATTTATTCGTCTTTTGATTATTTAATTTTTGCTGACCTTGGCACCATACTATAATTGTGAGTATTACGCAACATATAATAGTGACTTACAAGCCCATGAGCGTTACGGGATGTCGAACCATTGAGATTTGATTGACTAGCTTTTGCTATTTATATGAAATAATTATTTAAACGCTGTTAGACGTAATAAAACCTAAAATTGTTAACACGCCTATATTATTTTATTATAAATTACACTTAAGTTATCAAGCATTGTCTTCACTAATTTCTGGGTACCACTGACCGGAGATAGTTGTTAACTATCAATTCTTGGAGGACGACCGCGAAACCTCTAGCGAATTAAACCTAACTAAACAGGGCGCACATTTCGAAACCCACCACGGTCTTATAGAAATTTATTCTTATTTAAAAAATAAGTCAATAACATTAAATAACTTAAAAGCAAAGTTTAAAAAACACCGCTAATCAGTAAAACCGAAGGTTTATTCTCTAGAAGGCTGAACACTGCAAGTGCTGAATCTAATAATTATTATAAAGGAAAGAATAGGATTTTGTATTTATTAGACTGACAAACTTAACCTTTCGACTCCCAGAACCAACATTGGGTTCCGCGAGCCTCTTCACAGGATGTGTTCTGCTTTGGATTCTGCCAACAACATAGACCCTTTTTCGCACTCCTCTACTGCTTCATTTAAAAATAATTTATAACAACTTTTAATGTCCTAAGGCTTGTATCTTTCTTCTTTATTATAGCTACTAGTATGTTTTTCATTGTCCGGATTTATAAATTTTGTGCTGTCATGTTTTGTTTTGTGATGTAATCATATCATTCTGTAACATATTTTTTATTAGTGAAACTTTTAGTGGATGCAACCAATTTATTTTATTGTATAGAGATGTATCTTTTTTGTTTCCCAAATAAATAAATAGCACTTCCAAACTTATGCCTTTCTTGTCTCGTCATCCATCGCGCTCCGTCTTGAGCTTTGTGTTTTACCTTGCTTAGTTTAGTTAGTCTAGCTTAGTCTAGTAGCTTAGCATAGTCTTTCCAACTCTCTTCACCCGATCTACAGGACGCCACCAGGTTGTATGGGATTCCATCCTTCCGCTTTTAATATGTGCCTGTGATAAAGTTCATTAAACATATTATGTTCGCATATCAATTCGTCCTAAATTTAATATTAAATTAGTATAAAGGAAAGAATAGGATTTGGTATTCATTAGACAAATAGCTGTTCCAAACTTATGCCTGTCTTGCCTCTCTATCGCGCTCGGGCATGAGCTTTGCGTTTTACCATATCTCCAACTCCCTTCACATCATCTGCAAGACTCCACCTGGTTGGATGGGACGGCCACCGATCCGCTTTTAACATGTGCCAATGATAAAGTTAATTAAATATATTTTCGCATGTCAAATAACGTTACATTATTCACTAAAAACGCGTGAAGTGGACTTTCAAATAATAATTTAATTCTAAAACTAATTAACAACAAAGATATTGTTATACTCGTTATAAAACTGTAATCGCACTCACACAGTACATGTTATACATAAAGAAATTAACATGGCACCCTACAGTGAATCTAGCTGTTTTTCATTCGCAGTTATTATTAAAATAAACATGAATTTTCGAGTTGTTAATTATAACGTTCGCCCATTTAGTATAACATAAAAAGAAATCCTCCTTATAATGTGATTGCCGTCTTATTAACACTTAATATTGCTATTTACGATGTTAATTATTAGACTTAATTAGTGCTTGTGTTTTCAGTTAATTTGTAAATAGTTTTCTCGTATGAAAAAGTGATCGTTAATAGTTGTTGGATATTGGACCTTCAGAACGACAGTAAAAGCTAGTTCAATGCTGATATACGGGTAATGTGTCAGATTTGGAAGATCAATGCTGAAAACATGCGTTGCAAGTGGAACTGCACAGGTCACACACTCTTATATCTATCTATCTATCAAACTATACTAGAATAGTATAGTTTGATAGATAGATAGTATTACTATGGGCGTTCTCTGCCCCATTCAAATGTCATAGGTAAAGTCAAAGTTGAAGTAGATTTTTTTAGAATTAATGTACCAATCAATGGAATTGTTGAAATTTAAAAAATAATATTATATTAAAAATTCAAAATATAATGTATATAAATGTTCATATTTTTGTCTGTAAAATTAAATCGATGGGGTCAATAAATAATTTTTTCCGTAATTGATATACTCGCGTTATAATTGAAATACCTTACGGGTTTACGGGTTTTGCAGCGTTTATTCCCGCAACACGATAAAATTTATTAAAAATTATAAATAGTACAATGAGAAAAAATACTTTTATGTAAGAAGTAATGAGCTTGGTAGAAAAAGGTTAGTCTATGTTACTTAACGAGAATGGATCACGGAGTTTTATAGTTGAATATAGCCTGCTTATCCCGCAAGAAAGGCTTGCTTTGTTCGCGTATCCCGTTGCATCTTTAGTTACGATCATTAAATTACGAGTTTCATTTTAACAAGATTATGATATTTTAGTCGCAATTTTTTCAAAGCCTTTGAAATCATATTTATCGTAAAAAAACCCAATTTTCTCTGCGATTTACTTTTGTGATTGCGCCTGTATGTAAAACAGTATGTAGATCGCAGTATGTAAAACACGTTGGACTTGACGTCTGGGAATCGTACGTAGCGCTAATGTAAACTCTTAGTCTTACTCTAAGTCACAGGTAGTATCATTAATTTATGAAGATAGATGAGAGATATACAAAGTGCACACAGGTACAAAATCCGCAAGTTCTCTCTGGGTCGGCAACTCATATGTGAGTATCGCGATCCACGCACACGAACATAAACTAACTAACATAGTAATAATAATAATAAAAAATTGATAAATAGAAAATTAAAACTAACGTAAAAAGTTTGGCCGCTCGAAAACGCTCGTGCTTTACTCGCTCAACGAATAAGTATCGCAATACAGTGAGGAAATGCTGCCAGCATTAAAGGTACACTGTCACTAGATTTTATAATAGTTTAAATATAATCACATAAGTAATTTATCATGTAATTTTTCTTCAGGCTATGAATTATCTAATAGAAGATTTATTACATGTAAAAGTTAAAAGTCCAAATCGGTAATATTCTCTTTAAAAGCCAATCCTTTATCTCTTACTGATCGACTGCATACAAGGGTTAATTTAGGATTAAACATTGCGGTAACAACTCACGAAATAGCGGCATAAATACCCATTCCCATCAACGGATTGATTAACCGCAGATGCCTCGCTAATTTCATAAAATAAACCAGGATGTTTATTTATCGTTTTATTCGTTTGATATCAAAGCACCAAGATCCGGACGGATTTTTAGGGATTGGCAAGACGGTGACACTGCGATGACATATTTAACGACTCCGAACAAAACAGAAATCTTTCACCTGACTATTTAGCTTTGAATAAAAATAAAACATTTCTCGGAATAACATTGACAAGTCAACACATCAGAGTAAAGATTATATTTGTCGACGGCTTCAGCCACTAAGGGGCGTATATTAGGCACGATTCAAAACCCAAACAGATGTGTTGTACACATCACTTTACGAAAAAATTTAAGTTCTAACTATAGATATGTCAGTTTTAGCTTAAAGACATAATGAGCCGATTTCAGTATGGAATAACTCATTTTATAATTACGCACGGGGACTTTATTTTTGTCTAATTTGTGAAAATAGATTCTTAGATTATAAAATTTAAACACCATCTCGGCCATAAATTGCAGTATGTTTTGTGATTTCTTTATAAGTAGGTGATCAGGTCAAAGAACGAAATAGTCAATTGGAGCAAAAACAACGATGGTCATAAAACCTTAATTTTAAGCACCAAAGCTTAACAAAAGTTTCCAATATTGTAAACATTCGATTAAATTTCTGGTTCTGAACCCTGATTAAAATTTAAATAATCCCGCTTGGAGTAATGAACGTGGAGAAAGGCACAATGCGATATTTGAAACCAACAGCGTGAAGGTTTTGCGAAATATCTACGTACTTAGCTCGCCCGCGGATTCCTTTAAAATTTTATTTTTTTAGTTGATTTTGAATATAGAATTCCTTATGTATTTGTAGAATTTGAAGAATTCTTTCTTATATACACAGTAATCATAGTTGTGTCGTCTTTTGTTTAAGATCGAGATTAACTTATAATGCGCTAGACATTATATGCGAGTTTTGACTTGATTTGTTTAATAGATGAAATCGTCCCACTTTGATTATGTTTAGTGTTTTATTCTTAAAAGACCGACAACGCAATTGCGAGCATGTTTTTAATTAAGCAACTAAAACCTGTGATATTTCGATCAGCCACAGACTGTTTTGGATGTTTATATTCTTCCCTAATTTCTAAGTTATGTGCATATATAAAGGGTAAATAGTGTTAGCTTAGTTAACCAATTCTTAATAGGCCGGCAACGCACTTTTGAGCTCTCTGGCAATGGGCCTATGTCGGCGGTATCACTTAACATCAGATGAGTCTCCTGCCCATTTGCCTCCTGTTAAAAAAAACCTGTCACTGCGTTCTAGACGCGGCGGCATGTGGTGAAATTGACGCCATCATATATTTTCCACCTCACCAAAGAGAATGAGATTCCTCATATTTGAAGAGGCGGGAAGATTTTGACTTTGTTAAGCAGTAACAATTTAGTTTTTCTTCGAAATATGATGTATTAATTGTTGTTTGTATTAATTTTCAGTTTTCTTTTACTTATTTTTTTATTTTTATCTATTAATGTAATCTGTTTTGGCTATGTATATTTTTGACTTTTGTTTTATAATATGTTAGCTGTAAGATTACTAATAAATAAATATAAACCAAAACTGACTATATATGCGTATGGCCTAATCCTTTTAAGAGTTTAATATTTGAGTATTGAACGTAATAATTAATTTGTATATGTAACAGGTAAACCACAACGGTCCTAGGTCCAAACGGTCCGTACGGATTAGTCGGCACCTGCTTTCTCCCACACTCGAAATTTTTCGTCTGCTGCAAAATTCCCTGTTAATATGCAAATTGAGATTAATCTACGTGGAAGATTACGTTTTAAGGTAACTTTCGCATAAATGACGCTAAATGGAAAACGAGTTCACGCTCTGATTAATTTAATTTTTGTGGAAATTATTGTTTGTTTTAATTAGATTTTTTGATATTTTAATAAAATTTTCGCTTTTCATCGAGGACGTTGCTAAGTGCCAAAGAAAGCCACGTCTAAAGTTTATTTTTGTTTTAAATATTCAAATGTTTTAAATAAGTGTCTTTGTCCCACGGTATCACAAAAATATAGACGTCAATACTGTTCACGAGAATTTTGCTATTTCAAAAATAAGTAAACTAAAGATCGAAAAGCTTTAGTGGCAGTTAAAATTTAGATTCTCACCTTCTATAACATCAATCGAGCAATGTTGGTCTAGTGGCGTGCAACTCTCATCCCTGAGATCGTAGGTTCGATCCCGACTTGGACGCCAATGGACTTTCTTTCTATGTGCGCATTTAACATTCGCTCGAGGGGTGAAGAAAAACGTCGAAGGGAAACCGGCTTGCCTTAGACCCAAAAAAGAAGACAGCGTGTGTCAGGCACAGGAGGCTGACTATTTGCCTATTAGATTGACAAATGATCATCAAACTGATTTAATTTTTAATTATTGATTGTATAACTCAAAATGTTTGTATAGTATAGTGGCTCTGGGACTATTGCATCATTATATAGATGCAACGCATGTAGGTAGTATTTCTTGAAATGCGTCTAAGCTACAGAAGCCTTTCACAAAGAAAATCCACGCCCTTCTGCCTAATCCCATTTTGCGTAAGTAATTTTCCACTACTCCATCCACATTACCTTTGAGTATATATGAGTATGATTATCAAATAGTGGATGAGTAAGGTTTAACACTATTCAGGTCCTTCGGTAGTAGAAACACCTCAATTTAATTATTGAGTTGTTATTTGATTTAATTCAACACAATAACTATAACAACAATAGCCTTTATTTCCGAAACTTAATTATGAACATTGATGATTTATTTATATGGATCCTAAAAATAACTTATAACAGTAGGTGTAGTAAAATACAGAAATACAGTGTAACATTAAGGAACCATCATATGCTTGCATTGTCAGGTTTTGGTTTGTTGGACATAGGCCTCTTCCATCAGGTTCCACTCGTATCTGTCGTGGGCCAGTCGCGGCCAGATGACTTTTCTACACTGGTTTTAATTAGCTGTGTTATGTTATTATTTTATTCTTGGATACTTTTAGGGTTTTCAGTGTGTTAACATCACCATATGCCATAAAGATTCTTAGTATTTAATTCCCTTACTTAAAAAGTAAGATCTTGGAAAAAAAGCGTTGGTTCGCGAGACTGATGTCCAACCAACTAGAAGAATCTGGTGCATCTCGATTAGAGGAATACTCATATGAGAAAGAAATTTATATATGCATGCTTAACCTATAATCAAATCTGTCAAAATCTTCCTACATTAATCTATTAATTGTTGGTCATCTGCGGTTGCCACTTCCTTAAAAAAGTACGTGCGTACAAAGTACACATGTCAGAAGTGAAACTTCTTTGTAAATTAATTACTGAGTACCTAATTAAGCTGCCCAAATCCCATAATTTAATTTTGCCAGTCTATCTATATTTGCCAGTCTATAATATATGAATGAATGATGCTAAGGCTAATTAAAAACCAAAACTAAAATTAGTTGTTGTTATGTATCTATATACACCATAGACCACCATAAATATGGTAACAATTACCAAATTGCCAACTTATGTCCACATTTTCTAAAATAGCCAACTGGGTCTCAGCAAAAAAGTTCTTGGTTCTGTGTTATCAAAATACAAAACCAACAAAAAATTGTAATTTAGGTACTTAATAAAATAATAATAATATTGATATGTATCGGTCTCAATCGCTCTCTCCCTTTTCCTCGACAAAAACGCTGCACATCTTCGTGACGTTCCGTAAAAATTTTACCCTCATGCTCCAAAAGAAGTTTCACTTCAAAAACCGCTATTGCTCGCTTAATATCTCACGTTATACACGGTAAATATTAGAACTTCATATGTGGAATAAAATGCTATTAGTGCTCATTTAAAATTAATGATCCACCTCATAACATTTAATTACGACAACAATAGGACAAAAGCGTTAATAACGTCTTCATTAACATATTTTAAAATTCAACGCGACTATGGCCAGTTACCACTGTTATAAAATTCCTTTATGTTTGATGGAGTCAAATTTAAATTCTAATGGTGGAATAAAAATTATGCGAGTGGAGCGATTCTGCCACGAAATGACCAATTGGTTGGATCATGAAAGAATAAAGCTAAACTCTCAGTTGAATTTATGGAGAACACAAATATTTCATATTGGATTAAAAGTTTTTACTCTTAATCAATTAAAATAGCCTTGTCCAAGTTCCTATTTCTTACAGACAACCAATTAAAAACAAGTATAAGTCCGTTTTCCGATACCGACAAAGGCCGCCTTCAGACTCTTCCATTCTGCCCTTATTCGCCCCACTCTAACCTAACCTTATCAAACAGTATGTGACTGTGTACCACCGTGAATAAGTTGATTAAAATCTTGTGTAAGAATTACTTGTGTAAAAACGTATACGATGACAAGCCTGCGGTTTCGGCCACGTTCATTTGGTCATAGTCAAAGGTTATAACAACTCCAGGTCTCCGTGAACCACTGCCGTCAAATTCTCGACATATTCTGGCCATGCAATGAAAACCTAATTGACAGGACTATAAAACACCAAAGTGGAAGTGGGTGGGTCATACGCTTTGGGAGGATTTAAGTCACATTGCCAAGCAAGTCCTCGATTGGAATCCTCAAGCCAAAACGTGGCCGTCCAAAACAGACCTGACAGCGAAGCATAATCAAGCAGCAGGGGCGAAGGAAGCTGTAATGACGTGGAGGGTAGTTTAAAGAGCTACCCAAGACCTGTCAGGCTGGTATTCTACCCTGGCTGTACTCTGCCCCATCTGGGGGACATAGGACCAGTAATTTCTGATGTCCGTTTTAGCTAACAAACTAGAGGTATTAATCCCGGTATGATTTAAATGATTTCTTCTCCAGGTGACTGGCGAGGTTAATTTATAAAACTAGCGTAATCACACGAAATACACGAAGCTTTTTTAGTTAGTATATAGTTTGAACATTGAAATTAGGTATTCACAGACAAACTTGGGTATTAGTGAAGCTTGCACGAACTTACTCCCTCATCGGTCAAATTCTGTGAATGTCTGACACATGGAGCATTACGGAGTTCACCATTAGGCTTGTCTACCTGAGTTAAGATTTATTAATTAGCTTCATCAGGCTAATTAACCAAGAATAATCAATGATTTTAGGTTTTGCATTCAAACTTTTTCGCCCGATACAATACAATACTGAACCATAGTTTGGTTGTATTGGACTCCATTATTTTCAAATTTCGAAATATAGTTTGGGTGTACTGTTCCTCTATAAAGTGAGAATCCTCGATCAACCACTGGCCGGACCGAAGGCTCCAGTGCCTAAGATCGAGAAGTTGTATATACATACATATATATATCATTAGCGGTCGGAATAACTTCGGTATAATACATTATACACTACGTATATATAAAACCAAAAGGTTTACTTATAATTACTAGTATATTAAAAGTTGCGATAACAATTTACAAATTTCTTGAAAAGAAAATCGAAAAGCTTTAAACAGCAACAAAACGGAATACGGCGTCGTTATTAGATAATATTAATTACACATAATGTCTGAAAATGATTGATTATCGCAAATTCCATTGCAAAATTCATGAATTAAAATGTGTAGCCGTTTAACAACGCGTTTCTGCTAATTGGCCTAATTATTATTTACAAATTAAGACGTATCCCATACGACAGGGGCAAAACAATGCAAAATTTTAAATTCATGAGAATTCAAATATGCCAGCCGTTGGCATCATCAGCGCTGATTGAAGCCTCGAATTAATTATAGAAATGAAAAAAAAACACAATTGTTTTTGAAATTCCAACAAAATAACATTTTGGCGGTATGACAAAACCCATGCTCGACAGGATTGTTTTCGGAATACTAATATGGCTAAAGAAGAAATAAGAATCGCATTATGTTGTGTCGTATTTGTAATATGGACGTCGATAAATCATAGGGAACGAGCACAATCGGCCCGATGACATGGTATGTCTACAAAAAATAATACAAGCTATCATTCAGATGGCCAGGAGAATTGGGTGGGAGTTCGAGCCTTGGTTAGGGCTGACAAGAGACGGCTGTGGTTTAATTTTGAATTAAATTTCAAGCAAATATAAGCAAATACTGCAGTACTTCCGTAGATCGTCTTGAACTATATTCAATACGCTTACTAACTTCGCGTGAGTTCGGTTCTTAGGAAATAATTTAATTAATAATTAGAAGCTGTAATAACATTCACACAAAGTTACACATTAAGGCTGATTGAATGTTTGAATTTTGCTACTAAAATAAGCAACATAAATCTTTTAGAAGATTTGAAACGTCACTAATTAATTGAATTGTTATTTGTATTTGGGTGCGTTTTTAACACATGGCTGTAAAGTTACCATATAAGCGGAAATCGTTTTGTCACGTTTATTTACTTTCATTGACACGAGACTGATAAGAACAAACTGTCTTCAGCTCTTTAAGGCTTCACGACTAACTTTAAACAATCCAATTTATTTATTTAAATGTCATTTGGTTTGAGACAGAAGATTCCTTAAGAATTTAGAATGACATATTTACGTATATAGTATAAAAAGGCTGTAATTTTAATCATAGTAGTCTAATCAAAATCATTTATTCATAAAGGTAACACAGTCAAAAAAGAAATACACGCGTAGAACGGATGACAAGAACTGGCAATAAACTCTCCGCAACTCTTTCTAATCGCAACAATGTTTTACACAATGTTTGTAAGGAGCTGCAACCATTACACCATTTTCCACATGACATCTTAAGTATTGGTAAATGTTTATTGGTACTGAGCTGAAGGACGAAACTCAAACGAAACAATATGTTTGAGAGGTTGAGAGCATTTCTACTCCAATTGCTCGTGAGATTTCTCGCTTATATTCTCGTCATCAAGATTTCTTTTAATAGTGATTTTTTTCTGTACTAATAAATTTTATGTCAGATGTGTTTACAGATATACAAGTCATATTTATATGATTCTTCAATTTAATATAATTGAGGGTAGTCTTTCAATGAGCGTAAAGGTACCTTCTAAAGTAAATCGGTTTTGAGCTATTGCATAGATTTTATCGCGGGCTTTGAGCGCGGCGACCTAATCAAGAAATTCCGTAACGAATATGACCTAACACTCGATAACGTAATATAGTCGGCGTACGCGTTAAAGTGAAACATACTATGTATAGTCTGATTCTGGTCGAGTGGTAGATTGAATTAATATCAAAGAAAAAACTTGCATTAATATCAAAGAAAACAAAATTACTGCATAAATAAAAATAAATAAATAATTATAATTGTGTAAGTTGATAAAAAATGCTATGCAATAGCGTTTTTAGCAGTCCCCGAGTGCCACACTTTTTTTTTACGCTAGATTGTCTTCGGCTGGCTTGACATAGCTAAAGGAAAATCACTTTAAGTCCAAGTCGTATGAGTAAAACATGTGATTGTATGTATGATGAGTTGTGAAGTGATCGGTTTACGATATTCTCGATAAAAGCATTAAAGCAATTTAACCAAGGAGAAAAATACATATTTGTGTAGGACAGAAAGTTTACTTGATATTAAATAAAAACTAACGTCCGAGTACTCCAACAATACCTTCATGCGGAAGCTGGCCTTGCACTTTTACGCATGCACGAAATTGTAGTCTGCATTAGAAAATATCAAGCTAATTTTCTTACTTTCAGATAAATTACGATATTTGTATAAATGTATAGAGCTGGTTAATTATAATGTAAGAAACAATTTTGCCAAAGTCGGGAGTGATGCTGAAAGATGCCGAGTGATTTTTTCATACTAAACGTAAAGGCAGGGGCTACTCTTCATTACAGATTACTAAACGACTATGTATTTGCGTGTGGTTACCACGAGAATATAAGTGCGTGCTCCTATTTCACCATGCCTCCTGCTGATAGAGGACAAATCTTTGTTTTTAATTTATTTTTTATTATTTATTACTTAAGATGTCATGTGGAACATGGTGTAATGGTTGCAGCTCCTTACAAACGTCGTGTAAAACAAAAAAATTGGCGATTAAAAAGAGTGGTGGAGAGTTTATTGCCAGTTCTTCTCTTCCCTTCTACGCCCTTGATTTGAGATATGGCAGTAAATGTAAATATATTTCTTTTTTGACGTAAATCATTTATTCATGTAGGTAGCATAAGTGTACATTGTGTTACCTACATGAATAAATGATTTTTGACTTATGACTTTTAACAATCACAATTAAATTGACGTATGTAGAGTTGTTTTTAAGGGCAGTTTGGTACTAGCCTGAAAATTTAAATCTCTAACAGAACATTCTCGGCTAGGTACGAGGCATGCCTTTTAAGTTTTGTCGTTTGCAGAAAAAAACACAACTAGAACCTTGTAGTACTTTTTATTGTTTTTCAAAGTATTCACCACGTAGCTTAATACACTTTTCCATTCGCTTAAACCAGTTATTATAACATTAATTCCACTCTAAAGTGGAGGTGTTCAAAATGGCTGACTTGAAAGCGTCGACTGCTTCTTCTCCGGACTGGAACCTTTGACCACGAAGACTTTTCTTAATTTTTTGAAATGTAAAGAAATCGTTAGGGCTTAGGTCAGGACTGTATGGAGGATGGTCAAGAATTTCTACTTTTTCCTGCTTCAAATACTGAATTGTTTGACGAGCGCTGTGTGAGCTTGCGTTGTCGTGGTGCAGGGTGATGCGCCGCTTTAAGTTAGATTTTCGAAGTTTGGCGATGACTTGTGGTAAACAAACTGTGGTATACCACTCTGCGTTAACTGTTCTACGATCTTCAAGTGCAATAGTCGCAACATGGCCGGTTTTTCTAACGAACGTGGCCACCATCTTCTTTGAAGTGCTTCGAGAACGAACGAGTTTAGTCGGCTTTGGCTCGTCTTGAAAGACCCAGATTGTAGATTGTTGTTGGGAATCAGGATCGTAGGCATAGATCCAAGATTCGGCATCACTGATGATGTCGTAGACGTGATTTGACTCTCCTCGGTTGAACCTTTGCAGAGTTTTCTTACACCATCTGACGCGGGCCGCCTTGTGATCGTCGGAAAGCAGATGCGGTATCCAACGGCAAACTAGCTTTCTCACACCAAGCGTTTCATGCAAGATCTTCTGAATGGTTGTCCCTGAGATGCCTAATAGAGCCTCTATCTCTCGATATGTCACATGACAATCTTCGAGAATTAGTTGTCTCACAGCAATGATGTTTTCTTCAGTGAAGGCGGATTTTGGGCGTCCTTCGCTAGATTGGTCACTAACACTAGTATGTCCAGGCTGGAATTCTAAATACCAGCGTTCGACAGTCCGCAGACATAGGGCTTCATCACTGAACACAGATATTAGCTCTTCAAAACACTGAAGCCGTGTCAGGCCTCTTCTAAAGTTGTAGAAAATTATTGCACGAACATTTTCCTTAGAAAGATTCATTTTCGTACGTTACTTGACAGATTCAAATCGACGCTGTGACGAAACAATAGCATTAATCCTAATACTTTTAACTGTTTTGAGATTCAAAATGTAAACACATTCGAATATAGTACAGGTCCAAATTCAAAGTTGCCGGGAAATATGGAAACGACAGAACTTAAAAGGCATGCCTCGTATACACAATCCTGGGGTGGACACGGCCCACTTGGCCCTCTAAGAGTATTTCATTAACGCAGATAGTCTGTGCGGAAAGGCTGTACTTGATTTCTTTTAGATTACGTATCAAGATTACTGTAGTATTTCATAAACACAAGACAAATAGCATTTTTTCTCAAATATAGAAGACATACGTAGGGTTAGATTTTTAAAACTTAATTAAGTCTTGGTGATTCCAGAAGCCAACCCTGGATGTCAATGTTATAAGCACTAATATGATAACCATGTAGGTACCAGGAATAAATTTAAATTATGAATTTTCAATAATGTTGAATCTCTTTTTGTCAACCTTAGCGAATGACGAGCCGATCACGAACAAAATATGTTTTAAGATAAATGTTAATATGCATTTTACTTCTAATTTATCTATCTATTGTATCGACGTGAAGAAGTTTCGATGTTATCGTTTGTAATTTTGTAATATTATCAACATATTACTGCAACATACAAAGTTAAAAATCAATGTTTTCGAAATTTAAATTGTTAACCACGTGGGGCGTGGAATTTAAAGTATGCACACATTCTCTGACAATACCGACTCATTGTTTGTTTCCAAAGAACGAACAAAATCGCAACCAAGATGGAGATGTCCAATATTTTAGATGGCATAGCAGACGCTACGGAATCGGAATTCCTTCTTTGAATTCTTACACCGTGGTAAAATAGAAATAACATTGTAAATAACACATCATAAGGTCCTGATTGCAATAATCTATCAATAGGGAAAGACTATCGGGTCTTTTAAACAACGCTTCAGCGAACAGGTATACAAGTTCCTGTTTATGATAATTCTCGATTTTAAATATTTTGAATATATTTATTCAAAGTCCAGTATCCTCGCAATGACGTCACTGATCCGTTTAGACTAGATCTGCGAAGCCTGTTGTCTCCCAAGAAATCCTGTACCTCCATATACACACCACGTGTCTATGAAGAATTATGACAAAAGGTCTAATTTTGACTGGGTTATGCATATAAAATTATAAGCAATCAACACTTAGATTGTTACACTAACTTTTGCTTGTCATCGGCTATTAAGATGTCTTTGTTATAGAAACATGTTGGACTATTTATCCAACACGCTTGAGCTCTGTAAAAATAAGGTTTTTTTATGTTCATATTGAACGAATACTTCGAGTCATTTAATTCTGTAGCGTTAGGTTTTTATACGGGTCGTTTTGATGTGTTTATTAAGATTGGATGAAGTAACAATATATGTTGATGTGACAATGACATTTGATTGGTGCGTGAGAGTGTTAATTGAAATGAGAAGACATCAAGAAGTGAGTCACGAAGACGCCATCTTCATTAAAAGTAATGTACGAAAAGCCAATACTTGATTAAATATTAGGACGTGTCGATAAACATTTCAATGAGAACTTTACTTTGAATTGACATGTATTAAGCCAGTCATACGGGACGCATTTAATTAATCATCATATCATTCGAGTTCTTAATGTCCAGACAGAGTTATTTTATATAACAGAGGGCAAACGGGCCAGAAGCTCACCTCATGTTTAGTGAAATCGCCCGTGAACATCACTTTGAAGATTTGGTACTCTTATCTTGACTCTAAGTTGAATTGGATCGGAAACACTTGAATAACTAACTGATGGTAGTCATGAAGCACAAAGTTGCCCCTCGTTCCAGAATACGAAGTTCTCTAAAATTAAATATAAGTTAAAATAATGCACGAAAATTTAAGTTTGCAAATTTGTCAATGGAATGGAAAATTCTTGTTACAGTTTTTCTCCTTTAGACAAAAATACTTCGCGACAGACCCAGCTATAGGAACAATATTAGCTAACGCCTGTCCACGTGACAAATTCAAATGGAATTATTGGATCGCGTCTGTCACAAAGCATTTTTGTCGTCGGAGTTTTTTAAATCAAAACGGATGAAGTTAGAAACTCAGTATATATAACGAGTACCTATTGATATTTTAATTAGGCTATAAGCTATTGGGTCCTTATGACACAGTCGTATGTCAGATGTGTATTAAATTACGTCATTATATGTCAAACATACTAAAGCCAATGTTTGTATTATAAAAGTCTGTATAATAAAACTAACTGCTCCCGCGACCTCTGTTTCTCCTTAATGCCTAGCCTTCCTTTTTAGTACATACCAACATGGAATATTTTGCTATGCTACCCCAGAGACTGTTCGGATTTCTGGAATCAAAACTTTTTAGGTTTGTCTGTTAATTTTTCTCTATATAATCCTCAGAGTTCAAGTCATAATATTTGAGGTGAACATTAAGGGTTGTATGTATTTTTGTATGTTGTATCATAAAAAAATAAAAACAAAAATTTTGTCTAATAAATAAAACACCCCTTATCACTTAGAGGTTTGAAACATAGATAGTAGCCGATTCTCAGACTTACTGAATATGCATAAAAGAATCGGTCGAGCCGTTTCGGAGGAGTATTGGAACGAAGATTGTGACACGAGAATTTTATATATTAGATTTTAATAGCACTTAATTACTTTTTTTAGTCTTAAAATAAACGTTATTCTTAATAAGCATCCTAACTTAACGCATCTGTCAGGCGTCCTCTATTCCGAGTATGTCCAACTTGGCTCATAATTGCATCGGAACAAGGAAACGAGTGCGCTACTAAATCTCTCATTTCTGTTTAAACATAACGGACGGATAATTGACTATTTCTCACGAATACCAATATAATTCTATCACCCTTTCAACGCTCTTCGTTTGTTTATTTATATTGTGCACGGCTTTCATCTACGATACGTGGGTAAATAATGAATGTACGACATATTATAAGAATGACGTCACGCCGGACACGACCACTTCAAAGGATTATATTGTTCGTGATTTATGTGTATTTTGTTTGACAACGACCCAATTACGGAAAATTTGTGAAATCATAATGAAATTATTACTAGTACTTGTCTTTGATGTTCTAATTGGATTCACCTAAGTTGGCGGTAATTTAGGTCTAGTTTTCGAGTGATTTAGTATACCACGTTAACATGTTAATTAAAACCCGCGACACAAAGCGATTTGGGTTTGTTATCATGGTTTTCTAAATATCGTATAGATGAAAAATCACGGTCTCTTTAGTCCACGGTCCATTGTTGTTGAATATCCATAAATGAAAATATGTAATAGAAAAAATAGGTCTAATCTTTCTTTCTAAAAGGACGAATTATTGGTCTAGTGGTTAGTACCCCTGACTGCGAATCCATGGGTTCGATCCCCGGCTGAGACGAACATCGATGTGATGAGCATTTGGTGTTGTGCTTAGGTCTTGGGTGTTTAAATATGTATTTATATGTATATCTATCTATAATATGTATGTATATCCGTTGTCTAGTATCCATAACACAAGCTTCACCAGCTTAGCATGGGACTAGGTCAATTGGTGTGAATTTTCTTTAAAAAAAAAATCTTTAGCAAATATAACAGACGGTGAGAACAAAAATCAAGGAAATGAACAACAGGGACCAATCAGAGCGTTCTTTACAGTAGACGTGAGTAGATCTTATTGGCTAACAGAATAGGCGTTACATTTCAAAAGCACGCAACAAATACTGTCATATTTGCAAATAGCTTTCTTTAAATTAAATAAACTAGTTTGAATCAACGCTACAACCAACTTGGGTCTAATCGGTAATGTCAAATTATTATCTGCCAAATTGGTGTGATCTTTTGCCGAATGCTGCTAAGCACTCGAAATGTTTAGATTATGTAATAAATTAGTTTATATGTGAAGTTATCGTGTATTCCAGACATATTATATTCTTATACATCTATAAACATTTACCACGCTTCAATGCATTTAACATTCGTAGATTATTTTAGTCAAAGATCTAGTCATAATTCTATAGCAACTTTAGAATTTGTATCATTCGAATACAACATATAATAATTCATAACGAAACTACTATAAGTTAATTATCATATTCTTAATAAGACTTGAGAATAATGAATATCACTTTAAATATAGATAATATAAATTTAGGTTTTCTGTAATCGTTCTTTTAATATTAAAGCTGACAACACAAACTTCAGATGACAGTTTTGCAACCTCCGTCAATCCTTGTTAACGTAAAAGCAAAGTATTTTAAAACGAAAATAAATGATATCAAAGTTATAATTTGAACGGACTTAATAAGAGTGAACAGAGTGCAAAGAGTGCAGCACTTATTAATTGCGCATTTCTTTTCATTTCGTTTTTGTTTTGATACTTTATCGAGTGTGTGTTAGAGGTTACGTCAAAAAAGGGATGAAAATAATAAAATACGAATTTTTATTTTGTGTATTAAATTTTATTGCATCTATTCACACACCTTCTTGTTACGACTTTGAAGCTCACAAAATCCGTCTATAAACAATATTGCTTAAAATAATTTGTGAATGTGTCATGTGATTACGAACAATTAAACATTAAAAACGTAAAACTGTCTAAATTTTAATATTATCACTAACACATAGGAATATTTACTGATTTATCATATTTTTTTTTCGAATTTTTCACAAATAACTAATCACTATAGTTCGAAAATACGTTCGTTGCATACGCATTTATCAGTTTATTTACATGCGAATCTGGTGATACAGATATTATTGTGTTATCACTCTTAAATATTTATTATACGATTACATATTTACTAATAACAGAGACGTATGTATGTATGTACAAAACTATAGACTCAATTTTGGACTTTCAGTCTCTATAATGTTGGAAATATTTTACACTATATAGAAACAAATGTTTATATCACTATACAACTACTTTATTACATTATACAAGGCCATTAAAGATATTCTTTCTGAATAGACACAGTAAAATATATTTAAAATTAAAATAGGATATTTATTAGATTTAACATACGAAAAAAGGAATCTTTGCTTAGGAATTAAGACTGGGACATATACAATATTTTCAATGTTTTTTTAATTAATGACTCTATTTTATGCTACGGCCGTTATTAGTACAATGTATCATGTGCATCAGGAATAGTGGCCCAGCCTCTTATTCATACCAATTCCTTACTAAAGTGTAGTTCGCAGAAACGTTTCATTTTATATTTAACAAAGACAATGATAGTCGTCTGACTAGAAACAAACAAATCAGATTTCTCAAAATCTGCAATCTGTAGATAATATCGCAAACAAACAGCTATTACTACTGACCTCGTATCAATAAATAAGTATTATAATTCGTATGATAGACGTTTACGAAACTATTACACAATAGAGAAAATTGGACGTAATTAGGCACTAAATATAAGGAGAACATTTTCAAAATAATAATTTACACTACATATTAAATAATAGTCTAAAATAGTCACGTCTATCTTGTAGAAACGTTACGCGTATTAATACCTATTTTTATTTAATCACTGCATCTCAACCACCTCCAATAATAACTACAGTAACATTTCGCAAGGTCCAATTTGAGTTAGCACCTAGTATTGTCGGTCAGTCGGCGCATTCGCAGCGACGTCGTTTGCGAGTTGTCAACCTCACGGCTCGCCTCTGTCCACTATCACAATTCTAAGCTTCTCTACCGGTGCATAAATTATCACGCATATATACGTATGTATATTTATATTGATATTTACAGGTGTATCGCGTCACTCACGGGCCGATCGCGTTTATTGTCGGTGCGCCAGGTGTAGACGTGCGGCGAGCGGTCAGGCGCGGGAGGGGGGAGGGGGCTCGGCAAGGGACGACGTGGAGGACGACGACGGGGATGGCGCGGGGGGAGCCGGGGCGGGAGCAGCCAGAGCGAGAGAGCGGGAGTACTCCAGAAGGGCGACATCTGCTGGATGCGTCGGGGGGTAAAGGCCGCGGTACAGCTCCGGTCGGTATGGGTGAGCGAGGCGGGCGGCTGCCGCGGCAGCTGCGGACTGATAGAAGGCAGACGCGGAGGCGGGTGGTGCCGGCACTTCCCCGTCTTTACTTGCCATGTCTGCGAGAGACCATATCCTCGGCTTCGCTGATGCGGGCGTGCTTCCCGGTGGAGCTCTTGATGGCAGATGCTGGAACGCTGGATGTATAGGCCGCTCGTATGGCTCAGGCGATTCTGGACCGCTGTCAGCTCGTGATTCAGACCACTCAGATTCAGTCCGTTGACCCAACAAATCTAACCTTTGTTGTGGCCTATCACCATCTTCGCTGGAACCAGTGCCGGAGTCTTTTCCATCTATAAAAAAAGATTGGTCAAAGAATGCTTCACTTTTTAAACCTTGTTTTATTAAAACAAATGATTAAATAGTAAGTTTCAGAGTGATCGAATTTCAAATTTGGTCACAAACACACATTAAAAAATTCTGAAACAAAACACGTCAATAATTTTGAAGAATTTCGCGAATTCTCTATTATTACGATTGCATGAGCCATGTATTTAAATATTCAAGAGTACATACCCAATCCATCCTTTCCGTCGTTGCTTTTGTGGTCATCGTCATCATTGTTATTGTCATCATCATCCACTCTGTTCCGTGGCTCCCACGTCATTTTGTTCTCCTTCTTGAGACGCCTGCGGGCGTTTGCAAACCACGTTGAAACTTGTGTAAGAGTCATCTTCGTTATGATGGCTAACATTATCTTCTCTCCTTTAGTTGGATATGGGTTTTTCTTATGCTCGTTGAGCCATGCCTTTAACGTACTCGTCGTTTCGCGGGTTGCATTTTTCCGCCTTGCTCCATTGAGATCCATTCCATATCTGCTGGCAAAAATAAATATTATTAAAGAACTTCGTACCACCATTATATCTGTACAATATTTATTCATCCACGTATGAACGTCAGTACTTTAACATTTACTGCCAGTGCTCAAACCAAGGGTGTAGAATGGACGAGAAGAACTGGCAATAAACTCTCCGTCAGTCTTTTAAATTGCCAAGACTATTTTTATAAAATGTGCAAGCCTGCATATACGTCATGCTCCTAATCAAAGAATAGAGCAATTCATACGAATATAAATTTCTTGATAATCAAATAAAACAACACCATCAGTAATATAATTTATTACAAAATAGTATTTCAATTCAACAAAGTACCATCTATAAAAGCGTGGAAAATATTCCGAGAAACAACACGGAGTAATTCGCAAAGTTTTTAAAGGTGGATACAATCAAGCGTAAATGGCCGAGTCCGATTTGGAAGAGGAGATAAGTTGGTTCGTGACCGCCCCGGCATAGCCGCCTGCCTCCCGTGGCCGCCCCACCAGTCCAATGAAAGAGCTAGTGTAATAATTGAAATCGAGATAAACCTTTAGCTACTGTGTCGGCGTTAGGTTGCAGCTTATCTCCCGAACCGTACGCATTCGCTTGCAGGCCACGCTGTCCCACCTATCTTTATTATGTATTCCTCGTATCGTTGTTCTATTAAGATTAATTAAATGCTCTAAGTAAACAAAGTGATAGTAGAAGTGAGAATAACAAAGCATTAATTGCGCTTGTTAAAGTTATATCAAAAACAATTTAGTTAACTATATAAAAACATTCGATTAAATTAAAACGTAGTTGATATCTCGTTGAAGAAGCGAATAAACGTTAAAGTGTATCCATATGTCACCAATGCAGTTGGTAACTGAGAAGGGTGGAAAATAGGGATGAGTAGTATGGGAAATTAATAAAACTGTCACTTAAATCGCAGAAGTGACGGGCATCGCCCCTGTCTAAGAGGGAAGCAATCGATTCGCTACTTTATCAGATAACACACAGAGTTCTATTTCATTTGACACACCTTACTAAATAAACACGGTCTCTATTGTAACTCCGTTGTTGACTTAATTCTTCTCGCCCCCAACAGAATGAGATTCTCGTAAATAAATATGAAATGGAATATTATTTTGTTTTGTTACCGTTTTCATTAACCCAGCCGACTAGCCTAATTTAATAACGTTTATTCAGCTATTGTCAGCATAAAGCTTCTTGATAATTACACGAAATAAAAGTGCGGATCTTTTGCTCTATTATATAATCAAGTGCAAAAGTTATATTTTAATGACGTCTCCCTGATGAATGAGCTAAACAAACGCGGAATTAAAGCGATAATACGAAAGTGGAACGACGAAGCTTAGGCATATTCTACAGACAAAAAAACGTTCATTTATTCACAACGCGCCACTTTCACAGCATCCGCGCTGGCGGGGATGGCAGCGGTTCATTTTTTTATTATTTTTTCCGCCGCAGCGGGTGGTTCGCCCCTGCCTTCAATTAAATCCCTATCTCCAGCCACCTCGCGTTTCCTACTTAAACTCATAAAAATGAGATAAACACAAAATTATTGCTGCCACCTATCGCTGTTATTATTAAAACGAATCACGCCCGCGCTTCATTAGAATCCTATTTTTGATAATATCTATTTGAGTTTTATCACCAACGATTTATAAATGGATTTATTATTTTGTCATTGTCTCGTAACGGCATTTAGCCAAAGATTTTTCGGTAGCATTGATTGAAAATATTGTATATAATTTATGTACATTATTTTAGATGATGAGTCTTAATTACGCAACACAATATTTTTTGTTAGCATGAAGGTTTTTACATTGATTAGGTCTGTTCCTAATCAGATTCAGCTTTGATAAATTAATGTTTACTCAAAATTAAAATTATCAAAATACTTTTAGTGGTTTCCACTACATTATATTGGCATTAGGATAAGTGAGAATTATTTTCTGTATTATAAGGATTCATCGCGTTATTTTTTATCAGGACAGCTTTTTCATTCCAATAGGCTGATTAAACAAAGGCCCTTTGAGTTGCCGCCTTAAAAGGTACAACTAGGATCATGTTACAATTTCAAATTTACCAATGACATCGACTTCAAATGCGTACAGCCAGCGACTAGACACCACAGTTTAGAACCTTCACACCTTGCTATAGGGGCAAACATGCGTTGCTGACTGTTCGCCTATTTCTTCCACATCAACGAGTTTATCAGTCAAATGATACACCGCCTATGAAATTATAGACGTCTTTTAAATCTTGGTGACAGTTTTGTGTTGAAAATTTATCGGGCATTGTGTAGATGATCGAATTACGTGTCAAATACGTATCTTGTGTTTCGAGCGAATCAGAAAAAAATATACTTTGTACTTATTACATAATTATTACACAAGCATTATAGTGACTTCGTTTGGGCATACATTAAGCTTAAGTATTCTGAGCGGGATTAGGATAATTTTTTATAAAAGGAAAGCAAACAAACTAGCTCTTAGGCGCGTCCTAAATCTAAGATTGTATATTGGAACCCTGACTGTGTCAATGAAGTTTTCTGAATAAACATTTATGACATTTTTAAAGAATCTGTTGCTTACTGTAAATTGAAGGGTTTTAAATTTAAAAGAAATGTTTTTCAGCATTTTCAAATTGACAGTAATGTTACTCGTTGAAGTAGGCCTACGGCAAAAAATTGAAAAAGGTGGTGAGTTAAAATTATGATAACAGCGTGATTGGTAGTGTATTTTCTTTTATTTTCATCACTACTATTGTAAATCAAATTATTAGAACTGTTAATTAAATCTTCAACGTCTAAAATTAAGTCTTGCAAATAGTCGACGCAGTTTTAAATGCAGTATCATGCCAGTACAACAATTTCAATACTTAACTTCCCTAAAATCGCCACTATAATCATTTGTCCGTTTTGGCCGGCATCCAAATTAAGCCGCTAATAACAAAATACAAAACAACAGTACTGCTACAACTCGTACAACCACAAAACAAGCTCTGTACAAAGAGTAAATAACGCTAGAACATTGCCTTTCGCTACAAATAAATAACAGAGTTCATAAAACCGCTGTCCGATAAAGCTAATTATTCGTCGTAGCAATTTACGAATGGACTCACGCAACGACCAATCTGAGGTTATGGTAGTTTTAAAAAGTCCGTATACAGGTACTAAATATTGTTGGGTAGATATGCTGGTTGGGGCGCGGCACGCCAAAAATACATTACGAAGCTCACAACGCGCTATTAAGGCCTACCGCACGCATTCACGTCGCGATAACCGTCCTGGGCGTATGATATCAGGGGACTAATTGGCCGGTCTCGTGTATAAAAACCCCTAATAGAAACAGTAAAGGGATTCCTGTAATACGAAGCAAGCAGTAATAGCCTGGAATTTTGGACTAAACGCCAATCGGCAAGATAACCTTGGTGCGAAGGGCGTTCTACGGGGCTGACGGCTGGGCGGTGCGCGATGACAAGCCGAGCGTGAAAACCATCAGCCATCTTTGTTTTTGCTTAGGGGGCTGATTCCCCTTTGAGCGACGAACTTTTCAGAAATATTTTTACATATTTTACATGTTTTATATAACGTAATATAACTTAACAATCGTGTTATTTTATTAAAACAGCGATCGTTAAAAAATTACGAGTTGTAGCAATTTGCTTAAATCATTTAGATAACTCCGTGTGGTGCATTCGTGATCAATAAACTCAAATGGGTTATCTCAACGATTTATTATAAAAATATCAATATGTTCTTGTTAGTTCGATTGGCTTACGAAAACAAGGCATAAATTATAACTATTGGTTTTATCAGTGGCAAATTATTTTTCTGTTTCACTTGAGTCTTGACCCCTCCTTACGTAGTTGATAAGACAGTTTATTGCAACTCGGGCGAGTTTTAATTAATTTAACAATAATAATACAGAAGTGGCGTTCGCTGTAGGTCCGAACTCCGATATCATAATAACGGTTGGTTCACATTGTTCCGAATCTTTCCTTGTTAGAAAGTACTCTCACGGTCACTAGGTACATGTGTCAAATTTTATTATTATTTTCATCATATAAAGATTATCTGGAACATTTTAAATTAACTGTTGTTTCTGTTGCCTTATTTAAAGTTATTGTTACGGAATTCTAGAATTAATTAGGTGATAAATTTTAGTTGTTAATGTGATTTGAATACAGGCAAAAGTATATGAAATCTAAAAGTCGAAGTTTAATAAAATTAATGATATGTGTAGGAGGATCTTATCTTCGTTATCAAATAATTAGTCATTAAATAAACTTTTATATAGGTTTATTATTATTTGATTTCAGTATGACGAAAAGAATCTGTCACAAAACGTATAAAAATATCAAATAATATTAGTTACGTAGCGACTATAATTTGATAATTTTCTATCAGAGCTTCTAAAGTCCACATAAATAGAGCACGAAATTTCTGTACCTCCCAGAAGTTATCAATTCTCACTAGATATGTCAACGATTTCTGTTTATCACACATCACTCAACAGTTTATTGAAGTAGTCTGTATCTAATACGTCAATTGTGTCGATGCACGTACGTATCTTAATTTCTTAAGGTGGGAACTGACCAACGTTACGAGGTGTAATGTAACATGTAATGTAATGTTACACAGCGAGCATTCGTGCAGTCAGTACGTCGTGTTACGGGGAAACCAGAGAGCAACGAGCCAGTCGTTGCTCGCTTTGAGTGCTCCACCCGGCTGTCGGTTTTTTGGCGAATCCTTTGAGTGTTACGCGGTTCGGTCAGTACGCTCTTTGTCAAAAGTCGTCCCGAGCGCACGCGCGTCGCGAGTAATCACACGTCAATCAATCAATCAATCAAACATGGAGTGGAACAAAGAAAAATCTCTGTATTTTTCTATAAAATGGAAGAAAAGAGGAAGTGTTGTGGAACCCAGCTCATCCAGAGCAAATAAATTCAACAGTTCTTCAAAATCGATCGGAGACATGCGTACAAAGTTTTTATACTGTCCAGTAATCATTTGGTTTTTCAAAGTTGCTATCAATGACAAACCACCACATACGCCTCTATTTTTAAATAAGTTTGATCTCCAGTAACGTATTTTCTTCTTCTTAATTTGGATGAAACAATAATTAAGTAGAATCAAAGATACCAACGATTCCTCACTGTCGGCCATCTCGTGAACACTGGCGGCGAAAGCGGAGCACAGACGTTTGACGAGCATGTTACGCCGATTTTAATACACAGCGTAACATGCTCGATGCGTTATACGCTCGATGCGAATGCTACATTACACATCGTAACTTTGGTCAGTTCCCACCTTTACATTAGCTTTTTTTACATAGCAAATCTTTGTACGTGTAAAAGAAAAGGGGTTCCCCTTGACTAAATAATAATTAAAGCCCGAATTACGAATCACATGGATTTATCACTTTTACCTAGTTAACAAATTAATTAATAAACAATTAACCAAGATCACTCAGGTCTGTTTAGACTATTTTATAAAATAGCACTAACCTCTATAAATAATGGCATAATCTAAACCGTTTTGTTGCAAAATAAAGGATTAATGAAACATATTAGGGATCTAGTTCAACCCCCATGTATTCATACGTAGTGCCCCTTAAGCATCTTACTGTAATGCCAAGATTGCGTTGAAGACAACGTGCAGTTCCGTCTTAGTTCTCTGTAGACTGTATTGTTCAAGACCTCACAAGACGTGTATGTAGACTCGAAAATTAAGTGTCGCGCCCGCGGCTCACTTATCTTAGGTCACAGTTTATTACTCACATGTTATACAGAGAACATTCAATTTTATGAACTTGGGAGGCCAGTTTCGCAATAATATTTGTAACTATCGTTGTGCAAGTTTTTATTAGTTTGATAATAGGAATTAATTTTGTGTAGTATTTTGTAGCGTCTTGTGATAACATTGCGACCTTGAGCTATATAATGAATAAAAGGTTTGTCATTACAATAATCGGTTATACATAAATTAAGCTATGATATACTTGTCACTGTGTGTCGAATTTTAAATATTTTAAATATCGAACAGTGTTCAAGCTTTAGTGCTTTGGGTATCGCGCATAAATTCCATATATAGATGAGAATTTTCACTTCCATGAATAGATTGAAAAATTGACGTCGTCAAAAAATTACCTTTTAAAAATACATCTCCAAATTGTTGTTTGACCCCGCCGTTATAAGATCTATTGACAGAATTCGGATCAAAATAATATCATTATATTTAGATAAGTTGGTACTAAAGCTTGAATACTGTTCGATATTTCAAATATTTTAAATAGCGAACAGTGTTCAAGCTTTAGTGCTTTAGGTAATCGCGCATAAATTCCATATATAGATGAGAATTTTCACTTCCATGAATAGATCGAAATATTGACGTCGTAAGAAATTTACTTCTTAAAAATACATCTCAAAATAATTGTTGTTTGACCCCGCCGCTATAAGACCAAGTGACAGAAGTCGGTTCAAAATAATATCATTATATTTAGGTAAGTCGGTCAAAGTGGCCGAAGTTAAATCAATTAGTTATTTAATCTATTATCTCTATTCCTATTTAGATGACCTCATTAAATATACTCATTTTGGTCAATTTGGGAAATGGTCTTCTTGGGTAACGAAATTAGGTATCTCTTACATTACTAAAAATATTTGTTATTGAAGATATAGGTCATAATAATATTTCAGAGATTAATCTTAGCCAACTAACTATATGGTTGTATGGACAAAATATTGTTTCTCTCGATACAGTTTTTACAGCTCAACTGCAAATTATCCTTATCTCAGCGTTCTAGCTAATAATATAAAGTTTGTGCAGTTAGATAAAACGCTGGTATGTCATACTAGGAATCTATTCAAGTAAGGTGTATCTATAGAATACGAATGTCGTGTACTAATTCGTAGTTTGTCAGAACAACGAAGGTATTATGTACACGGGACCACATGCAAGCATACTACATATGTTTACAGAGCCGTGCTCGACATATAGGGATTAGATTACCTGTAAAGTGCATTGTTCTATACATAGAGTCTCTTTACCATATGAATATGTTGTATGTGCAATACAATATGTGTTCCTTCTATAGTAAACGCCTTTAGAAAATGCCGGTATATTTATGGCTAGAACTGTTTTAAGTAATATACTTAAATCATAAACTAAATATACTTTTACAAATATTTAATATTTTTAGGTTTACTTTTTTGAAATCATTGCCCTTAGTATAATGTTTCTAGGTTCGAACAGTTTTAACTGAACATTCCGTGGTTATAAGCAGGGATTCTATACGTATATATTTATATTTTATTTTATTATTTAATTTAATTATTTACAACATTGACTCAACAGTAGATAAACTTTGGTGTTGGTGAAGATTTCTGTATCTGATTTTCTTGTTTAAATATAATTATTTTATCTATCTTCTGTACCACAGGCTATATTTGAGTCTAAGACTAATATCAATACTTAATAAGACACTTATTCTAGGTGATGACTTCTATTTCATTTGACGTACTAGAGGTATATCTGGATAAAGACGTGTATGGCGATAGAACTATGCAGGTCTTTGAACCTATGCAAGCGACCGCCACAAGATATAACAAAATTAGCTGAAGAGTGCTCTTATATACCGAGCCCTGCGCATACACAACAGACATGCGGTCGAGCACATGCCCATGTAATCACACCGGTATACCGTATGGCTTACAGGCTGGATTAAGTTGGATGACTGATTCCTACTAAGACGCCGTTTGGAAAAGATACATTGGTACACAGCCGTGTACAAACACGAGAGTCGTTTTTTATATAACATGGGACAAATGGGCGAGAGCGTTCCCGACTTTATATGAATTGGTACGCTCTTTTCTTGATGGGCCGTAAGTCGCATTGGTTCCGAAATACTTCAGTGGACTGCTGGTTCCACATAGTGCGAGGCGAAAACTGCCTTAATAACCTTGCTTGCTACTTACTATAAATCTAAAAGTGGTGACGAATCCTATTCAAGCCGCTGACCGATAGGAAAAAGGGAAGAGGAAGCGAGCAATGCGTCTAGAATGAAATTAGCCGGTCGATTACTTCAAGCTGGTTGTGGTTTACTAATGGCACGCGCGCGCTCACTGCATACGAGTACGACTGTCTTCATTGATATGCTATAACGCGCACTCTTTATTGTTCCATACTTCGGTAATACACAGGAGGACTGGCAGTTTGAGCTGTAAATCGCTGTCTGTACACGTATTCTCTAACTGGGGACGTTTAGGGCTGCCCATTACGTTTGCACTATGATTGTATGGAAGTAGTTGATGTATTTTGTCTAGTTTTGTTCTTTTACGTATGTGTATCTTTGATTTTTCCGTCCTCGTTTGTATCCCGTTGCACCAATTTTGTCTTCTATAGTCGGTGAAAGACATTGCGAGTGTCTTAAACAACATGATCGTAGATCTATAGATTATAAATGAAACAACGGCAGAAATCGGAAGCCCAAATAAAAGTCCTTAGAAATCAGAATAAAATTTCGATAATATCTATAAGGAGGTTAAAGTTACCCGTGACAAGTGTAGATGAATTAACAAACATACAATACGTTTTAATAGCACAACAGAATAATGTCTTCTAAATTATAGATAGATAGATTTTCTTAATTGATGAACTAAATTAGTGGGACTGGTGCTTTTCTCGCTCAACGAATAAGTATCGCAATACAGCGAGGAAATGCTGCCAGCGTTAAATGTACTCTGCAACAAGGACCAAACTTTTTAAATTCGTTTTAATTTTCTTATTACTAATTTTTCATAATTTTGATTACTACTATGTTAATAAAGAATTGTAAATACTGTATATTTGTTTGTTATGATTACTATTCAATAATTAGTGGAACTTAATTTAAATTATAATTCTAGAAAGTTCATAAATTTCATTATCATTGTGGACGGTGACCATAAGACCGGTGTGTTGTTGGCCAGAGGTGATGTCATGTCCGCCGGCCACACAAAACGTGAGACTACGTGAGCAACTTGACCACGTACTGTGATCTAAATGACACATTATGTAATTGCTTGATTTCTAGATACACGCGGTATGATTAAAGTGACGGAAACTATTTCCGTATTCGAAATATGAAAATGCTTTTTACGTTACTTTAAGCTATGTAAATCATTTTATATTATGTTGAGTGGTTCGGTGGTTATAATTTGTAACAAAAATTAAAAACATGTTTCATGAGAATCAAATTTAATTGTAAATTTGTAATAACGCTTAATTAGTTTTAATTCTGATGTTTTTCAAAAATATGGCTATTTTAATTGTTTGGTAAGTTTTTTTTATTTTATGCTATGTTTCTAACAGTACATAGGATACAGTTTAATTCAAATCGATATTATTAACATAATATAACATGAAAGAGCATCTTGGGGGTATTGTGTAACATAAAAAAGTAGTCTACAACTATAATAATGTTTGGTTTACAATAACTAAGCCAGGAGTATTTTTATACTATCGTACCAAACTTTTTTATATGGTAATTTTCACCACACAATTAAATTGTATTTTCTATTACAATAGGTGTATTCTATATTCTACATGATATTATTAAGGGTGTTTATAAATCATGTAGAATACACCTATTATACATAATATATAAATATAACTAACCTTACCGCGTTACAAAAACGCCTAAAATTTCACAAGAAAACAATTTATAATCCAAAACGTCAATTACACTATCACGTACCTATCTTTTATTCTATTACAAGAGAAACATTTCTATATAAAGAACTGCTAATTTAATTTAACAAATTTAACTTCCAAATGAACATACATGAATGAAACCAAAAAAGCAAATCAATCGACGAATTAGCAATCGCTCTCATTAAAACGCAACTAAAAGATTATTTAATTATTTCTGCAAACAATCGCGCGTATTGGGAAGTTATAACCATTAAGAGAAAACAATCGCAATTTCTTCCTGTCGTAAATAAACTTCGGAATGAGTAATGATTACTTTGTGTGCACGATATCGGGCGGAGGCCAAATAGATTGATACGTGCGTCGCATCCTGACTCTATTCTCTAGCGCGAGCTTTCACCGAAACTCACCTTTGGTCCAACGGTATTGAGTCGATATTCCCATGTACACTAAATAGATAATTTTTAGTTGTTCTTCGACGAAATTCGTCTGGATTGTCGCGTAAGTTGAATTTTCCGTTTGTAATTATGCCGCTGAAGAGCGGAAGTGTATTACACTTTGTACACTGATCACGCACTACAAGAAGCTAACGGGTGGTAGCTGTTTATGGCGTTCGGCGCGACTGTACCGCAAGGGAGAATTATTATACAATAGAGAGAAAAATTTCATATGCAATATGTAACACTTTCACATAGGATTGTCCGGAACGATAGGTTTTCCTTCATTGAAAATCTTTTGAAGTTTCAATAGGTATATAGACGGAATAAATCGTCACAGTCGTAGAATAGTGACGGATCTGACAAATAGTAAACTTTACAGGGCAGCCATTTCAAAATAATATAATCAGGTTAGTTTTTGTCATAACTATTTTAATTCATTTTCTGTTATTATGAAAATTGGCATACAAGCAAACAAAAGGGTTTGTTTTGAAACAAAATAAAAATAATAACATTAAATCACACAGATTCCTAGTAAAATCACATGTTTCTATCAAATCCGTCAGTTTACCGACTGATTAATTTGAAATTTAAAACACATGGATTTTTTTAATGTAGCCATAATATTTAATCAATGTAGTATCCAAATACCTATGATAAAAAGTGGATTTTGGGGTTTTTCAAATCCGACATTGTTCCACTACACCATTGAGTCCACACTACCCTACATACACACACTATAATCTATTAAGGCTTAAAAGCCTTAACTGATACGTCGACTTGCTGTCTCCACACCACTCTATATTCAACTTGTCACAGTGCATTAGAGATTTTGAGATCCGTAATTGTCTTAATTTGGTCAGAGCAACGGGTAGGCGATCGAACCCAACTTCTCCTGCCATTACTCCTCCCTACCATTACCAGCTTGTCGAGACTATTTCGGTTCTATTCTGCCCTGGCATATAAAAGCATGCCTCTATACATACAGAAAATAGTCACATATAAGCATCACGGGCTTATTTACAGTACATATTACCGGCAAATCTAGTCAGCGTTACTTTATATAACTCACCATACACAGTTATAGTGATGACTAGTAGATACATTCTATACAAAAAAACTCAAGACGGAGTCCAGTGTGGAGTTTGCGCATATTCCTCTATCGGATGTCTAATTAATATGGTGTTGATAAGGTAATGTTTAGAATGGTAAAACGGTCTTAAGTAATAGAGCGTAACATTGGCAGTAATTAAAATATTACCAACCAGCCACTTCTAGGTGTATGTTTAAATTTGTCTTAAGTAATATAAATACAATGATTGGTATGTCTTAGAAGACAGCTTACATGAGTAAAAGCTCTGGAGGTTTCGTTTTCTTGCTCTCTACAAATCATAATTGACTTCACTAGGTATTTTAAGTCCAGAAACGTGGATGACATTTGCCTATGTAGCCGGTATGTCGTTAGCTGATCGTAGATTTGAGATGGTGATGATCAAGGTTTAATTGATTGAATAGCGTTCAACGATTAGTAGTTTGACGTTGTAATCTGCGGTTCCAAATAGTATAAACGTGCTGAAACGCTAACAAAGTTATTCCAACTGAGTCAACCTTAGCTACTGGGAGCTTTCTGGCCTGCCAGTGGTTAGACTGGTTGGCCTTTATGTCGGTTTTTTATGTAATAGGAGGCAAACGGAAAGGAGGCTCATCTGATGTTGTGACATCGCCGCCCATAGACGTTTACATTGGCCTTTCAAGAATTGGTACGCTGTTTTCTTGAAGGACCCTAATTCGAATTGGTTCGGAAATACTTCAGTGGGCAGCTGGTTCCACATAGTGGTGGTGCGAGGCAAAAACTGCCTTAAAAACGCTTAGTTGTTGAACGACGGACGTCGAGGTGATACGGACGGTATTTTGTATTCTGCCTTGACGTCCGATAATGAAACTCAGCTGCAGGTATTAGTCCGAACAACTGAACACTCTCCTCAAGCATTTAAAGAAGGTTTACGAGATAAAGAATTCTGAACGTAATCTGTAGAATGAATCCATTCGAATATTTCGGCGGCTCCAAGAACATGCTTGGACATTAGCGTGCTATATATGCATTTAATTAGAATATATAATTTAGGAAACATTATTATACAATGACAATCGTTGACCTTAACTTTGGACTACATCGATTTAATTACCGGTAACATTTGTAATTTAACGGTAACAATGTATATTTTGATGCGGAGTAAATGAACAAACGTATATCTTATTTCAGTGCCTTGTACCTATTAGTAATAAGTTTACATTTTAATGACTTTTATTTCTAGAGAGTGGTTCTCGTCGGTTATATACAATAGAAAATTTTAATGTATTATCATTCGTATTTTTTTTAAAGAACTGGGGGCATTCGGGCACGAGGCTCATCTGATGTTAAGTGATATCGCTGCCCATGAACTCTCTTAATGCCGCGAGTATGTAGCCGGCTTTTTAACAATTGGTACGCTCTTTTCCTGAAGGACCCCAAGTTGAATAAGTTCGGAAATAGTTCAGTGGGAAGTTGGTAATCTCTTCAAGCGGTTTTATGTATGCGATTTAAAACGTTTTTTTTTGTTTTAAAAAAAGAATACAAAATATTGGTGTATATGTGAGTGTGTGTATGCTAATATTTAATTTATAGTAGTTTGGTTGTAAAACTGTAGTTGCATTAACAGATCTTGCTAAACGGCTAATTGTTCGAAGAACTATTTACAATGATTATATGTTGCTTGATCACCCATTAAGTACGCAAAATGTAATTACATGGATTATGGAAACTGGCTTTACAAGTGTATTGAAAAAGTTGCCAAGTACGCGCGAGCTTCGTTTTAAATTGGTTCCGTATCCAATCAACTTTTACATTAAATTATAACCACTTTAGATTAAAAAAATATTACAACAGTCAGCAAAAAATACTTTATATTCCCTTAACTGATATGAGATTTGGCATTGTAATGGAACACTAACGCCAAATATATCTAAAAATGTAAGTTAGCTTTTAAGTTTTTAGTTTGTTATTAATATTTTTTTTGTATTATTTAAGGTTCTATATTTTTTTTTAATATAACGTTAGGTTGTGCACTTCTCGCACTCATCATGTTTCTTTTTTTTTTGTTTTTCTCTTACAAGGGTTGCCTGGAAGAGATCGCTTATTAGCGATACGGCCGCCCATTGCATCCCTTATAATTTTTATGTATTGTGTTATTTGTGTTTCTTTTATTTTTATTGCAACGAAGTGTGAATAAATAAATAAAAATATATTCAATTTAATATAGAAAAAATCATATATTTATTATTCAATTAAATTTTTTTAATAATAGGAGGCAAGCGGCGACGGCTCACTTGATGTTAATTGATACTGCTGCCCATGGAGTGTCCAATGTGAGTACATTGCCAGGTGGCTCGCAAGTTCGATGCCGGCTTTATTCTCTTCTTCACATTTTGTTAGTCACAAGTCTCGATTGGAACACTTCTCTCTAATCAATATAGACTATTTTCTATACGGTATCGCGAAACAGTTAAGTCGTTAATTTGTTCATACATTTTGCAAGAGCAGGTGTTCTGCACATTAGGTATGTTGTTTTTGTGACAATTACCGCATTTTATTTACGATACTGACATAATATTGACATTTCTCTCTTACCTAATGACAGGTTAAGGTTAGCCAATAAAAACACTTAAACTTAAAACTCGATTTTCAAAAACTATTTTACGGAACAGTTTTATTAAAGATTTAAGTTGGTAGATGGCGACCCCAGAGCTGGGGGGTGGGGGGGAACGAATATGTACGTATATGCATTACGGCGAGGTAATGCTGCCAGCGTTAAAGGTACACTGCCACATAGACCACATCTAAATTTATTTTCATTTTCTTTTTATCAATATTATTATAGTAATTGATATTATTATTGTTACTATGATTAAGACATGACTTGTTTAAGCTATCGCGGGATATGCTATATAACTTGCATCATGAGCACACCATACACACACACTCCCACGTACATACCCTGACTTACACACACATTTACATATCAATTTAGTTAAACTAAATTAATGTATCTTTTTATAAATGTTTTCCTTCCTTCGTAAATGTTTGAACCTATATTATGTATTCCATCTTTGGTATAATTGTTTTTTTGTTATATATAATTTCAGTAAGCTGTAGGCGTACGTTTATTAAAAAAAAAAAGTATATTTATACAATTTAATAAATAGTGTGTATTTAAGATTGATAGGCAAAGTAAAATAACCAATGACAAAAGATGATGAAATGATGATGATAACCAATGAAAAGAAGAATGTGTAATATTAGATAGGCTATATAAATTAAGTGGTAACGGTTAAGAGTACAACTATTATATGAAAACCCGTGGCTCTACAACTTTTTAGGTCTGGGGCTCATACTTTTGTATCTGTTTCGTCAATCGTCATAATTTTTCCTCACGATATTTCACCGTACTAGCGAGAGCACACAGCCGTGGATTGAAACCACGACCCCTGTAATTAGAGTCACACGCTAAAGCCTTCCAACGCAACACTACTATAAAGAATAAATACATATAAATACCTAACACAATATAAAAGCGCTTTTAAATTATTTAATCATAAAATTGAATAGTCGGTTATTAGATTAATAAAAAACTAATTATACAATAATAAAAGGTTTAAAGGTGTTAGATAAGGTCACACCTGCGTTGAGGTCTGATCGCCTTATTTAATTTTTAATTCCTTGTCGTAGAGAAAGAATAACGAAAGGACTAGAAGACTTGAAACCCTACCATCAGTTGTGCACCATGTAATAGAGGAAAAGTGGGGTTATATGTGTACTGGTCACACTAATAACCTTCTTTATAATGTGTCTACGTAAATTAATAGATAGTAAACTCCAATGGGGCCCACACATAGATACTCTTTCGAATAGGCTGAGCTCTGCAGCATACGCAGTAAAGAAAATCCGACAGTTTACTGATAAGGACACGGCAAAAATTGTTTATCATAGCTACTTTCACAGCGTTATGTCGTACGGTATTCTACTGTGGGGTGCTGCTGCAGAGGTTCAATCCATATTTGTGCTGCAGAAGCGGGCTGTTCGGGGTATTTGTTGTGTTTCTCCAAGGGAGTCGGTACGGAATAAGTTTAAGGAATTAAATATTATGACACTATCTGGCCAATATATTCTTGAAGCCTTGTTGTATGTCCAAAAAAATATAAACGATTTTAAAACAAATGGTGACTTTCACCAGTATAATACGCGAAATAGAACTAATTTGAGTGTACGACCAACCAGGCTCCAAAAGATAAATCACTCCTTATATGGAAATTGTATTCGTTTTTACAACAAACTCCCAAGCGAAATTAGAGTATTATCACTAAATAAATTCAAAGCCCTCGTTAAACGAAAATTAATCAACAAAGCTTTTTATAAATTTGAGGACTACTTAAATGATCCTAATCCTTGGGATTGAATTGCTCCAGTTCAAACAATTTGTATGACAATACTTGGCGATTGAAAAGAGTGGCGGAAAGTTTCTTGCCAGTTCCTCTTACCCGCTCTACGCCCTTGACTTGCGAACTGGTAGTAAATGTAAATTTACGATTAATTTAACTTGACGATTCAAAAGTGTACTTGGTTACCCACTTGAATAAAGATATTTTGAGTTGAGTTGAGTTGAGTTAATAACTGCCTAAATAAAAGAGCAGTGTTGGCCTAGTGGCTTCAGCATGCGACTCTCATCCCTGAGGTCGCAGGTTTGATCCCCGCCTGTGCACCAATGGATTTACTTTTTTGTGCGCATTTAACATTCGCTCGAACGGTGACGGAAAACATTGTCATTGCCTTAGACCCAAAAAGTTAACGGCCTGCGTCAGGCACTGAAGACTGATCACCTTCTTGCCTATTAGATTACCAAATGGTATTTAACAGATACAGAATTATGAGGCCCAGACCTCAAAAAGGTTGTAGTGCCATTGATTTATTTAACTGCCTAAATAGACATATATTTACTGTTAATTTATATTACAGTTAGTCAACAGCTCAACGACGAAAGCCTTCAATAAAAATGTTGTGCGGATTCATTCGTCTAGAACATAATTTTATATACAAGGGCGAGAATGTACTTGTACTATTTGAATGGTAATGTCGGAACTCTTTACAGCTGAGCGGAGTTATGACACCTGCGCTTGCTTTGGATTTGGGTGATATTAAGAAACAAGTGTTAAAGGCGGACGGTACGTCAAAAATTTACTGACATACAGAAGTTCGCGCTTAGTCTTAATATATATCGTTACTTAACGCCTTAAAGGAACAATTAAAATGATTTGCATTTACGCCTCAGATACATAAATTAAATATCAACAATTAAGTTCAATATTATATTAATTATTAAATTATCTATTTGTTTAATTAATTATACCCATTGGTATTATCGTGCTTACTTTATAAGTGTCATTTAATAAATAATGTTGTTTATTTGGAAAATAGTTAATTATTATGAATCTATTGACACTTTTCCAACACAGTAAGTTTGACTTCTGAAAAAAAAATTGTTGTGTTGGACTACGTTATTATTTATTTTGAAAACTTATGTCTTTGTGTGTTTTATTAAAACATGTTTATAATATTATATTATTCTGAGTAATAATGCATAGTGTATTTTTGTAAAAAGGGCAGTTATTTTAGTGTAAAGTGTTATGTACATAACATCTTACTTCGTTGAACTCACGTTGCAACGCAATTAAAAACATATAAATCATGTTTCGCCCACGCGTTTATACGCTCACTAGAAATAATTTAACGTTTATTACCCATACTCAGAGTTCATTAACGGTTACTTAAACAAATCAAGTAAGTTCACAAGAAAACAAATAAATTACGTAAAAGTGTTATATAAAATTAATTCATTTGTATTTTAACTAAAGTAATAATTTTTATTTTCCACACAAGTGTAAGTACAACTCAAAAGAAAGAGATGAAAGAGTATTATAGTTAAACAGTGCTATTACTCAGTTATTTCAAGTCTTCTTTTATAATTTTTTTAAACCAAATACAACATCTCGTAGCTAAAGAGTAGGGTAATTGTAATTAACAATTCGATGTGGGTGGAAATGTGCCGAAGTTGACAAACTATTGCTAGCCATTAATATTCTTTCACCCAACTTCGAATTTCATTAAAACAAACACGACTGTTCTGCCGACACATATTAATGACCGCTCCGTAATAGAAAAATCATGTTACACACTTAAAATTGATATAAATTGCTAATTATAACAACACGGTCTCGGCTGGGTGGGTTTTAGGAAAAAATAAACTCTACTTGAATTCCTGACTTATAATTAAAGGGAGCAAAAAGTTCACGTTAGAGGCGCTAAGATTAATTATTAATCAATTTAATGTTCATATATTGTATTTTTTTTCATTTTATACAATTGTTTTATTTAGTATTTAAAGACTTATTTGTTATAAGAAAGAATGTACGTTTGACTAAAGCAGAATCAGGCTGTCATGTTGTGAAATTTGAAAACTTACAAGGTCAATAGATTTTTATCATAAGAGTTATCCAGAGTCAAGAATAACCGTGTTCACGTTCACGTGGCGCAAACCAAAAAAATAATAATTTTAATATCGAAGCATAAAAATACTTAATAAAGTGATTATAAGTTCCCATTTAAAACTTTTCGTTAATTATAGCGTAAACATAATTTCCCAGAAAGTGACGAATGAGTACGTACACTGATTTAGTATGTATAAATTCATACATTTTATTTTTGTCTTTTATCAGCATTGTTGAAATTGTCTAGTTGCTGAAGAGTTTGATGGTGTAAAATAAATTGTATGGATTCTTGAATTCCACATATTCACAATGCATAGACCTTGAAGCTATAGAATGTAAAGTATGAAATAACAAGAAATAAAGTTAGTATGTCGTACTCAATTATAACTTGTTGGACAACAAGTCCAAAGCATGACCAATGGCCGCGATAATATTTGCGATATATTGTTAATTTGCATATTGTACAATTCTGTATTATAATTAAGGTCATACATAGGGAACGGTCGTACTTAATACTAGATATGAGGAATATCATGGCCAAAATTACTTCGTGTTTAAATTGATCAAAATTTTTAGTATATATAAAATGTCGCCACGGGTTATTTAATGGCTCTTCGGTACGTAAAACGCAATGGATATTGATTATTATTTTCGCCTATCTGTATAACACACACAATGATTGACTGTTTTATTGATAAAAATATGATTTTTTTGATATCACACATGTTCTAGTAGCTGCAATCTGTGTTCAGTAATTTTGATAGTACTAAAACATAAATTATGTCCAAAATATCGAATCAAGATCTTAGTTTAATATCACGATACATGTGGATCACGCCTCTTGGGCTGATAAGTTAATAAGGTAATTAATATAAATAATATTGTTATTCGATTTTTATAAAAACGCCCTAAATTTACCCACTATTATCATTGTACTGTTTTTGTTTTATAAATACTGAAATAGCTTCCGTATATATACACTAACATCCCGCCTACACGACTTTGTTTTTTAATATTTTGCAAGCCTAGGTTATTTTGGAATAATTAAGGTTTCTGTCGGTGAAAGAATTGTTACTTTTGACGTTATTCCTTACGAACACACAATACCACAGACATAAAAGCAGAAACTATAAGAATATTTAAAATTTCATACCTAATTTTAACAAGTATATACATAAACTTAATTTTATATATAGCTTTATCAGCCATGATTGTCATCGGCTAGCCCGCTACCGACAAACGGCCTATCATATCAATTGAATTACTAATTACAAATGAAATAATTGCCTCCACATCGTTTATGAAAATCGATTTAAAGTGCGCTCCGTGATAAGGCGCCATGTTCGATGTAACTTGCCGACAAACAGATATCTAACACACTCATATCACATAAACTCATGTATATAATCTTTACAAGTCACCGCTATCATAGATAAATATCGGTACAAAATACGAAAATCACAACCGTTACAGTAATGCTCGCAGATGGAGAGGAACTAAAAATTCGAAAATGCCGTCAAAGACTGTAGGGAATTGCTCTTTTTGGAATTTCACGTGCATTTGAGTGTGAAGTCCGAAGGCGCAGCGTCCAGTTAGTTAAAAATTAATTATGCCAGCTCTAAACACCGCCCTCGGCGTGAATTGGGAAATGAATTTTAGATAAGCGGCTCCAATCGGTTATACTTGATAGGCATTATTCGGAGCCTGTTTAGTTTATATTCGGGTACAATCTCAACGGCGCAATTGTAGTCATAGGAGCTGTAACATCAATAAATAATTAAATCTTTACATAATGTATTGGAATTTCCCGTTTTGTGTACGGTTGAAACAAAATGATAAAGCGTTTTTACAATTAGAACTAAGGTATATAATAATCTCTATACATAAATGCATGTCTGAATGAAAATATTTTAAAGCTACATTTTTTTTAAAATGAAGTTAGACGAATTAGTACCTTATACAACTATATCCGGACTATTTTGAGATTTTATTCGTTCAAAAACGGAAGAATTTTTCAATGAAAGGAAATTATTCATCACGCCGGTGTCAGATCTAGTTTTCCTCTTTAGATTTGGACGGATAAGTGAGTCAGTCCAAAAACTAAGCCTGTAACTGACACGTATTGGAATACGGCTTAAAGCAAAAATGGAAATCGTGAAAAACAGCATAATATCTTTATCACACAGATATTAACTTTTACAGATTATACGATGTTTTTTGAGTAGCAGGAGGCTGTTGTTGTGATATCATCGTTACAACGTCGGTACATACAATGCTTTGCCTTTCAGTTTTTTTTAATTATTGCAAGAATTACAATTAAAATAATAATGAGGCCCCCAGTGTAAGGACACATAGTTACATAAGGTGTGGAAGAAGTGCAAAAGTACTTATTTTTGTTTTTCAATAGAACAGGGGACAAACGGACAGGAGGCTCATCTGATGTTAAGTGTTACCGCCGCCCGTGGACACTCTCCAAGGGCTCGCGAGTGCGTTGCCGGAGGTTTTAAAGAATTGGTACGCTCTTTTCTTCAAGGACCCTAAGTCGAATTGGTTCGGAAATACTTAAGTGGGCAGCTGGTTCCACATAGTGGTGGTGCGCAGTAAAAACTGCATTGAAAATCGCTCAGTTGTGGAACGGCGGACGTCGAGGTGATACGGGTGGAATTTGGTATTGCGCCTTGACGTCCGATGATGAAACTCAGCTGCAGGTATTAATCCGAACGAATACTACTTAGACATAAAGAATGGAGAAAATGAAACAACTTTAACATAGACACTAGACAGTGAAAAAGGGCACACGAAAATTAGTACGCTCTTTGAAGTAAATCGAATTGTTTCAGAAATACCTTGAATGGTGCATTGTGGAGGTGCCGTAAAAGTGCTTTAATCGATCAGACGATCGGACATCGAGGTAATATTGGAGGCTATTTTCGATGAACAGCTCAGGTTTAAACGTGAATCGAGGATTTTTTAACAAATTTCCGAATTGTTATGTGTCTGTTTGATTTATCGTGGTTTTCAAAGGTAAGGTCTCACAATGATTTTTGCTTGCCGGCTTACCATATTTATCTTCACCGTACCGTATTAATAGAAATACCCATTGGAGCAAAAAGTGCACATAAATGTCTCGATAAATCATGATTTTCGAAAAACAAATGAAGAGTCAAAGTGGCCAGTAGGACATAACGCCAGTTTCATATGTAAGAACCTATGGTATATAAGTTTTAAGTTTCCTTTATAATAAGTTCAATTCAAGACTTACCCATTAAAAGGATATCCAGCGAATGCGGCATCGTAAGGATGATATACAGTAGGGTAGGGCCAACTCGCGGCACTGGCTGCCAAGTTTTCTTTCAGCTCAATTCCCGCAGCCTGTTGAGTATAATTACATTATAAATATGTTTAACTTACAATTGGTGGCTATATTTTAACACGCAGTATTTGGTTTGAAGCTTAAACATATTTGTATTTATAACTAATTAAATTTAATTAAAAATAAATGGTTTTTAATTACAGCTAAAACAGAATTTGATATTTAGATACGAATTAGTAATACAGTAACGGCTTAGATTATGAACGATGAATAAGTTCGTGTTGTTTGATTAAAATTGAATTAAGTGCTATGTTTATTAAAACGCTTTTTAAAAAATATTTAAACCCATACAATTAATACAAACGTGCGTTTATGACTCTAATCTGTTTTTAATGAAATTGAATAAAACTATCCCAAAAACCTAATTAATTAACTTTAATATTATCAAAATATCAAAACTTTACGAAGGTTTAAAATAACCATATATAGATAGCACAGTAGTTTTACCTGCGCGTGCGCACCTCTCTACTGAGCGCCTATTAAATTCCTTTCCTACACAGAAGCGTAAATCCATTACCAAAATGGACTATCAAATTGATTTTTGATCGATCGTTTCGTTTCTTAACTAATATTATTTAATGGTTAAAGATACGGCATCAATCATTTTGGTTTAGACAAATGTCCCTCGTTCGTTGGTAGGTCGTGACCCTTTGATGACTCTTTAGTTACGCATCGTTTACAACACGTTAAAGCTTGCGATAGTAATTTAAGGAATCCTATTTGGACAGCTTAGCGTATGTGTATGTTAGTGTATGAGTGAAGACTTTCTGATTTTGCACTGTCTTTAAATCTTATCCTTGGTCACAAAGTTGTGATACATATAGTGGAAACTATCTTTTGGTATGTATATTTTTATTTTTAATTTAGCTTGCAGTGAATACTACTATTGTTTGCGGATTTTAAGCGGCTTCAAAAAATGCGTACATATTGTATTGTTTTTTATAACAATAAATATAACACATCCTGTGATATCCCGAGTGATACCTGTATCTTTTATTTCATAATAAACGTCCTAACATTTTTTTTAAATTATGAATAATAAAACGCAGCCAGGAGTATTTTAAACAGAGATCTAGAATTATAAAGATCAAATCTTGATCTGTTTTGATTAACATTTTGACACAATTTGACCCAGACACAAATAATTAATTAGCAATATCATAGATTTAGCCGATTTATCTATTAGTTGATTTGATATTTGGAATCTGTATTAATTTTTGGCAACATATTATACTACAAAGGGGTCCAAAATTTATAGTGACATTAAAAATAAGACCGAATCTCTCAATGCGGTCAGCCGGGATAAATCTATCAAAAGATTTTGTTGTTCAACAACTTCATTGGTGGCCGAATCGAAAATCCGATAATAAATTTTACTCAAGTACGACAGCGTAATCCATACGCTGTTCTTTGTTAGTTCAACCACTTTGGAATAATTCTTCTTTCTGTTAAATAATCGGGGCTCGCTTGACGCGAATCTGCAGTTAGTTTGATTTATCGGGTATATTTGCTCGTATTGTTGATTGGTTATGACAATCTTATTTACCACTATACTTAAACTAACACTGCTCTCTTTTGGACATGTAAGCGAAGATGCCTATTACGTATTAATTCAGTATAGCAAACAGTGTTGTAAGTATTATCTATTATTATATTAAATAAAATAAATAAATCAGTGACGTACAAACTCTTTTAGGTCTTGGATGTCTGAATCTGTTTCATAATCATTTTTAAAATCTAATAGGCAAGGAGGTGATTAGCCTTCAGTGCCTGACATACGCCGTCGACTTTTTGGGTCTAAGACATGTCGGTTTCCTCACGATGTTTTCCTTTACCGTTCGAGCAAATGTTAAATGCGCACAAAGAAAGACGTCCATTGGTGCACAGCCGGGGATCGAACCAACGACCTCAGGTATGAGAGTCGCACGCTGAAGCCACTAGGCCAACACTGCTCTTATTTATAATTATATTATGTGTATAACCTAACCCTTCAATTTGTGGACGTCCAAGCAACACGGTTGAAATAAATCAAAAATTCTTAAAATCTTAGTGAAAGTGACGCACTTGACACCAGGATAAATACAAGCAATTGCTCAAAAGTATGGACCAAAAATGTGTTAATAAGTTTTAGATATCATTTCCGTCAAAAAAATTAAACTAAATTGATATATAATAGATAAAGTGCGACTGAAAGCATTTAATACAACTTTCTTCTATAACTTGTGTTGTAATGCTACCAATAAATTGAGTGAAACTCGTGAATTCTTTATATAAGCGATTAGGAATGTGACATCAAATTATTTCATTGATGTATTACAGAGGGTCGAACAAGCTTATAATCCGATGAATTGTATTAATCACACGCAAGCGGGGTGAGTAACCATTATTTGAAAGTTACGAAGTCATTTTTTAATTTAGAATTTGCACTTTGGTTGAGGTTAACAAAGTTTTCTAACACAGAAATATTAATAGTTTGCGAAAAACTATTTTTATAATTTATGTAGGTAGGTAGCCATAAAGGCTAGAATTTCTTACCTATTTATATATTCAAATAAATTACTCTGTATTGATATAACATATTAGGAATTTATATAATTTTAAACTCGTGAGTTGCTAACTAGTGCACGAATCATTGAGTTTAACTGTTCAATGAAATCTTGTTAATTAATTTGGAACCTTAACTTTTAAAATTATAGTTTTAATTAGCATAAAGGCCGATTTACATTATCTTAGTGTTTAGGAGAGTGCTTTAGTACAACTTGAAAGGCAAGTTCTTTAGCGTAGCGTTTACTAAAGCAAGTAGCGTTTACATGTTTCAACTAAAGTACTATCCTAAAGCACTCTCCTAAACACTAAGATAATGTAAATCGGCCATTACATATAATACGGAATTGGGAATCTATAAAAAGGACCTTTAGTCAACGCAGCAAGGTTTAATTTTATTCGATACGTTCACTTGCGATATACGCAGTCGTTTTCGTTAATACGTAATTACACAATAATATTCAAGTTTTACTATGTGTCAAGTGTTAGATTTTAATAATGCTATATAAATGTTTAATCATATAAAATCAGTAATATATGTTAATCCCCTGGTCCTATTACCGTCAATTTCTTTGTACTTACATATTTTTCAATATATATTAAAAAATATATAAATATATTTTTATAAAGAGAAGTTCAACGAACTGGCTGGTCCTAGCCGAATTGGTGGCAAATAAATGGTGTTTAGGTAAATAAGGTCAAGCGTTGAAAACCTGGGGGTAAAAATTTACAATTAAAAAAACAACTAAGGCAATGTACCTACTTTAAAATAATTATATTTTATTTAAAATTATTAATAAACCTTTGTTATTTTGTTATCGGTAGATCGTCTCCATACTTTTTGGACTCCGTGCGTGAATGCGTTACAAATCAAGGTTATAAAAAGCCGTAGAAATAAAATGTGAGAATGGAAAAAAATATTGATCGCCCCAACTTAACACTTTCGCCAGATATGATAAATGATCGCATCGTGAATGATTAAATCATCTCACGTTTACCTTTTAACACCTCCAAGTTTTACTACTTCGGGTATTATCAATGGATTCCTCATCCATTCGTATTTGCCACTAGTCGTTTTTATATTTAAATAGACGTTGAATATTTAACCAACATTTTTTGAAATTTGTTTCAAGTAATTTTTTACTTTTGTAACAATATAAAATCCATACTATTTTTTGTTATTAACGCAAAATTTAAATAATGTGAGTTGCTACTATTAGGTACTGTTGAATTGTTTATCACTAAATGTTTTATATACAGATTCTTATAGGGCTAACCTTTCTTTAAATAATTGTAACAATTTGATTATATGTAAATTACGAAAAAAATATTGCTAATATAAATATATCTGCCCCCTTAAGTCCCCATACATAAATTAATGAAACAATTATTACACGATATTTCCGTTAACACTACGGTTTGGAATCTCTCGGCATTAAGATATTAAGCCCAAAGGAGGTAGAAAACTTTTTGTGACACACGAATATGCATCATCGGATTATGGTTCTAATTTATAAGTATTCCTTATATCTGGATGGGTATTGTTGAATCTACTTAACGCGATGAAGGATGGTCACAAAGTTTCTTACCGAGACTATTTTGACATCGGATCCTAATTATTATAATGCTTTTTATGGAGGCAAAAGGTTTAATCCCTTTAGACATGTGACTCGATAATATATTGGAATACTCAATGTGTCTATTACGGGCTACTGTGTGATTAAGATTACATTTTACCCCTCAAGGCATTATCAGTTGGTGATTAGGGCGAAGGAGACGAGATTTGGCTAACTTTGACTTATGTCAAAAAAATTTGACGTAATCAAACTCAGGTCTAGTTGATGATGATATTAATTTATCCCTAATAGGCCAAGGACTTTAGTCCATACAGCCAGGTCTTGTTCTTGGTAATAATTGGAGAATTTTGTAGTTTTAAAGGCCGAAGCATGACATAAGACGAATTGCGAATCCTCAGGTCTAGTTTCAAGAGCTGTTCAATCATTGTATGAAAACGAGATACAAATAAGATTATGGATCTGAGAACTAAGAGATAGGACCTCTTCATTTCGTCAATGCATGTTGAAAAACTAAGTCTCCCAAAGACTTAGTTTGCGCTGAGACGTGGCCCAGAATGTTACCCTAAGGGTATATTTAGGAAGGAATTAAAAAAGCTTATGTTACATCGCTTAAGAATGTCCTTTACTAACCTTAAATCAGTTATTTTTTTTTAAATATTAAGGATATAAAAGTTTGTAAAATACGATATGAAACGGGAATTCAAAGATATGAAGAAATCTTTCTACTAAGTCGCGCAAAACTATGGGTGATATTAAGTCGACATTTAGAGCTTCCCAGTTTATTTAGTCATTTCAAACCCGCATTTGTTATGGGTCAAAAATACCCGTAATTGGAAAGAAAAAAGAGAGGACGCCCACGGGAAACCTGGGAAGAAATAAAAGAGATAGCGGGGAATTATTGGTAAATTGTGGCGAAGGTAAGAGACAGACGGAAGAGTTAGGTGGCGTTCACTCCATCGGAGTTCGAGTACCTACTTATAAAATTTAATAACATAAACTTATGCTTATTAAAGTACTCGATTTTTTAGTACTCGAAAAAACAAAGACTTATTCTCTTAATTAGACGTTAGTACTTAAAAATTTAATTTATCGCAAAAATATCTTTTCACAAGCCTTTAAATTTAAACTTTGTATTGGCGATTAATATCCCTTTACGACTTGTTTAAAACGACATTGCTTTTAAATGATAAAAATCTCTTGTCCGCCTTTTTAATATTATACAATGTCTGATTTCCTAGTGATACTGGCTAGATAGTGCTAAAACGTGTCGATAACTTGTTTTGAATGTTTTTACGATCTGTGTCTTCGTAGTTTTATGTATACAGGGATGATTCATATAAAAGGTGTGAGAACAAAACTACATCTTCAAACACCAATACTATATCTTACATAAAAAACCACAACCACACGCTTCTCCTTTCTTTTAGTCTGCCTAAACAGACTACAAAAACCTGGCATTATAATAAATTGCTAAACGCCGAGTCTTTTAATTGTCTTTTGTTATAATTTCATTAACACGGCGCATCAACTACAAACTAAATACTGATTTGAGTAACTATACAGCAGAGTGATATTAAGCTCCCAATTGGTAAACCCGTTACTGAAGGACCGAGGACTCTGAGTACGGCTGTGAGACTGTTAAAGTGAAAGAAATGTAAAAAGTTGGAAAAAAAGAAAAAAAAGCGTAAAGAAATATATCGGCGTATTTATCTACGATAATTTCTTATGTTACACCGAATTGTTTTTGATCCGACTAACAACTAAGAGTAACTAAAAATAAATGGTTAATAATAACCGTCAAAATGTTAATAATTTAAAATCTAACACTTACATGCGCCAAACATTAAATATGTGTGAAGCGGTTTTAAAACATGTTTTTTTGTATCGTATCATTCATAGAAAAAAATGTAACATGCTTTTAAGGTCAAAATGGCACCTGTTGTATTGAGGTTTGTGTTTTGTAATTATAATTAAATAGATTTAGTTCATTAGGCGATCATTTGCATGATAGGAATCATTGAAGTACAACGTGTCAACACGTTCATAATTTATTTTTTTGACGTTTATTTGTATGCTTTGAATTTATACGAAGTCAAAATTAATGAGGATGGATATTTTATTACTTTTATATCTTTATTACACATGAAACTTAAACAATATTTACGAATTCAACATATTAGTGCTTACTTCTAACTATTTGTTCCGTAAAAATCTGATCACCAGGCGTTTAATAACTATGATTTTTTCAAACAACTACGTATTTATATATAAAGGGTATGCCTGATTATAAATATAAAAACATTAAAGCTTCATCACAAATCACTAATTATTAATTGCATAAATAACTTAAGCATTTAATTACACATAATTAGCAAATTTATCTATACTAAATATGAAAATAATATTTTTTATCTTTATAACGTCTGTGTTGACGATTTTATACGTAAGTCGTCAATTGTTTTGAACAGTCTTCTTATAGTTCAATCCTTTGAAAGGATGGCGAATATCATGACTATTTTAATTTTAAATGCATCTAAATGGCTTGGTGATTTGAACAAACCATTGCCGAAGTTTCTTCTATGAAGACGTACGCCTGCCGTCTCCTTCTAACTGACACTATTCGTTGAAGTTGAAGCTGGATTAACAGTCTATAACGTATTTTGAAAAACAAACGAATGTCTCATATTAACTCTGCTGTTATGAATTTAGTACGTAATCGTAGATTAACTTATGTGTGTTAAAAGATATGACAGTTTAAATATGTTTTTAATTAAGGGTCTCTATGATTAAGTTCATTTTTAGTAATGGTTTCGTATAAAACAAAATCGCGATCAAAATATAAAATTTTAGTTTTGTAGACGTATTACCGAAAAGAAAAGTAACACCGTAGTACCGTAAAACCATATAGAGAGTTAGCAGGAAGCAAATGAAGAAAGAAAGCCATGGATAGAGATATTTGGAAAAAGCACGAGGAATCCCTTACCCGTGAAGGGGTACCATCAATGGTATTAAAGGAAGTAAGAATAACAAATTACATATGTATATTTATAACAAATCCAAACTGTATATTAAACATTTGTAAAGATTGAAAAAAAAACGGCATTATTATTATTATTACCGAACAGAGTTGAGGAAAGTCAACACGAATGTTTATTATAATTTAATTATATCCATTGGGAGCAAGTAATAATTATCTAAAAGACTTAAAACACTGATTGACGTGAATAATGATTAATACTCGCGGATGTAGGTCAAACGAAAATATTCTTTCGCTACATTTTATGAGCTAGCACGTGCTTACGTCGCATTAGGTAAGCCCAACTAAAACTACTCTATTAATTTTAATTTCTTAAGTGTTACCCAAATTTGGTTGCCGCTAATTTTAAGTTGTTTTATTTAATTTTAAGTAGTAAACCGCTCAAGTATTAGCCTTCCTCCAACTTTGATTTTGTTCCCTTTGGAGGAGACTCTTGGGCCGTGGGTTTCAAGTGCACAGGCGTTAATTAAAGATTTAAGTTGACGCCTGGTAGATAGTACCGGTGACCCCAGAGCTGGTGCTATCCTCGCTCAACGAATAAGTATCAAATATACTAAGGAAATTCTGCCAGCATTAAAGGTGCATGCCACGAAATAATTTATTTAATTTATTTTAGTAGTTGTAGTTTCAATGTATCCATTTTTAATAATATTATAATGATATATATTTATAATATACTTTTAGCTTACGAACGTTATTAGTAGTGCAATGTAGTAATAGATAAAATTATACTAGATAAAGGATTTTCTGTACATTGTAAGTTTCTTACCGTATTAGCATAGAAAGGTGGCTGGTCAGCAGCAAGCGCTGGGAAGTAGGCCGCCATGCCGGCTGCAGCAGCTGCGTCAGGATAAGGTGAACTGTACATAGAGAGAGGCACGCCAGAAGCGAGCCGCTGGTAGTTGAGAAACTCGTATTGGCAGGAGCAGACCGTCTGGCCTGTGATAGGATCTTGGAAGATGGGGCGGCCGGTGTCGCAGCAGCGCGTCGCAGACGCTGCGGGAGAGCTAGCCCGCCCTGGACCGCCGCCGCCCGCCCCACCGCTCATCCCAGCCTGCGCCGGAGGTGGACTGTTGGAGGCTGTCGATATGGTGCTCTGTAAGTTGTAAATTTTGAAATGCCTTTATGGCTGGATTCCACATTCGCATTTGCAGCACAAAATATAACAGTTGACACAAATAGGAGGCCTCCGTGCGCACAGCGGCATTCGCTCGAGCAAGCTCACGTGGTTATCCATCAGTCTTGACGCATATTAAAATTCGAGCGCGAAAAAATCCACGGTATGATGGGTTATAGATGAGGATTTAACGATTGCAAGGGGTGCAGTATGGGCGTAGCTGCCACCTCATCAGCCCGCAGTTGGTAGGCAAATCGGACACGCTCGCGAAACCCTTTCAATGCATTGTGCGAAGAAATTAGATTATGAAGCGTCTTGACGCTAATGCGACACGATTGAAAAATTTTGAATATGATTACAATGGGATCAGGAGCGCATTATTGTTATAATAGAATTATCTACCTGAATCGATTGCACGGTCGCAGAATAAACATTAAATCGTCCGGACAAAGCGATCCCGTCCCTACGTCCTCGATTGAGCGTTGCGGATTCATACGTGGATAAATAACTTTCTAAATATTTGTCATTCGAATGAAAAATGGTCCCGGTGACCTAACAAATGCTGCCTCAATAGGATTAGAAACCGAGAAATGCCACCCGCTTATGATACGACCCGTCAGTTAACGAAATTAAGTATTAAACTCCCTTTGTGTCCTTTCCGTGTTATTATAGGATATTTCCGGACCAAATATATTGTATTTCGATTATAAATCTTCCATATTGTGATAACGTTGGCATATTCGTTCTGGCGTCAAGCGTGTCGTTCGTAAATGCATGCCTTTGGGAAATGTCGTTTTTAACCTTTTGTTGCGTAATGAGGTTGCGATGTAAACATAGCTGTCACGACTTGGCCGGTGGCTTAGGCGGAGCTGTGCTCGCAGCCTTAGGGCTTCCACCCTAAACGGAACGCCATTATACATAACCTTGTTTGAAAATCGACCTATCGCGACGCTTGCCATTGCGCCGGTTGAACATTTATTGTGCTGAGGGTATTATCGAGGTAATCCCGAAGCCGTTAAATGTGGAGTCCCAGCATTACGTACATTACATACCCTGCATAGTTATTTAATCCGTACTCGCAACACTACGTATACCGCAGGTTTCAGGGCAATAGGTATTGATGCCATATCGTTGTCGATTCGACCTAAACTGATTGTAATAGAGATTAAATTAACCTGTTCGTTTTACGCTGAAATTGACGGCCATGCTTTAAAGGGATTACGACAAATACAAATGAAATAAATGTATACGTACACGAGAAAGTCGACAATGTTTACAAATTGGGGGAATTTAATTTAAAAAATCAATAAAATACATTGGAATATACGTTTAATTACTTTATTACCCGGATTGATAATGCAAAGTCAGAAATTTGATAAGCGATAATTTCGTCATAGTCGTAGAATAGTGACGGATCTGACAAATAGTAAACTTTATAGGGCAGCCATTTCGAAATAATATAATCATGCTAGTTTTTTGTCATAACTTTTTAATTCATAATATTGAAAAACAAACAAAAGGGTTTGTTTTGAAACAAAATAAAAATAATAACACTAAATTACACAGATTTCTAGAAAGATCACATCCTTCTATGAGCGTCTGTCAAATCCGTCACTTTACCAACTGATTCATTTGAAATTTAAAACATATGGATTTTTTTAATGTAGTAATATTTAGTGTAGTAGTATCCAAATATGATAAAAAATGGATTTTGGATTTTTTTCAAATCCGACATTGTTCTACGATCATGACGATTTGCCGAGTGCTTTGAGAAGTTGATTTGCTCACTTCAACGGGACAAGTTTATCACATGTGGCTTTGGATTTCGCACTCGAGGGACGCTCAGGAAATGCCCTCTTATGCACACCATTTGTCGAAGGCCACTTCTCAAATGTTTTTGCTGTGATGATATGCCCGTAAATATTGATTAAGTGTCAATGGGATGTTCGGCACTTGAATGTGTAATATTTTTTATATATTTAAATTCAAAATAGACTTTAATTGACGTCACAAAGTAAAAAAACTTTAAAGAAACATTCACGAACACAATAAGTTAAAATTTATCTCAAGTAATATATCACTAAGACTGGTTGAGTGGGTGTCTCCTAGTTCGGTTTATCACAACTAAGTTTAATTGTTAGTATGGCAAAACGGTTCGATAAAGGAGTTTTATTTTTTTGTAAAATTCAACCTTATCTTTGACATTCTTAGAAACTTATTTTACATTCATTAAATCAAATGTTTGAGGTTTCGTCTATTTTGTTTCTATTAATTAGTTCGTGTTGTATTACAGTAACTGCTTATAATTTACATTTCAATAGTATAAGGAATTTAATTAATAGTTTTTTTACTGGACACAGCCAGAAGGATCGCAATCGCATTGCCGTCTTAAAGAAACAGTACGCTGTTTTCTTGAAGGACTCTAAATTCGAATCGGTACGGAAATACTTCAGTGGGCAGCTGATTCCACATTTCTGCGTATTAAATGCCTAAAATATGAATTTCATTTGTTTAATATTTTTTATGAGGTAGGAAAGTTCCTGTTCCCTATAGCTTTGTATGCACAGAAATCTTTCCTTATTAATTACTTGCATTGTCTCAATAGTTAAGTATGTCTATTAGATTAAAAAAACGTTGTCATCGCATCCCTTTGAAACATCGAACGGCGCGGATAAAAGCGCCGCGTCTTATCTCTTGCAGCCATCTTTTAAAAAACAAACATAAGAAATGTAGGTTTTTTCGTTTTTTTATCGTAACCCGCAGGATGTGTTAGAGTCGTTAAGCCCTTTTAAGTGTTAAACCATGTAACAGAATATTCGGGGTCCGATCTATTAAATGTTAATCTAAGAGAAATCGAACGACACGAATTTCGTTAAAGACGTCGGCAAAAAATATCGTTGACATTGTGACGGAGCAGGTAGGTTTTTTAGAACGTATTAAATATAACTGATCTTCAGATCGCATCGCTAAATTAGTGACAAAAAAATTTCCGATCCCTATTTGTCAGTTACAATCATTCGTCCCAGTGATTTTGTCCTTTTAAGCATTTTAAATGTTTCTTATAATTACAGAGCTTTTTGTTTGAAAAAATTAATGTATAAGAATTTAACGATCTGTTCAGGAGATTCAGACACGACACATAGATATACTTGTGACTCCTGTATAAACATATAGTATAAGTATGTTCTCTCGTCACTTGAATCGTACGTAACAGCTCAAGAATTGCTTCACAATTAATTGCGCAAATTTTCACTTCAAATCAGAAAATTAAACCGAACAGCTTTTGAGTAAATGGATAAAATGCTCTTTGTCTTATCATGGTTACCATGGTTACTAGGCTTGTTATAAACTAGAGTTCTTGAATATTGAATGAACACGCATACAATTTGTTTCATACAAGTCATATTCAGTGCTAAACGTGCATTCGTCTTTTGTTTTTATTTCATCAATTCAAATTTAAATATTGAAAACGCAAACTATAGCTGAATGTTTTAATACAAAAGTATTGAAACATTCAGCTATAGTTTGCGAGTATTGACAGGTTTAAGCTTTATAGAGGAGATTCTGTTCGTCATAGGGACTAAACGGTATGGGATTAGTCTATGGATAGACATTTACAATCCCTCTCTCACTCACCTTAAATACCTTAGGTATTTTCATTATAAATAGATTTTATTTTTCCCCGTTTTTAGTATACCATATATCTTGAACATTCTAGCTCAATTTAAAAAAATTACGAGAAAAATATATCAAGAATAATTAGATCATTAGTCAAACAAAACAGACCGAACATAGTAAAAAAAACGAGCAGAAAACTAACACTAAATCGATCAAGTCATATCGCATACTGAGCGGTTTTTATAATTTCCTATTCCAATAAAAAAGTTGACCTTATCAGGGTAAAAGTAGTAAGCTTGCAATAAACGTGCATCATACAAAAAACCCTAACAATGAACAACAATCGTGTGATTCTTAATTAAGCAAGCGTTAACATTAATTAATTTGCTATTTTTTCGCTAGTTCGATCTAAGATACATGCAACACTTTCGCCAGATTCAGGGGTCATTGACACGAGAACACCTTTCGATCAATGTGTTATTGTTAAACGGCTGCGTTTCGGTTATTTACATAAAAGTGTGTTTAATTGGACAATTATGGCGCGTCATTATTAGCCGTATCCCGTATTTGATAAAGTGGCCCACCCCTGGACCCTTAATGCCTTGGAATTCACACCTTAATAAGGGAAGTGAAATATTAAGGAACTTATATTATTGATGCGTAATGTATGGAAATTGCTTTTGTATATTTGGTTTCAGTGGATTAAATAGATATATATTTCTAAATAGAAACATTTAATTATCTATTTGTAATTGCATTTGGCTCAAATGTGGCGTGTCAACAATTATAAAAAAAAGTAATTTCGATTTCTACTTAACACTTAAAGCTGTGGTCAAAAGCTAATTAGGTTGTTAAAATATACAAAAGCTCACGTTCTTGACGGTGCACGTTATTTGTTTTTTGCGTACCTTTTATGGTTTAATGTTATTGATGCCTAAAATTTGAATTCACAAGCGAATCCAGTATTTAAAGGAATGCAATTCGAGTCACTCAATCAATCCAAACGGGAACATGTATTGTCGATTTGGTCAATTTGTGGCGATTAGGTTGACTGATTCAGGTTTCAGGCTCTCAATATTAATAACAATACTGGTCTGTTTATATTTACTTTTAACTAAGTTGAAGTCACGTCACATTCATATTCAAACAGAACGAATCGTTTCATTTCTTATTTAATATTATGTATCGTAAATATTGCTGTTATAACGTATTAATGGTGGTAACACAATAATACGTTCTGTAGTGTTCAAAATTGCAATTTAGGGAACGCGATAGCGTTCCTAATCAATTATGAAAGCTCATTTAATGAGCCTGGCACCTAGGCTATTGCGGTCATCTACGTGGTCGCGGTGCCAGTCCGAATTTATCATAGACGTCATAAAACTCGATAGCCCGACACATGTTCAGATCGCATAATGCGAACGCTGAATTATCGAATATTGGCGCCATTAAAGCAGAGCCAATTCAAAACATCCCGTGCTTTTCCCGAACGATCCTTTATTACTCCCTGTCGTTACCTACTAATCGACCACTATTACTAAAATAACTGCGAAATTCAAACCAAACACACGATCGCGGAACACCACATTTAGCCTCACTTAGCTCTTAAGCGAATTGAAATAAAAACGGGTGTTGTCATAAAACTCAGTTGTGAATAGCACTTTAATCTAAATAAATGTGTTAGAAGGCTGTTAACTATAACATTTTGAAAAAGTAAACTTTGATTTAAGAACTGTGACCATTGCGTCTTTGATAACCTAGATACTAATTTCGATCAGAACCTTGCGTTTGTTAGACAAAGGTTTTACCTATTAATTAATAAATTTAAGTCCTGAGCTCTGAACACAAATCTGTAATTGAATGAACACCCTATATTCACACGTAATAAGTAGCCGACAAAGGCTATTATCGGCTAATTAAATTTCTTTGAAGTCATAGTAATTACTTGTTAGAATACCGCCTAAGACGGTGAACAATAAACAGATAAGATTATAAATCTAAGATATCTAGACACGTTTGATAAATACTAGATAGCATGTTTTTTAAAAGTTTGATTTAAAATTTTTACTAAGCGATCAATTGCTTTTTTATGTATATATATTTTTAACCATTCAGCAATTTTCGTTAGATTTTGATTAAAATTTTCGTTTTTTAAATCTAAATTAACTGCAACGAAAATTTATTGTAAACATTGATTTCTAAAACTACCTCGTCTACAGATTGAATGAGACATAATTGTATTTATGAATCTCGGTATCCCGTGGCGTGATGAAGTGACAACTGACACTAATCGAATCCTAACTCTTTTATTTAGAAAAGGAATAAGATATACGAATCTTTTAAAAGGAATGTCCTGAAGTTGGAAAATAAAGATAGTACTGGAATAATAATCCAGTAGCGCTATGGATCTTGCGATTGCATTTATTTCATCTTGTGGAAAAGGAACTGCTGCAGCTGAAATCCAGCAATTGGAGGTGGCACAGGACAGCGCTGGAAGTTTGTTTTGGTCGCCAGCGGAGTGAGTCAGTAGGAAGGTTTTAAGACATTTGGATATCACCTCAGGGTTGTGAGTCGCAAGCAACTAGACGCTAGTCCCACTCAAAAGCTCTACTGTCCCCTTATTAATTACTACGAAAATCTCAAGAAATAAATACGTCTTCTGATAATGCCGTGGCCCTAGACTAGATAATTCTGTTATTGTTAAGAATGTCATCGAATCGATAACGATATTGCAATCAACGATTGGACAAGTGGCTACTTCAGGATGGCCAATCATTAAATGCTTACATTATTAGTTAGAAGCGTTCTGCTGTTAGTGGATACCAGCACAGATTAGACACACCCATAGACAGATTACTGGGCGAAACGAGTTCTTCAAATGGGGAAGGTGATTTTTCAATGGCAAGGTTTTTGAAGACTGAAAGACTATTTAGACCGTAAGTTTTGACAACAATTATATCTAACCTAACTTCTTATTATTATGACATTATGATTATTAATATGAATTAATCAATTTGAATATACCACTTTCTATGCAAATAAACAATTTATTATTATTATGTTTTGTAACTGTTTGCTATAGCTCAGGATCGATTCATGATCCTGGTACATTGTTATCCACGGACCTAAACCCTGTGAACACAGTATTTTTAGAGGTCGATCAACTATCTTGTAGAAATTTGCGGTTTACTCTTGCCGTATTTAATTTTATTGCTTATTATAATTATAAATAGAGGTGGATGATTATCTCCTATCTTACCTCTAATGAAGAACCCATAATTCATGACGCTGAACAAGTGTGGGTATATGTTTTATCACCATGTCTTAGGGCCGTTATGTATATGAGTTTACTATTTGTAATATGTAACGTTTTAAATTTCATTGAATTTAAAATTTCATTCACTATTTGTAAACCCAAAACTCGGATGTTCTTATCGTTGATCAGATTAATAAATACTCTTCGGAGAAACCTACACAAATTTCTCGGAACATATCGGTGTAGTGTCGGCATTAAGTGATCATTTTAGTATAATGTACAGTGCCAGCTGTCTTAGCCATCTTTACCAAATTTCACGCTTGGCTAAAAATTCACACCCTGCCCGTTTCTTATGATATAGTATTAATTAACGTTTGACATATTTTTTTGACGACACACGTTGTAAGAAGCTAGTCCTCAACCATATCGTATATAATCTTAATTCTATATGTGTAGTCTTGGTTAAATGCCTATTAAATTATTTTAATGGTAATTTAATAATGTATCTGAAGAAGAATAATATCTATGAATGTTGGCCTCATTTGGCGTTAGTCGAAGTAAAAACGATTTGATTTTGACATAGGATCCTCATAGTTCATAGTTTATGAGCAAGATCTTATTTTAGAAGTTGGGCAGATAAACTGGACAAAATTTTTATTAGAACCATGAGTTTATTCGAACAATCAATAGTAATGGAATTTAAAAGTCTGATATCGCATTACTTACAGAACAATAGTGAGCACTTAATTGCGTATTTATTCTTTATTTGGAAAAGGTTAGCGTGGAAGTTTAAATTGTGCGAGCAAAAAGGGGTCACTTCTCGGAGTGCAAACTGCAGAAATGACGAAGATTGTTCATGGCTCATTATTAAATAAATTGTTCCCTTTATGAAGGACTGGCGAATTCATTTTAACTGAGCGAACTTAACTTTGTTTTATATTTTCCTGAGATTCAATTAATATCGACCGTTTTTAAGTTATTCCAATATTAAGTATACATACTCATACACAGAAATATTAAATAATAAATTAGATTATAATTACCTTTTTACATTTGAATATTTATATAAGCTGTTGGCTACCTAAATAAAAATAAATTTGTGTATATTATTACCATACTAATATATCTATAAAGAGAGGAAACACATATATTATAAAGAGAGGAAATACATATATTATAAAGAGAGGAAATACTAATTTATAGAAACTGGATATGTTGGATAAGTAAAATAGGCTATTTATTTCGAAAAAATGTCCATGGGAACCCTAGTAAGTTGTAAAAGAATAATTATTGCATAACTTTTGGCTAATTAATTAAAAATTGTTTTCCATATATTATTAGCATGAGCAGTGTTGGCCTAGTGGCTTAACATCCCTGAGGTCGTAGGTTCGATCCCCGGCTGTGCACCAAGGGCTTTCTGTCTATGTGTATAATTGGCACGAAAGGTGAAGGATTGCCTTAGATTCAAAAGATGGCGTGTGTCAGGCACAGGAGGCTGATCACCTACTTGCCTATTAGATTGATAAATAATCATGAAACAGAAATCTGAGGCCCAGACCTAAAAAGGTGCCACCACTGTTTTTTTTTAAATATTATTACCATACTAAATGATCTATATATTATAAAGAGAGGAAATACCAATGTAATGAATAAATTTAGAAACTGGACCGCATAATTAATATATATATATATATATATATATATCACAAGTAACATAATATGCTATTTATGTCCAAAAAAACTCCATGAGAAGCCTAGTAAGTTTTAAAAGAATGAAAAGAGAAAAGCTTTTTAGTTACATAAATCGTATAAAATAAATTAGTGGTGCCTCTTTAGGTCTTGACCTCAGATGTCTGAATCTGTTTCATGATTTGAAATCTAATAGGCAAGTAGGTGATCAGCCTCCAGTGCCTAACACGCCGACGACTTTTTGGGTCTAAGACATGTCGGATTCCTCACGATGTTTTCCTTCACCGTTCGAGCAAATGTTACATAAATCGTATATATAATAAATATTAACATTAGAATCTCGATATTAATGTTCCTACAACACGGTGGTCGATTTCATGTGACCCAAATAAGTCGCCACTGCGTTTGTGTGCAAATGTGATTTGTCAAAATTGATTTAGTAATTTAAAGTCGAGTACATATTATTTAGACTTTGGTAAATACTGGTAGTTAATATAACGTTTCGTACATATTTCTGTAGGAATTACGACTTCGAAACACTTGTAAATTAACTTTTCGATTTTTTAATTTAACGCTTGTTACTTATAAAGTCTACCAAAGTGTAGTATTCCTCGAAGGGGAGTAGCTACGCCCTATCATGGAGTTCTAAAAACTAGACTTAAGAATTTATAATGTAATTGATTTTATTTATTTTTTTGTAACTTGAATTAAAAATAGAATCAAATAAATTTATCATAATTAATTTTAACATGTATATAAATCTTTATAAGTGTCTTCCGAATTACAGCATTGAAGAAGTTTTCATAAAACACTTTTATCAATTATTGCTTAACCCACCCAAAAAAGTTGTAGTTCTATATCTTGTGCACTACTCTTTGTATGATTAGACTTCATATCTCATAATTAACTACTTTAGTAATATATTAATTCCTCGCTGACGTAAATGGAGTTATTTATCGTTTATCAAAGGAAGGCACCGGTTTAATTTAGAAATTGCAATGCACGCAGAGGCGGACGAAGCCAGAATGACGTAAAGATAAAAGAGCTGCCCGAGACCGATCGGGCTGGTATTCTACGCTGAATGCCTTGCCCCACTAGGGGAAATAATATTAACCTAAAGTAAGTAAGTGCTTACCATATACCAAAGAAGGGGTACGTATTATTACACGTTTGTTCTGGCGAATTCGTCAATGCTAAGGTGAAACTTAGTGTAGTTATGAAAAATTCCACCCCCAGAAGAGACGCCAATTTAAAGGACAAGGCAGCCCATGGACTCTAATATCATCTAATGTAACATCAATATATTAATTTATTAGTCGTATCGTTAATATTTTTTCGAAGGCCTATCAAATCTGTAATATTAGAGACAATTGGCAAATGGCAGTACTACGAGTCACTTAATATAGCTCCAAATTGGTCTAACATTCAAAAGATTTAGCAAGCAAATAATCTACGACAAGTAATTTGTATGTTGAACGCATAAGGGCAAAGTTTATTTACAGAGTAAATCGCGCTATAGCGAGCCAAGGCTCTTAAACGTACGTACAAAAGTTTACAGCCCATTCTTGTTCTTAATTGCTATTTAAATAAAAACCATGAAAGCAATGGGATACGCCTGCTGGGGAAAAATGTAGCGTTCCTCGTATTTTAACGTCGGAGCGTGAATTAAAAAAATGCAATACATTTTTATACCTTTTTACTTTGGTGCCTTTGTTTGAATCAGTGGTTTGGGGCATTTGTTTCACAATGTTCATAGTGACAATTGCTTATTGTGAGGTTATAAGTTTTAATTACTCTAATTTTTACTGTATCATCCGTCTAGTTATTGATGATAATTGTCTCAGTGCGTTTATTCTCTACATTTAGTGGATAAAAACTTGGAACTTTTTATTTAAACGTAAAAAAACATGTAAGTGTTAATTAATTATAAGCAGGTGATGAGATATTAAAGGCTTATCTATGTTTAAAAATATTCATTTTTTAACGAAAGCGGAAGTGTACCAACGTTGATTTGGATATCATAGATAATAGCTGTATTGTATTTTATAATTTTGACATTAATTAAGAGAAATTATGGCTATGTCGACCGTAAAAGTATGAGTGCTGAACGATAAGAGCTAAAATTAAACTCGCGCAGGCTATGTTCATTATAGTTTGACGACTTAATGTCCAGACATTCACACATGTATGAAAACTTCATGCGCTAAAACTTAACACAGCATTAAACTATAATTTTATTTTGAACTTTCAATTGTCGTTGCGAGACTCGGATATACAGAAAACGAAACGTCAAAGGAATATAATCCCTGTTTGTATTAAGATTGATATCAAATTGAATCTATCAATTAAGGTTTTAAAAACCTTAAGACACTCAACATAAGCTCTGACTTAAGCTTAAGGGCTTCTGTAGAGGCTAAGAAAGGCGTCTGCCCACAATAAAGCTATTAGGTGGCCGGCAATGCTACAGAGAGGAAATAATGAGGATAATCCGAACTAGGGGACGACGCCTCCACAAACATCTTATCATTTTGATGGGGTGGCACACACACGAACAATCTCTACACAAAACCTTAAATATTGGTTTAAAAATTAATTATTAATGAGAATCAAATTCGAGTTAAACCGCTATAACAAGTGGTTTTTATCGACTAGCATCGCTTGAACTTTTAGTACGCCTTGGTGTGTCCCGAGATGGTTAATTATTAGTCTATGGAGAGTCTGAGGTACATAGAACATACATACATGTATTACATAGCGTCACAAACCTCTACTATCGGTGTAGCTTAGGAAAATTGTCAAGAAATAAATGTTACGACTACCTCCACGGATAGATATACCACCCAAAGATATATTGCATTAAATAAAATATCATACACAATACTGAAATAGATTGATGTACCTAATATTCAATAACTTTTAGTTAACCTAAATACGCAAATATTATATCAGAGTAAACGTTGCCTAATAAAGGACAATAACCATTATCTTTGGCATCCCATTCCAATATCCCGCTAACCAACAGATAAGTATAATGAGACCGTATTATTATGAGTACCGTGAAATTTAATTTAGTCTTATCGGATAACAAATAAGCGAACGTAATCTAATAATACACTATAAGCTGGCTACTTGTTCTGATTTTTTGAATATCGAAATTGTTTTTGCGATAAAATATGATAAATGCTAGTTGAATGACAAATGATTTGTGCCAAAGCTGTGTGGCGTCAAAATATTAGGGTATTTTACACTTATGAACTTCAGCGTAAAACTTTTGGTTCGCAGGTCGTAGAACAGACAAGAAGATGAAACTGTTCGCCGCTATTTAATTGTCAATGTTTTAATTCACAGAATACTATTGGAGCGACAACCGTAAACGTTGCTATGGAGCATAATAAAAATATATAATATTTGATAGAAAATTTCGAAAACTATTAAAAAACTATTAAACTAAGTAATTTCGCTACTCCATAATGTTGATATTTTTAATATATCCTCAATCTTACCTTTGCAACATTAAATATTTTCACTGAATGCTTTCTAATTAGTAATCATAACTGCGTCGCGAATTTTTGAACTACAATCTAAGCGATAAAATACATAATACAAAACAACACAATGTTATGAACGATAGTCTATTTAAGGTTTCTTACTTGAAATACAATTACAATTGGAAACTGACAAAGCTTTGTAGACTGTTTAGAATTAATCATTGTACAGTTTTTTGTATTTAAAACAACTTTGAACAGGGAGGTTCTATTAAAATTGTAATGTAAGCACTCTCAAAATACCTCCATTTTGAAGCCGACTCCATTATTAAAGCCGTATTGCGCAATTAATTACTCTCCATACTCTATAATTATAAGAGCTTTGCTTCAAAACTACATAATTGTTCCTTTGACAGGAAAATTGTCTTATAGGGGTGAATATGCAAATAAACATAGTTTACGATGAAAGAGTAATAATTGTCTATTAAATATTATTAAACCGTTTTTAACCTTTAAGTTGAACTTAGGGTTTATTTATTGCGTTTAGAAAAATGTTTTGTAGCCGTAATTTGTGTTCAATATTTATTGGTTTATTCAAGTTGACTAAATATGGAGTTAGATTGTTCGGAACTTTGCAATAAAACTGTGTGAGCTTTGTGTTGTAAATTATTATTAGAAAAAGCCGGCCTTTCTTAGTTTTATAACTATATTGATTTTCTAAATCATGGGAGTTACGCATCGAGAGTATAGCCGTAGGCACTCTCTTTGACTGTTACTTTGCATTCATTCGTTGCATAGCAATTAACATTTCATTATTTCGCTTATATTCTATTATTGTACGCGACTGGTTAATATAGAGTAAAACTAAAATCTTCTATTATTTCATGAACCCCGATGAACCGTACACATACTTTCAATTAACTTACAAGGGCTCTATAAAATACCAGACGTATGTCCTACGAGTCGTACTGATTTGAAGTGACTAAAACTAGTTCACTTCATGGCTTGTCCAACTCTTGATAGTTTCTCTAGACAGGAACATCATATTATAGATATTAATAATAGGTATAATTAAATCAATTATAATAATAAAAATATTCTAATGTTAGTTTTAAAGCTAATAAAAAGCACATACTTTTGTGTGTTAAACACAAATGAGTTAAACGGATCCCGTATTTGCTAGTTTATTGGAATATTTAGTTATTGTAGTTTAGAAGACATTTATATAAATATTTCCTGTTTTGTTTGTTGGAAGTTATAACCATGAGTTTGACGACTGCATATGAAGTTCCGCGTTATAGCTACTCTGTATTATTTCCTATAAATTTAAATTAATCGTACAACAGCCTTTCAGAATAATAACAGTACAAGTTATTACGTAATTTCATTGAAATTATATATGTTGTGAGATGTAAAGCATGGTCACGGTACTGAAATGTATCATTTCATTTGCTGTTCGATTTAAGTAAAATTGGCTTATGTTCTACTTTACTTCATTAAATGAATGTTTTACTAATTTACTTATTTTGCGATTGTTCAACGTTTAAATGTATTTTGTTTGGTTTATTGATTGTTTTTTCTATACATATCTTAATTTATTCTGAAGATATGTTTGCCGTATATACATTAAAAATCTGCCGCGATAGAATATAACAACTTCGCTATGAAATAAAAATTTAACATATTTGCTTGTATTTTATTTATACCTATTTTGAATATATTTTTAATTTTGTACTGCTTTATTGTATCTTTATAGCTGTTACAAATTTTTAAACGAAGTAATGTAAAACGGAAATTTTGAACTCGTAAAATAATTAAAACAAAATAATAAACGATGAATTTGATATTTAAAACCACATCATACCACACTCAAAATTTTCAAAAAGGTTTTATGCGCAATTCAAACTCTTCAGAATTCCAAAAGAATGAAAGCCTACTTCAAAACCTTCCCGCTTAACTTTCAGGATAACCACGTAAACAAGTAAACAATATCGCTTAGCATAAAATGGGACAGCTCATAGAGCCGTTACCTGATTGGGAGGAGATCCACGAAACGCGAACTGGGAGGTCATTTTCACTAAATCACGTAAATGTCACAGTCACTTCACAGTTTTTGTCACTATTAAAGTCCGATGCATGACCGAATATGCATTGCGATCGATCGCAAGCAGAGCGGTTGGAGCGAATCGCGTGGTCACGCGCGCGGCGGCGATGGGTAATGCGGTAGCAGCCCGCCAGGTGATAGTAATTGGCGCCGCTGTCCTTCTCTACAGACACCCGTCCCTCTCGGCGCGCACACGCACACTGGCCCCTGTGTGCGAGCGAGCACACTACTGATTGTAACCCTTGAACAAGGAATGCGCTGAGTTAGAATTATAAAGCGCTGTAGCCCAGTTGTTGGGCTTTAAAGTTAGTTTTTAAACCGATTGTTTAAGAAATATGAACCACTACTTCATGATAAACAAATAGTAGATACTGCATTGTAATTTGACGCTGTGATAATTGTAACAATTTAATTTCATTAAAATTAATAAAGAAATTATTGCTTAATTTAAGAATAAATAATTATATTGATAATATTAGGTGCACTACTCACCGGTAGGCGATGGCTTCATTCAGCGCTAGCAGCTTATCGAAGAATAAAGCGCTTAATTTGTCACATAGACCGCTTTATTGTGAAGCAAGTCGCACACCTCTCCTTCTTTTCACGCTCGTCGTTTGACCCCGCGCGGCTCCCGACGCTCTCGATTTTTGCGGTGCGATGGGTGGCGCCCGCTTCAGGGGCGGCCCTACGGAGGGGGCAGCCTAAGTGGGGGAATGCACTCCTTTCTTTTTTAAAAGCGTCTCTTTCTTTTCTCGTATTTTTTACGCTGCTGTCGGTATGAAGCGGTCCCTTTTATTTCATTTTCATACTTATATATTGTGATAATTAACAGTGAGGACACGCACGGCGACTCGTTGCTGACTTAATGAAAGCTTTGCATGTGATTTAAGGTAACCAGGGTATTTGTAATTTTTGATACCGTTTGTTTAGGTATGGGGTTCTAGTCGCGGTGTACTGTGGTACCAGTCGTTGAGAACACAAACTTTGTTTTGGTTATAGTGTATTAAGGACCTATTCACTGCTTTGTGTGAGTTTACCGACACTAACAATGCGTTCTCACTTTGTTCCTACCTTTATCACATCGAAATAGTTTTAAACCTGGTATAATTCGACTCTTTATTTCAGCTAGCAATGACTTAATAAACGCAAAAACTAAGCCAAATTGATACAATTGTCACAAAACTTATATGAAGCCTCGCTTATAATTTATCGTGGAGTCAGCAGACGCCACAATTAAACAAAAGCATGTGTCGAAAAAGCGCTCGATCGATTCCCTCTTTCTTATCGCGCGAATATTACACAGTGAACGCAAAAAACTCACACAGATATAAAATATTCAAACGGTGTAACATAAAATAAATTATCTTAGGTGTTATTTGTGTGTGTGCCCCCTCCCCTGGGCGGTTACGGGCGACCAATTGGGTCTGTCGGCGCGCGACTCGGCATCATTCGCTCTGATGTTTGCGCTCTTGTAACACGTCACGGCCATTGCTACAATTGCTTATCTAGTACAGGCTAGTGTAAGGCGAAATTAAACAATCTTATTAGAAAACGTATAGGTAGGGCAGTATTAAATGAATAGTTATGATATTATTACAATTTAACTAGACTAAAACGAAATTGATTGAGAATTGTTTCCGTTGTTATCTGTTTCTTTTGAAAAACAGCAATTGTTTTTGTTTTCTTATAATTTTTAAAGCTGTAATAATAGCTTATTAAATAGGAATTAGAAATTATATGTTCGAATCGATGTTAACAATTGTATTAAATTATGAGTAACAATTGAGATCATAACAGTTTTAGACCTCAAAGTATGTATGTCGAAAATGTGCAATACATTCATTCTGACAGGAGTGGCTCACGCTGTCTCAATCTCAGTGTCAGACGGCAAAATATACTTTTAATAGGGAGAATAGAGTCAATTAATTATATTTAAAGATTAATTAAACAATTATATATTTAAAGAACGTTTAAGTGAAAGTTGTAGGATATTTAATTACCCATTAAGGATTGATTTATGGGATTTAATTTTTACTAGTATTTCTTAATATGTATGTAGTGGGGCGCTGTAGGTATACCGTCGCCTCTTCATTGCAATTTGGTGATGATGAAGCAATGGCTGAGCGTACCTCCTTCGCTAAGGGACAGTAAAACTCTACTTTCATTTGTGTGAGCATACTTCTGTCTCTGTGGATTAAATTAAATGTTTATTAAAGCTGTTTAACCTTAAATGCGATATTTTCATTTTCTATGTGAACTTGGGGAGATTAATTTGAGAAAAGATGTTAATTAAATACTTATAAACGATGATTTGCAAATGTTTAAGTTACTTGAGTTGTTTTCACTTGTGTAAGTTACCTTTTAAGTATGGCATCAGAAACTTAAAATATATAAGCGATTTTATACAAGTTACACAGAAACAGAAATGTTTTTAAAAAAATCTACAAGACTTCAGTCAATCTACAAGAGTCAGGAAGACCTGTTGGTTAGTGATACCGAGACGCCTAGGTATAGACAATCAAAATGCCAAAAGAGTTGCGAGTGTTTTGACGGTCTTTTTAAGACTGAATGAGGAGGCTTTCAAATCGACATGATTTTTTTAATACATTCTATCGGATAACATAAAATACATTATTTATTCATGAGTAATTAAGTCTTGAGTCAAATACAGGGTGAACAGTAACTGCTATAGCAGAGCTATGAGCAGTGTTGGTTTTAGTGGCTGCAGCGTGCAACTATCGACCTTGAGGTCACAGATTCGATACCCGTCTGTGCACCAATGGGCTTTCTTTCTATGCGCATTTAACATTCGCTCGAACGGAGAAGGAAAACATCGTGAGGAAACCGGCTTGCCTTAGACCCAAAAAGTTGACGGCGTGCGTCGGGAACGGAGGCTGATCACCTACTTGCCTTTTAGATTAACTAATGATCATGAAACAGATATATAAATCACACCTAAAAAGGTTGTACGGCCACTGATTTATTTATTTTAGCGAACGCTATAAGGCGAAGTAGATTCCCGGGGAATTAATAAATTGATCAAAAATTACGTAACAATACATTAGACACTAAAATGTAATGGTTAAATCTCCATCAAAATTAGTAAAGCGATTTAGGATCACATACAGAAAATTACACTTCACAAGTAGGTATTCATTTATTACTGTTTTCTGTATAAGAACTGCGTGGAAAAGATCGTTTAAAATTACTTACGTACGCATTAATTATTGAATTTCATAGTAGGCTTACTGTATTCACCAGTAGCCCTCAAAGAACCGAGTAAAATCTATTATTAACCTGAATAAATATTTTTATCCTTTTCGCATAAAATAACTTTAATTCGTGTCACGCACCGAGCGTAAAGCTTTGATGTTTTTTTCAATTTCAAAGCACATCTGCTAACGCGATATTTTCAAAGCATTTAATTCATACAAACATCACCTCAACGACAGATCGCAATAAAGGAAGCGGCGTAAAAATATGCATCAAGTTAAATGAGATTTCTAAGAACTCAAAATGGCTTTATTAACCTCACGCGATTCAAAGACATTCAAATACCACACTAAAAGCGTCAATCTACATACGACCTGTCGCGATTTCTACTCACTCCCTATTCCATTGGAGTAGATTACAAATAATGAATAAAATTGCATACGAAATGAGTCCTGGACTATAGGTTTGTTTGAGCGGGCGGGAGGGGTGCGGGCGCGGGGTGAGATGGCTGGTTTATTGGCGGTAAATACTTGGTAGACTATAGAATGATGTAGACTATACAATGGATATGTCTATGCCTCGTGTTGATTCGCTTCAGTCGTGACGGGAGCGAATGAGATTCGAATGAATATTCTAAATTTAAAACCTTTCTGTTTTTAATGGTTGATTTTGTTTTTTCTTTGGTCTAGTATATTACATACTTTTTAGATGTAGACCTTTTTTCATAATTCTAAAAGAGTTTTTATAGGAAAAGGAAACAACTTTTTGCCATACCTTAACTTGCAAATATGCCAATTATAAGTATAGTAAGCAATTGTTGCATAGATAATAAAATGACATAAATACCAATGTGTAATCATAAATTCAATCAATGTATCAAAAACGTTTCAGTGACGCCTCCATTGAAACAAGCTATAGACTACAAAACTGCGCAGCAAAAACTTTTTTTAATCTGATACAGCGGTGATATTAGGATGTTCTTTTTTTAATTTTAAATTCCAATTTTAAAATTGTGACAATATTTATATTTTGAGATATACGGTATTATTTAAGAAATATTATGTATGCTATCAACGATTTTACTTCTATGATGCTAAAAGAGAATCACTCACTTAAGGTTTTATGATAAGATTTAGTAGAGACGCGACTATGTCAAAATCAAATACTATATTTTATTAGTTATTTTTTACTATATACTTATTTTTTATATAAAATGGGGCAAACGGGCAGGATGCTGACCTAATTTTAAGTAATAATAAGCCCACACATTGCCAGAAGAAGTAAAGATAAACTAAGAATAAAGTTAGTAGACTCATAAGCAATTATTATTTAAATATCCACGCATATTACAAACAATTGTAAATACTTTGTATAATATCATTATCAAAGTCATTGTTTCAACATTGACGTCAATACATGGATTTTGGTTATATACAAAAAATACTTATTGTATATAGATTATAACAATAGAATCAACAATTTGTTCCTTTATATATAAATAGTATAATAGTGGCTAGTACGGAAATGATACCAGATTCATTAAATTATTTCTTTTAACATTGTTGATTGACTTTTTAGGGTAGGTATTTGGAGATATTGAATGTACAGTGACATCAGACAGTGCGAAGTGTATTAAAATTGCATACGTAGGGACAATTGCGCCATTGAAAAATCGGTGCCCAACTGAGGGTTGAATGCATGGTTAAGTTATAAATCATTTATGGAAATATTGCAAATATCAAAGCTATTGTTTCAATATATGGATTTTGGTTAATCAACAAAAATCTCTTAAAAGGCCGGCAACGCACTCGCGCCCTCTGGCATTGAGAGTGTCCATGGGCGGTCACTTAACAACAGGGGGCAGGAGCCCGTTTGCCCCCTGTTCTATAAATTTGTAATTTCGATTTTTAATTTTCCATATTTCTTAGCTGCCCAATTTTTATGGTAAGAAAAATAAGTAATTATATAATTCTATTAAGCAAACTGTAAAACAAACCAAACAATTTATGCTAACGACTAGGCGCTTTAGATACGAATCAAATGAACGTAATCTAAAAAGATCCAAGAGACAAAAAACTTCTATTTCATTAGCAACTCCAGTTACAAAGGCAGAAAAGAATCAGTGAAATAAGTTAACATTTTCTTCGTGGAAAATGTTTATGGCGGACAAGTTCCAAAACAGTTTAAGACAAAAAAGAGTAGCGAAAACCAGAAATGAATCGGGGCGGGCGGGAGACCTCTTGCGATGGGGTGCGACAACACAGGAAACGAACCATAGATACGAGACGCATAGACTTACCTCATTATTCATTAAAAATTAGTTTAACTAAACTTTCGATTCAAATTTTACGCTGTGAAGAGTAAAAAGAGTATTTTATAGTCTCCATAGGGTACTTGACTGTAGCTTTGCGGCCATAACAGCCTCCTTTATCTGCCTGTTGAAGGAATTAGTTCGTAATAATATAATTTGCCGACAAGCATTAGATAATGCATCCCAGACTGCAGGTAAATATGTGAGCACCAAGTATCAGTCTATACTGATACTTGTACACAACACAAGTACAAGTACTATTACTTATATCATAATAATTTAGTTATCTGCTGCATTGTTTTTTATAACACCATGTACCAAGTATGGAGATTCTTGCCCATTTTTCTCCACATGAAACTACTTGGAAGGGACTACTAGTATTTTTTTAAATTATTTTTAACTTGTAATTTTGACTTTCAAAAGTGCCTTTTTAATAGGCCTAATTGAAATAAAAGATTTGACTTTGACAGTAATGTCTTTCTGGAGCTTGTGAGTTCATGGTTTCACTTCGTGTGTTACAAATTTATCTAAAAATCTTTATAAATATATAGTTTATAAATAACGTATTTATTTATCGTAGACTGCACTGCCATTTGCATGCATGCAACTGGGAATTTGACAAAATAATAAAACATAAAAGCCTTATTTCGAATACTATATTTAAATTGCATTTAGTTTATACACCACCGTAGGAGTGAAGCACTCCTCCAAATTCTGTCACTTGTCTCTCATCTTCACTACTATTTTCCAATATTTCCCCGCTGGGTAAATTAACTTATTACATATGTCATCCTAGAATAATGAGCATTGTATCATTTTAAAATTTTTCAAATTTAATAGTAACAAATCTAACCCATTACAATATATACCACAAATAAGTATTTATTCATCATCAAAATAAATTTAAACTGTTTGATCCCTGCCATCTGCACAGATTCCTGTGCAAAGTTGGGCCTTGGGCCTGAGTTAATTATTGCCGAGTCTATAGTTGTTAGCTCTGTATCGTTTGCCGCACTTACCGAGTATGCTGTTTGCGGATACGGTACGGGTTAACAGGGGGACGGTCATTTAGTGGAAGGTACCCCCCGAGCCTGATTAAACGTTACTGTATGTCCCTAGACTTGTTTTGCTCTGCCGATGCGGACGTATTAATGTTGACTCTCGATTCATTCAACTGATTCTGCTTGCAAGATTTTTGTTCGTATTGTGTTAGGGTGTATTTGATGAATTGGTTCTATATGAGTGACAAAATGTGTTGTGGTTTTGTGACGAATCTAGAAAGCTTCACGTCTGCGCTCACAAATCACTAATAAAACTACTCGGTAGCGAAGTTATTCCTACTCAGGATATATACCTTTGGTCATAGATCAGACAATGATAAGAACATTCATTAATATATCGAGTATTTCATATTTTAATAGTACCTTCAAGATTTCTTAATAATTATTGCTGGTCCTGTAAAGTAATGAAATTGCATTTATCATATTCCGACCACAGATACAACTTCTGGACATTAGCCACTGGGACCGTCGAGGCAGTCAGTGGTTAGACTGTTCGAGAATCCTATTTTTATGTTGGATTGGCACCTTCCTTCCTCCACAACACCTTGTGTTATATAGTAATAATATAGTATAAAAGACTCCATGTCTTTTTCTGTTGATAGAATATCAATCACTCAAATGTATAAAGCCAAAACACAAGATTTTTGTTTATTTAAAAACTCTAATTAAAAGGTTATAATGCTGGTCGTTTTGTTCTGCTAGTGTAAGTTTTTTACTATTTACGAGTATGTGATATAATATCTGGCAATATTATATTAAAATGCAAAGTATTGCTATGAGTTAAGCGCTCGGTTATAGCAAACATCTTTGGGTATTCAGATTGTACTCGTACACGAAGAACTGACAGTTATAATTGAGTGTCAAGTCCTTCAGTACACAAATATCAAAGTGTCACGCCCTGATATTATACCGGGTGTGTCTGGGATTAACCAAAGTAAACGTAAGATTTTTTTTTACTAGAGATAAAGGTACACTCAAAAATTTATTTGCTGGATCATGTTTTTCTGTCTTGATGTGTGTGATTTTTTGTCGTTCGAAAATGAATATGTCAGTTATCATAGCACATCATCAACAATATAGTTTCCCTTTAAAATATATTGATAACTGACAATAATTATCTTCAATGATAAATATTTAAAATATGTTTAAGATTTAATTCAGGTACATATGGATGCAAGTTAATAAATATCTGAAAAATTGAGTCCCCAAACAGTCTTCCATATCCAAACAATTTTAGGTGGTAATAGTATGAAATAAAGCGTTGCAATTTTGAAACTTAAACTGGTGAACATCCCAAATGGAATGTTTTAGTATAGCTCATGTGCACCAAAGCCTTTAGGAACGAAATAGAAGTAAAAAATTTAAGATGACGAAAAATTATTAAGGAGGCCCATTAAGGGCTCATTGATGATAATGATGGTAGGCCGCCAGAACTCTTCGTTTAAACGCTAGAATTATTGTTCATATAGGTATTCTTTAATATAAGTTTCAGCCAAAAATTACTTTGGTGCAGTGCAAGTTTTCTTTAAAACTCAGCCATAAAAACTAATAATTTACTTTAATTTGATATCATGAGTAAAAAGTAGAAATGGGATTTAAATAGGAAATATTTTTAGATAATACAAACATTACCACAAAAACTATTCACGAATTCAGATTCACGAAATCCTTCGGTCACCCTGTATAGGTCTAAAGGTGAAATTATTCAGTGTTAAATGAATAGCCACTGTTGGATTAATGGTAATGCAAATATTCATAATTTTCATAGTTGGAAATTCAAATGAGCATTTTGTTGGTTTTCGGTCCTGACCTTTTAGCCGTTAACATCGCTTGACATCAAAATGAGTACGGTAATTATAATTGTTTGTTATTGGACTTCGCTCATTTTATTATTCTAGTACGTTGTGTTAATTGTTTTACATATCATATATGATGAAAGAATGCCAGCTCAAACGATTCTCAATCATCGGGTATTCTGACCTCGAACATTCGACATTTAGCGCTGACTGTGCTATTTTTTAAGAGGTTCTAACATCAGGAATCATATTTAGCGTAGTCTCTATAAAAAATCGACGATGTAAATCGTCACATCAGTAACCGATATAATAACGGTTTATAAAACGCATGAAGAAATGTGTCTCCAATATACCTCCTTGGTGAACCTACTTCGCTCACATAATTTGATTTTGAATGTAATGATAATAATAGGGATAAAGCGGATAAAGGTACATATTATGAGGAATCGTCTAAAAGACCCAGACTTAGAGAAATAATAATAGGAAATTCTTTGTTGCAATGAAGGCGATATAAGATGTACCTATCAATTACAAAGTTCAGCAACAACCAGCTATGCCAAATCAGCTTGATAGATTTGACTATTTACTTTTTGTTGTTTGCCTTGAATAAATTCCAAAAATAGTGGACCCATTTGAAAAATCGATTATTAGGTCTTAATAATTTTATAAATACATGTCCAGCCATGACCCGGCACTGAACTCTAGCGTCTAAATATAGTTTAATTATTTACAATATCAAAAACCTATATCCTCTCATAGTATATGCTTATGTAATAAGCCTCATATCCCAGCCGAATGAGCAGTAGACGCATTATCATAGCAAATCGCTGCTACTTTGGCCTTAGTAGATATTTCGGATCGCGACTTCTTATAAAATATACCAAGCTTTTTCTGTACAAAACTCTGCTGCGACCAGTGCTCTCCTATGGTTCTGAAATCAGGCTTTCTTTAGCAAGAAAGACGAGCTTGCTCTCCTTATTCTCAAGCGGAAGATTCTTCGAAGAATCTTTGGCTCTGTTTGCGACGACAATGAAGAACTTTATAACATCCTTGACGACGCCAACATCGTCCAACTCATAAAGTGCGACAGGCTCAAGGTTGGGACATGTGCACCGAATGGCGGACGACAGAACCCCAAGGTCCTTACTGAACTCACAGCCTGGTGCCAAGGGAAAACCCGGTAGACCGAAGCTGCGTTGGTGGGATCGAGTTGTCAAGAACCTCGAAACAATAGGGTAAAAAAAAAACAATAGGGGTTCGAAGTTTGACGCAAGAAGCACTTAATAGATTGCGATGGCAAAATATACTTGCGGATGCTAAGACCTACAAGGGGCTGTAAAGGCTTTGATGATGATGATGATGATGATGATGAATAAGCATTTTTAACTACCAGACGCTATTGAATTCACTAGGCACTTAGCTTAGCATGTTGCTTTGTTTTATCGTAATTGCCCCATTTACACTCGTCTCAGCGTATGTAAATAGTTCACTCGCGTTGCTCCTCAATGCTGTTATTAGAGACTTACTGGATATAAAAAGTATTCAGGCAAATTTTTCCTTGGACTGACAGAAAATGTTCAAAACGGTAAACAATGAAGCTATGATTTCGTCAAATGATTATATTAAATAAACCCTTTATTACAATAACAATGTTATTGTACGTCGAAAATTAATGTTTTATTAATGATACATGACGAAAACAAAGGCTAAATGTTATGACAAGAATTTCGTAAACGAGGTGAAATAAATTAAACCAAAATTATAGTTTTGTATTCATATTTTATGTTTTAATTATATTAAGAAATATAACTGGTATTACTTTTATAAGGTAATGTATAAAAGAAGATAATTTATAACAGTAATAATAATAAAATAATGACAAAATATGAGAACTTGATGAGGGCTGGTGAAATTCGATTTTTTTTAGTTCTTTCTTGAACTCTGAGAGATAACTCTTTTTGTGGAGAGATAAATTGTAACAAATAATAAAAACATGTTTCATATATTGATATGACTATTGAAAACATTGGCTTAGTAAAACAATTTCAATTAAGACGAAATAATTTCGTGGAGACAGCTAGTAAAAAATAATCTACTAATCTGTTTTTTATTAAAGTAAAACCATTGGCAGCAGTGTTAGTCTAGTGGCTTCAGCGTGCGACTCTCATCCCTGAGGTCACCGGTTCGAACCCCGGCTGTGCACCAATGGACTTTCTTTCTATGTGCGCATTTAACATTCACTCGAACGGTGAAGGAGAACATCGTGAGGAAACCGACATGTCTTAGACCCAAAAAGTCGACGATCTGTGTCAGGCAAGCAAAAATTATCATGAAACAGATTCAGAAATCTGAGGCCCTGACCTAAAGAGATTGTAGCGCCACTGTTTTTTTTTATTTATAAAACCATTCCCGCTATAACCTTTTAGGTCTAGTCGGATTTGTGTATTTGTCTCGTCATCGATTTTTCTAATTGCCTCCAGTCACATATAAAACATAGAAAGTCCCGCTTCGGGCAATTATCCTACCAAAGCAATTTCAAGCAAGCACCACCACTATCTGGAACCAGCTGCCCACTGAAGTATTTCCGAACCAATTCGATTTTGGGTCCGTAGAAGAAGAAGAGCGTACCAAGTCTTAAAAGGCCGGCAGCGCGCTGGCCAGCCTGGCAGTGTTAGTGTCCAAGAGCGGCGGTATCACGTATCATGAGCCTCCTGCCCGTTTACCTCTTGTAACATTAAAAGATTCGGACGAAGGCAGAGAATAATTTAGTGAAAATAGCGCAATTACACTATTATAGTTCACTGTTTTCATCAATCTAAAATTTATATTTTTTAAATAAAATATTTAATTAATTGTAACAATATGATGCATTAATTACAAAAGCTAGATCTAGAAGGTATCTAACGAGAAGATTCTTAAACGAATTGGAATGACGAAAAAACTTGCAGAACATTAAACAATGGAAAGTTGCGTACCTGGGCCACGTGTTGCGCCATGACCGCTACCACCTCTTTCAATTAATAATAATGGGTAAAATCCAGGGTAAACAGCGTGGTGGTAGAAGGAAGAAATCATGGCTTCGCAACGTTAGGGTATTGCGACTGCAGAAGAGTTGCTGCATCTGGCACAGGACAACGCTTCAAGAGAGTGACTGCCAACCTCCAGTAATGGAGAGGCACTAAAAGAAGAAGAAGATGCACTTATCTTTAGATATCTGCCTAGATTTTGTACAATTGTTTATAATCTGTCTTGAATTAAACCTTCCATTTTTGTTCAGGATATCTTTCATTAATATGTATTTTGAAGGTCAAAGCAACAATTTCAATTATTCACCCATAACTCAATAGTAGCCACCGGTTATATTTTCACATACAGAAATTGCTATAATATTTCTCTAACAACTTCTATACAAGACGTACTCAAAGATAGCTTATCTCATCATCTAGTTAACATAAAAGAATAATAATTAAACGTAATACGTTAAAACAGAGCAGGTAGAACGTAATCTATAGATGTCCACCACCAAATCAGGAGACCGATTCTCGAGTTGTCGATATTATTTCACGATAAAATCTGTTGTGATTAGCTTGTAGACCACTTAAATTTATCCATGTTGGTTACTTTGTACATTGATGATCGTTATATATATGCAATATATACTTTACAACATAAAAATAATTTCAAAAGCTTCATAAAAGCACATTATACCTACTAACTGGATAGAGAGTTCATATTTGGGACATTAATTCAAATATTCTTAGGATCGTTCTATTATGTCAAATTAACATAAATTTACTGAATAGAACTAGTGATACGAATGTTGTCTATAAAATATTGACTAGATGATTGATAATTCTAAACTTCTTAGAGTATTGCGTCAATTTACATAATTAAATTGACTGGTGATACGAATGTTGTCTATAAAAATATTACCTAATAATATGATTAAAATTTTAAATTTGTTAGAATCTATTACGTCAATTTATGTAGTTAAATTCATGGACTGAATAGAACTGGTGATAGAAATATTGTCTATAAAATATTGATAAAAATATCTATCGCATTAGAATCGACCTGAGTACCTATTTTATGTCACTTTATCGTAGAGAACAGTCCGTATCAGCATCGTTTATTGGTAGTCGTTTATTATCAAGATAGCTTATCTGAGAGGCCAATTAAATTTGAAAACAAAGCCAACATAATAAGGCGCCAGTGAATTTGAGAAGTGGATGCGTGGGCGCACGTTTTGTACTTTTCAGATGCTTTCACCTTTACTATGCCTCGTGACTCAGTCTTTTACTATGTTTGTTGAATCTTTACGTACTGTTATACTGTTATATTAAAAACCGTAAAACCTCAAAGAGTGTTTACCGCCGTCCTTGGACTACACCAGGAGGTTTGCTAGTACGTTGCTGGATTACGAATTTGTATGAAATCTAAAGCAATAGCTTGTCTTTTGTTTTTACAAACAAATGAATATACACTTTAAACCAATAAACAAGTGATGAACGAATATTAATCTGTTATTTAGATTTAACATATATTAATCTGGAGCCTAGATTCTAGCTTTTGGATGACGTGACTTTAACGGCCATGCGAACAAGGCTACGTTATTGTGTCCTGCTTCGATTGCTGGTGACACCATGGGTTTTAATGGTTTCCACATAAGCCTCCACCGCAAGACCTCGTCTTCACGATAAAAAGTGCCTTTAGCATACGATTCTTCTGGGGTTTTAGATGTACCAATGGACTATCTATCTTGGCAACCCTTGTACGGTGAAGGAAAACATCGTGAGGAAACCGGAATGCCGTCGGCCCAAAAGTCGAGTGCGTAAGGCACAGAAGGCTGATCACCTACTTGATTATTAGATAACTTTATTACGATAAAGATACAAAAATGTGGCACAGATATTAAATGTTACTGCCACCGGAAGAAAAGTCCCAATAAATATTGCTACGAACATTTGTCATATATCATTTTTATATATGTATATATTATATATATATATAATAGGAGGCAAGCGGGCAGGAGGCTCATCTGATGTTAAGTGATATACCAAGTACATTGCCACGTGCGAGCCACTGCGTTGCCGGCCTTTTAAAAGTAGTTTGCTTTTAGTTTTAATATACGCAATGTAGTTTGGTCAAATAAAACAAACCGACGGTTTCTACTTAAGTTTTCAGTACGGAACCAACCGCATTATAACTCGTTCACACTTCAGCGAAGATTTCGTCGCTTTATTGCCCTTATTTCTTCCGATGGTAGATACAAAAGCGTGTTTATAGCTAATGATATTTAGGTGTGTATTTTAACACAAAACCCAAACCTACAAAAGATATACGTAAAAAATATACGGTAATATAAGCACAGGAATAACCATCGTCTTCTATACGATAATAAACCTTATCATTAGTAGTTAAGTGTCAATATTGAGCGGCGGTATTTATTGCAGTTCGCCCAAATTTCGCCGGTGCACTGTACATCGATCCGAGATTCTCTTGAGTGGCGCCTATTTTTTGTTGGCATTTTTTCGACGCATATTAAACTGGGAGTTGGCAGCGTAATAAAATGGCAACTGTAAGAAATTTAACAGCCACTTTCGGCAAGAACATTCGACGTATAATGGCGGACAGTACGTGGGAGAATTCCGACTGATCTCTAAGATTAGACGTTTTTAACAGACGACAATTATATCGAAATTATGTTCTGTTCCTTTTTTAAATTTAACTGAGGTAGACACGGAAGACCGAGGTAATCCGTCAGTATTGTGACGGTCATTTAATAAGCCGTGTATTCTGCAATAAAGGCTTACTAGCTCATAATAAGTCCGCAATGTCTGTACAACTAAATAACGTTGATGAATCAAAGAATTTCAAGTATGTATCATCATGTATTTCCCTTCAATACTTTGTCAAACTTAGGCGTACTAAATACGAAAAATACTTTTTACTACTTACAAAAGAATGTATAGATATAATCACGTGAAATGAAAAATATCATAAAAAGAAATTAGGGTAACAATGACAAAGTTTTGCTTTGACTTAGTACGTATCGTCACGCAAATGAAATGAAATGACATTAAGGAGGGATTGGAGCAAAGATTTAGATTAATATGCCAATGAGTAGACATATTTTTGTGTTTCAGTCGGAAAATAATAAACAGGTCAAATATCTTCGATTTCGATTTCGTTCTCTTTGGAGTAAAGACTCTTGGGCTGTGGGGTTCCAGTGGACTGGCGTTAATTAAAGATTTAAAGGCACCTGGTAGATAGTACTGGTGACCCCAGAGCTGGTGCTTTCCTCGCTCAACGAATAAGTATCGCAATACAACGAGGAAATGCTGCCAGCGTTAAACTTGTGGCAAAGGGACCAAACTTTTTAAATTCGTTTATTTTCAATTTATCAATTGTTTATTATTATTATTACTATGTAGGTTAAGACAATTATAGTATGTATATTTGTGTGTTGGAACTAAAGATTATTAATTTCTGTGTCTGTTTTTTCATCTTTAACGTACTCTCATCAGAAACTACTCTGAATTAAACATATTCATTGCACAAATGTAGCAGTTTTCGTTTAGATTAAAAATGCCGCGTCACGGATGCCTGATCAATGTGAATCAGTGATTGGATGGTTTTTAGTATGTAATATTAGTTCAGTATTCATGTAATCCGTAGTTATATTATATTTATAGTTTCTTTGAGAAATATTATATTTCAGAGAGTAGCAAACGACTATCCTTATTTAAACTTTATCTTCTTTAATAGCTTCTTCAGTATCACTCTTAATTCTGAAGGTCGTGTTAGTGGTCGATCGGTCCAGCAAGTACCGGATTGGCCTCGAGGTCTGGTGCCCTCCACTCTGCCAGTCACGATGAGTTTTTCTATACTTTCTGGATCTCTGCGTGTTACATGTCCAATAAAACTCAGGATGCGTTGGTAATAATGTGTCGAAAGACTTTTATATGATTTTACGATTTAAACTATAAGTAGTATTAATAAAAATAAAAAAAATTAACGCTAAGTATCTTGCTAAGCGCAAAACGCGTAGGCGGCTAGACCAATTCGAGTATTTTTTTATATTTTAATCTTGACTCTGAGGAAGGTTTTTATGAGAGGACAATTAGAGAAATAAATAATTATTGAAAGGGTTTTTTTTTAAGGTACTTTGATTTTTTCCAGAAAAGCGAACAATTTCTATGGGCTAATCAAAATGTTCAGTAACTTGGTATGCTACTAAAAGGGTTGGCTAAGTAAAAAAATAAGGCGATACGAAGTTTGCGGGGGCAGGTAATATTTAAATAATAATAACAACAAATCAAACGGTTTGAAGACATATTACGTAAAGTTATCCTTCAAGGTCCTATCTATGAGCAGAAAAACTCCTCTCCAATACAAAGCTATACATTTCTGCGCACGCTTTTCTCTGCTTAAAAGTCACTTGTCAAATTTATTTTACAACCAAGGAATAATACAATGAAATAATTCTAATTTTAAAGCGTAACTTTACTTGTTTTACCCGAGAAGTACCTATGTTTAACTTTTTGTAACCACAGACCTAACCATGAATTCTATAAAGCATTCAAAACTTCGATTGAATGTTTAGATCCGTCACAGAAAGTTTCGTATTACCTGCTATGCCTATTGATAAACTAAAAGTAGGTATAAAATGTCGTGATTGAATAGAAGGCCGTGCTAGCACAGTGGTTTGACCGTCCGCGTGTTAGCCCTGACTACGGCTGCGAGTATACTTTGCAGGAGGATACCAGCTTCCCTTCGACGGAATATCACCTATTAGAGAAAGCGTGATCATGAGCAATGGTGGTAGCACCTCTGGTATCTTTAGGATAGCGGTTAGATGCATACCTTGTTCGTATATGGAAGATTACCATCGACACCAACATCAAAAACCTGCTGTTAAATCTAAAATGTGTCAAGACATAAAATATAAGTAAATTAATAAATTAATTTTTAAGTTAGATATATATTATATAGGTTAAGATTTTTTATAAATAATGTATATTTGATTGCTATGTTAAGTTTTTAATTAACATTTCTAAGTTATATAAGTTATTGAGAAACATTTTAGCATTTTTTTTTGTCAGTATAAGCCACAGAACATATAACTACAATATTATGTGTCCAACATGTATGCAGACGTTTTACTTTAAGTTCGCAACTTGGATTACACTAATTTTTTTATGAACAAGTATCTTGTTGTTATCATCACTGGAACCAGCTGCGTATTTCCGAACCAACTCAATTTGGGGACCTTCAAAAGAGTATTTTTAAATGGCCGTCAACTTCCAAGCCTTCTGTCCGAGAATCCATGGTGTCACTTACCATCAGGTCAGGTCATCAGGACTCTTGCCCATATCCCCCCCTTTTATAAAAATTATATAAAACTGTGAATTAAAGCTACACTTCTGAAATTTCAAACACAAGATTATAATTATTTTGATTATAATTAGTTTCGTTTATTAACTATAATATTATTTTGATAAAAACGGTTTAATAAAATCGTAAGAATTTTCATCTATCAATAATATATTCCCTTCAATTATCTAATTTAAAACTTGCAACAAAGCCTCGTTTATAGATTAAATTCATCGATTTGAGATATGTTCCTACCGGTTTCTTGTGTGGCCTTTAGAAAAAAGATACTGCGATCGTTTCCTGTCTCAGTATCTATATTGTTATAGTGTTCTGTTAACTGATTAATTTTTGAAGAATAACTTTTATTCGAGTTTTATACGATTTTGTAAGACGAATCACATTTTGGTTTTGAAACATTTTATTTATTTATCATAATTGTAAGATCTTCTTCGATTGAAACTTAACTACAAGGTTATAAACAGTGTGATACGAAACAGTACAAACATGACGTCGTAACACATACAAAAGAGTTAAAGTGGAAATGGGCTGGTCACATTGCCCACATTTGTGATGGCAGATGTGTCAAGAAGACCCAGGCCCAGTGCGAAGAAAAAAGAGCGGACGATCACCAGAAACTTTGGAAGATGAAATAAAAGAAATAGCGGGACAGAATAAGAAAATTTCCGTTAGGAATATCGCGAGGTGGAGGAATGAAGACAAGTGTATGAATTTGGAGGAGGGCTTCACTCCGTCTGAGGTCGAGTACTAGTGTAAAACATAATGACATGGATTTAGTGTAGTGTAGTACTCGAAAAAAGGTTATTTTTATGTTTATTTTAATTATTGTTATTATAAGATCTGATCATCATCAATTAAACAGTTACCCATCAACATTTGTCTTTTGATTTATTAGATAGATAAAAAAGATCAAGCATCATATACCAGAGTAGGTAGGTAATAACAAAATATAGTTTATATACTACCATATATTTTAATGTAAAGTATATTATAAATAATAATTATTAAAAATGGATAAATAGAAAATTTAAAAAAAATTGATCCCTGTGGCAGTATACCTATACCTTTTATGATGGCATTCCCTCGCTGTATTGCGATACTTATTCGTTCCAGTATAGGTACATGTTATACTTATTACTACGCTAATTAAATTTAATAATAAGCAGTTTTAGGTTGAAAGAAACGAGTTTTGACTTTAGTGTAATGGACGATATACATTTTGTATTTAATAATATTCATTGTATAGCAAATATCTTTTTACGAAAATTTTACGTAATAAACTATAGTAGATATAGAACTTGTTTATTACCTAAACGGGGATTATATATTATTAATCGAAGACAGAGTATTACTAATTTACTAATAAACAAAAGAATGACCGTATAGTCATCACTGAAATGTAATTTTTAATAGACATTTCAGTATATAGGATAAATAAGATGTCCTTTACCAATAAAAAGGCAGACGAACAATCTTGATCGCCAGCTCCATTAATGAAAGGGTTGTTGTCACGACTTGCGTTCATTTTATTATTTATATTGGTTCAATTCGAAGATAAAAATGAAGAACTTGAGTTTGAGCGGCGAATTAACATGAGCTGGAAAAAGTATTGGTCCATGAAGGAAATCTTAAAAGGTCAATTTCCTCTTCACCTCAAGAAAATTGTCTTGAACACTTGTATCTTACGAGTACCTACTGTCACATGCGGCTACCAAAAGCGTACTTAATATAAATAAAATTAAAAGCGAAAAAATAAGACGAAGAACAAAAGTTATAGATGTCTTACATTATGCCCTAAAACAGAAGAGGCAATGGGCGGGGCATATAGCAAGATACCTAGATAATAGGTGGACTTTAAAGACAACTGTATGGAAAGGACCAAGTGGAAGAAGGAGAAGAGGTCGCCCAAAAAAAAGGTGGATAGAGGAAATAGAAGCGGTAGCAGGAAACGAATGGAGAAAGAGAGCCATAGACAGAGTCAGTTGGAAAAAGGCGTTTACCCGTGAAGGGGTTCCGATAGAATATAGAATAAGAAGCAAAAGAAAAAAAATGTAAAACAATCTAAGCTGTGTATTATAATTAGTTTTTGTCATGATTGGAAATAAAACGGGCTTATATATTATTATTGGTTCAAGATCCGGTATAATATTATATAGCTAAAGTTTTTAAGGAAACTTTATGAGCTGGTCGGAGTTGAGAAGAATCTTTAGTCTTTAGTTAATTTATCTTCTTTTTTTTATTAATATATTTTTTAAAACGGGCTTATATATTATTATTGGTTCAAGATCCGGTATAATATTATATAGCTAAAGTTTTTAAGGCAACTTTATGAGCTGGTTCGAGTTGAGAAGAATCTTTAGTCTTTAGTTAATTTATCTTTTTTTTTTTATTAATATATTTTTTAAAACGGGCTTATATATTATTATTGGTTCAAGATCCGGTATAATATTATATAGCTAAAGTTTTTAAGGAAACTTTATGAACTGTTTCGAGTTGAGAAGTATCTTTAGTTCATTCATCTGGGCTGTATTGCTACGACCTAAATCTAGGTCACACCGGGAGGAACTTAGTCACCACTATTACTAAGTGTATTTGTTGTTCCATTCGTCTTGGACTGTTCCATTTCATGGAAGCTTGATTTGGTTAGTCAAACATTTGACGATATAATGTGTTTGGATAATGGATATGTTCAAATTAAACACTTTGTTTGAAGCTTGGTAGCTACTGCCTTGCGATTCTGTAACTCACTTTTCGAACTCTCACTGCGGTTTTCAGAGCGGCGGTCGCGCTCAAATCAGTCGTAAAGCAGTCATTTTATGATTTGGCATTCTGATAAGGATGATTGTAGTTTTTTGTGAGTTACAGAATCGCAAGGCTGGCTTTAATTGTTTAAAACATGAAAGCTCATAACTATACAACATTAGGTGTAGTGACAATAGGTGTTGAGTTCGTGACATTGGACATTATCGGAAACGAGAATGTTAAATTACAATTTATGAGTGCGGTAATACTAAATGGCTGATATTGGCTTCAAGTGTGCGATGATTGTTTAGATTTTGTTTAAGGTTTTAAATATTATCTAAAATATAAATATGTTACTTAACGTTAGGTTATAAAACTCTTGTTTTCTTTTTTTATTGAAAGTATATGTATATTTCTCATACTACCGATTCTCGCGCTATGACACTTCTTCACCTGTACAAAATGTCGCTTTAGGAGTAACTCAATTTAGGCTCCCTAATTTGTCTATACTTATTTATTTAGAAAATAGTTGTATGGAGTTAGAAAAACAAAAACCTTTATAAATTTGTAGTATAAACTTTACTTTACAATATAAAGAGTATATAAGTTTTATAAAAGAAAATATATTGTTGTAATAACTAGTTATATAATAATATATAAATGGGAATCGCATTAGACCCTTGAAGCTAAATGTATCGAATAGTACTGGAACCCACGATCAAAGAATCAGAGGGCAGAGAATATAATAAGCAAGGAGATGTTCTGAGAGAAAGATGTTTAAGTGTTTAAGTTGCGTCTGAAATCACTCCTTTGGAATAAAAAGCCTGGAAGTCATTTTGTAAAAAGTCAATACAACAATCTACACAATCCGAAGAAGGCTGTCTATGTAATCAATAGACACCGGAAATGGAACTGTTCTCTACCCTTAACAGCACTCTGTTTTCTTATTACACTATATATTTTTATTAATGATCATTTCAAATTTCGAATATATCTAGATTTGCTAGTAGATATTAAATATTTAACGCGCTCACAATAAACGTGAAACAAAACGAAACAATAAATACGATAATAAGTTTTCCTTTTCGTTCGCGTCGCCGCCTCTGAAAACAATGCTGCCTAAACTGTTTAATTTACATCCCTAACAGCTACAAAAAGATCCAGCCGGTGACATGCGCAGACACACCGAAAGGCTAGAGATGTCCTAAACATCCGGCGGTCGCGCCGCTCCGCAGCAAAAAGAAGGAATCATTAGGAGGCGCCACACGAGACCCCATTTAAAAGTATGAGAATATTTTCACAAAAAGCCACACATTCAACTCCCGGCACATTCATTTTATCAGAACAATGAGTGATTTTTGTATTTCTCTTTAATTCTATGTCGATTTTATCCGCAGGCGAGCCTCAGAGGTTGTAGTTTCGTTCCGTCTTCGACTTTTTGCAATCGAAAAGCGCGGGCGTTAACAAAGAACGGTTTTGTCTGCGGGGGCGCTCGCATCTTCCCACTTAACAACCCGGCGCCTGGCTTCGCACCCGCGACAGCTTTAACGCTCACCGCTGAGCAGAGATCTGCTCATCGGCGTATTAAGGAACCCCAACACGTAATCCGCTGAGACATTTAATGAAAAACGTTCCCAGCCTTTATTAGTTGCACCTAAAACGTGACTCTTCATACCGAGTTTATACATTGAGTATACTTATCAGAGACTCTCATTACCACGCAATGTTAATTATAATCAAACGAACAACTACTGTCGTGTAATTGGCTTGTTTATTTAAGTGGCGCGTCCGAATAATGAGAGTTATTCGAGTGGAGTTTTTGTGCTTTATTTCTAATAGATCTATGATGGGTATGCAGTCGATGTCGGCATAATGGTGCGGAGACAATGGACTTCAAGACTTGTTTATTGAGTGGATGGAGTTGTTTTGTAGTAGTTGTGTGCAAGAGTGGAGGCGGCGTCTGTTTCGACCGAGCCAATAGTAGCGGTGTGCCATAGTGGGAGGAACGAGTTACCACGCATTAAGACGCTACTATAAATGTTAAGAGTCGCTATCCTCAATGCCAACACACGATCATTATAAATAATAACGAATGCCGTCTCATTCGAATCGAATTAAACGTTTACTTGATTGTGATTGACTTCTGATTGCGGAGTCATAAGAGTCGCGGAAAAACTCATGTTGAAAAATTTATATCGCACAAGCTATTCAATATAAACGCGCTTCTAGAATTAATTGTCTATTTTACAATGTCCGAGAATGACGCAAGTGGTTGAGGGAAATTAAATTGTATGGAAAATTAAGTTTAATTAACGAGAACATTATATTTTTATAGTCGACATTATAACTGTAGCTAATGTTGCCTACATATAGAAGTTTTGAATTTGCTTAATTTTTCAACAGATTTACGTAATAATACAGACTGTTAATGAATGCTTACAGTTAAATATAATTATTATAATCGTTAATATTGCTTAATGTACGAGCATTATCACTTTTAAATGGTTCTACATTACCAAGGGCCGACTTAATAAAACCTGTGAACTTCAACTGCAAAGATTCTATAATATTTGTTTTTGGCAAATTCACACAACATTATGACTGTGTATTATATAAAGCGCAAAGGTTGCTATAAAAAAAACATTTTGAAGTCACATTTTTATACTTTAGCAGACTTCAAAAACAATCATTAAACAATGTACTGTAAAAAATAAGATACCTATGTGTGCACGCTAATCAGTTGGATGATTTTTTTTATAATTACAGTCAAAATCTGTTATGACGACATCGAAGAAACTGCTCATATTTGGTCTTAAAAACCGATAGTCGTAACAGCTGAAGTTCCTAATACAATAGAATTCAGCCAGGACCTATGATTTTGGTCAATATAACCCGTATGTTGTTTGTCCGTATGTCCCACACGGGTTAAGGTTGCCATCTGTGCCTGACATAGCTCGATTTCTGGGTCTAACACATCGGTTTCACGATAACGACCACAAACAATTAAAATCATCGAAAATCAGCGATAAGTAGGTATCCCCTTAACTACCTTATGTCAAAAATGTATTGGATTTTGACATAACGGAGTCAGAGTTCGCGAATCATTAGGGAAGTCTCGAATCATAATTAAGGCCTCACTTGTGGTCTTTTAAAAAAAAATAACTAGGCGGGGATTCTCACAAACGACCCTCCAAGTGTAGAAACCCTTGTTCACTTAAAGTAAAAGTCAAATCATTTATTTCAATTAGACCACCTAAAATGGCACTTTTGAACGTCAAAAAAAATACAAAGAAGATTCTAGTTGCCCCTTCCAAAAGGTAGTTTCATGTGGAGAAGAATGGGCAAGAAAACTCCACACTCATAATATCTATTTAGTAGCAGTATTTTCATTAACTCATAATTATACGTATACGTATATAAGATTCGTCATAACGTACTAAACGTTAATAGGTAAGTACAAATAAGACTATAGCAGAATATACGTTTAGTTCAACACTAGAATTTACGCTTAATTGAAGAAAATTCAATTAAAGAAGTATTTTCTATAATGCGGAATATTTTCTATCGACAGTGGAAGGCTGGCCTCACGAAGATTGCCATGTATTATGTGTGGCTTGTGAGGCAATTAATAAACTTTATTATTATTAAAGAGAAGAGCAGTGTTGGCCTAGTGGGTTCAACGAGTGACCCCTGAGGTCGTAGCTTCGATCCCTGTCTGTGCATGTACTTTCTATCTACGAAAGCACTTAACACTCGCTCGTACGGCGAAGAAAACATCGTAAGGAAACAGGCATGCTTTAGACCTAAAAAAGAACTGACCTTCTTGTCTAACAGATACATAAATCTGAGGCCCAGACCTAGAAACTTGGAGCGACACTGGTTTTTCTAAAGAATAATATGAAAAAAATATTGTATCTTTCATAAAAAAATTACTCGGGTTTTCCATTGTGTTAAGGCTTTATTAATAAACTATCGGCCTGTTCCCGCTGGACGTTCATCTATTTTTGTAAATGTTTTGGAAAACGTATTATACTCAACCCTTAGGTGAAATAATTATTGGCATCAGTATATTATTAAAAGAGGTGAGTTACTGCTATATATTTAATTACAGGGATTCTTCCGTATATATTTTTTTATAGAGTAAGTGGGCTGGCGAACCCGATTTTAAGTGTCACCGCCGCCCATGAACACATATATTAGCGCGATTGCGTTGCACTGGTGGGCCTAATAGTCATATGGAATTTAAAAGTATACAGTATTGTCAGCGCAAAACACAATTGTTTTACAAAAAGGAAAATACAAAAACACAGTTCGCTCGAACTTATAATTTACCTTCGCAGTATGAGTTATGGCGGTATACTAATAAAATCCCTGTGTTTCTGATATCTGTGGGGCATAAATAAAAGTTGTCGGGTAGCGCTCCAGAACAACCTCGATCGCTGATTAGCTGGTTTGCGTGACAAATCCCTATTTGTTCGATCATTATAAGGCATTGTCAGACGAACGTTTTTAAGCAAATTATCCCAGTTGTTCGTCAAAAATAAATCAGTAAGTAAACATTATTGAAAGGTGGAGGGAGAGCCACAGAGTGAAATTACACTGATAGTTTTATGATTAAGGGAGATTATTATATATATAAACGTCACAAAAAGGAAGCAAAAAATATGAAATCCCAAAATTCATATAAAATACAATTAATCACAAACTTAAATAACCACAAAATATGTATATTTATTGTTAATACTTTACACATATATAAACTAGCTAAATTAATATTAAAAAACTACAGTGATAAATAAAAAAATATAAAAAAATTGATGCGATTTCGAAACGTGAACTATGGATGACCGTGTTTGTTGCCGATGCATGGTGAAACGATCTTCATTTATTTATTAAGCTTTCCTTACATTAAATCAAAACAAGTAACATTGTTTATGGCAACTCTAATAAGGAATAAAAACAAATTCTAAGGGTATGCATAACTAAATTAACAAAAATTAAATTACAAGTAACACAAAATTCTACAATTACCATACTTAAACTAAAATAAAAATAACCAAAAACGAATCTTAAGGTACATGAATTACAATTCAAAATGCAAGCGATTGAGCAGGATGGGATATATTTAAGAAGTTTTTTTAAGAGAGGTTAGAAGTAGTCAATCGTATGGAGCCAAACGTATTCCAGAACATAATGGGGGAGTCACTAAATGACTTGCCTAAAAGGATGAGCTGTAAGCTGGAATTTTCAAAATGGAGCGTAACATACATAGGAGGACCTAAGAAAATGAATTCATTTATAAGATAGGAGTTTTGGGATTGAAAAGAAAAGAGTAGAGAAGTTGAATGACAAGCGTCACGTTCCAGTGTATAACTAACACGTTCCAGTTTAGTCCACGTTCAATAAGGCCACGAATGTCCAATGTTTTGTCACCTCAAAGGACAGCGGTGTTTCCTAATGCCTATGCGAGTTTTGCTTTAATTAATGCGAAGACCATTGTGACTCCTAAAGGGAAAATCCTGAACCAATCCAGAGAATACTCACGCTTTTTTTATATAATACAGAAACGCGTTTCCTTCTGTATTAGCTAAATTAAACGCAGCAGGCCATACGTGGTGTGAATGACCCTTAAGATTTTGACAGAACACACAACGTAACAAGATTTTAGAACAAAAGAAACGTTAAATTAGATGAAATCTGACGCAAGAACCTTGTTTTTAATTGTCGTGTCACTGAAAATTATGGTCTTGATGTTTTGGCCAAAATTCCTGTACCTACCATCAACCAACACTACAAAACTTGTATTTAACAGACTTAGCCACTGATCTCTTTATTTTTCATAATTTTTGTTTATGCCTATAAACTAACTACTACTAACTTCACGTCACGATTTTTATTACCTGTGTTGTGTTTGTTTTAACTTTTGACGTGACAACGTCTTCGTCAATTCGATGGAGCCGCCTGCACGCACGAAAAAACATGACTCGTTGCGGCGTTACCTCGCTCTGAGGCGTTACCTCGCTCTGAGGCGAAGCGACAGAGAGGCACAATCGGACTCCGCGCTCTTTAGCGTTCGACATCTGTCTCTCTCCTACTTGAGCGAGCGATTCGTGACGTTGTCACGTTCAACTATCGTCAGTAAACCGACTTTACAGACAACCGATTTTTTTAAATTTGGAATCAGCGTTCCAATTTCACATTCGGAGACGGTAATAAACAAATAGAGTAAAAGTGTTTTGCAACAATTAAATAAACTTTGCTTGGACAGGAGCTGAAGCTGCGTGTAAATCCTCTCCATACTAAAAGGCTTATCCAATTTTGTTGAACAGCAAACAGATTTTTTATTGTTTTACATCAGCTTTCGGCTTCTCGCTTTAATTGCGTTTTTTTAATTCATGCACCAATTATAAAAGAACACTCAAATAATGTAATGCAGTGACGCCGATTAAAAACCCTGCAGTATTTAATATAACCTCAAATAAACCTTATTGGTCTTTCGAGAAATTCAAAATAATTGAATTTCTTAGCCACTTAGCCACTTATTAGGCTAATATATAAGAGAAGAAATTGTTTATGCGATAAAAATCAGCGATATCATTGATTTATCATCTACTCTGTTTTCTAAATGAGTGGTATCATTACTCGAACTTCCTATTTGTATTTATCAATAACTGGCTGCAGCTGTCGCAATAGCACGCAATATATTTAATGCTTTTAATAAGTGCGAAAGAATAATGTCAATATAGTAAATAATGTTGTTATATAATAATAATGTTTAAGACTATTATGTTCCCTTTCTTTTTGTGTACTTCTCTGTGTTAAAGCCTTGCTCTTAGAGCAGAACGGGCGACCCCTAACCTGGAGGTCGTGTATTCAAATCACGGATGGGCCAACTAATAAAATAATAGAGCTTTTATATAAAATAGAGTTTTCCGGCCGTTCAAGTGTTACGTAAGCAGATTTACTGCAATTTATAGCCACCCCCTCCTCTTGTCAGTAAAAGTCAGCAAAGCTCTCAAAAATAATAGTATACATGCATAAACATATTAATTTTTTGTCGGAATCCTCGAAAATGCATTTTGTTTTCCAGCATAGACAATGTGTGGGTAATATGTGTAAAAAAAAATAATTACTGTGGACGTAATCACCAAATAGGAAAATCAAAGACCCCAAGTAGACGACCAATACACAGACTGCAATTATAAACATTTATAATTGTATTTATTTATATGGGGACGTAAGGACGTATATTTGGACGATGTGCAGGGTAATTAAATTAACAAATATAATACCCCCGGAGATTATGAAACAGAATAGACGCTCAAACATACAGCGAAAATTATTTTATCAATTCCACTCTTTAAGTAAAAACTGGTCTCTGACCTGTCAATTTGCTTTAACGCTACACAGGTGAGTACTTTAGTTAAATGACACTGATTTATTTTGAATCAGAGGGTATTGAGGGCGAATAAGATACAGATCTTAATAAATTATAAAAAATGTTATAGCTGCTTTGATATATCAGATTCATGGTATAGCTAGAACATCCTAGGCTAAAATAGCTTCGCCAGAGTACATGATAAAACAAAAGTTTCATTATCAGACGTAAAGGCATCATCATAAGAATACAAAATACCATCCGTATCACCTCGACGTCCGTCGTTCCACAACTGAGCGTTTTTTAAGGTAGTTTTTTCTGCGCACTACCACTATGTGGAACCAGCTGCCCACTGAAGTATTACCGAACCAATTCGACTTCGGGTCCTTCAAGAAAAGAGCGCACCAATTCTTGAAAGGCCTGCAACGCATATGTGAGTATCCATGGGCGATATCACTTAACATTAGGTGAGCCTCCTGCGCATTTGTCTCATATATCATAAAAAAATCGTTGAACTGAGGAATGTCAAGCTGCGAAAAAATCCATAAAAGTGTATGGATTTTTGCAGGATGATTTCAGTTATCATCTATCATCGTTATGTTCGTACAAAACTCTCCCATCTGTCATAGTCTACACTTGTTTCTTAATTAAACGTATTCGTTGAAACTTAAACCCCATTTACTAAAGTTTTGAATGAGTTTAGCGTGCGTCAAGTTGCATTTTTCGATGACTAATTGGTGAATAAAGGTTCACTTAATGAGCAGTCTTCGACATCTAATTTATTTTGCGTATTGATTTTTATTTAATTTATTCAGTGTGAGAAGAGTGGGCAAGCCCCGATTCTTGTTACGATACGATAATATCAGCTTACAGGATGTTTGGACTTTAATTGGGACTCGTTTGGAGGCTTTGCAGCCTTATTACTTGTATGATGGAATAAAACTAATATTTGCACTATGTTAATTACGTTCAGAACTATTTCCCCCTAGTTAGTTCGTTGTACTGAGTGAAATGACTTACAAAGAACGCCTTGTATGCAGGAAGCGTCTCAAATGGAGGAAAACCAAAAATCTCAATTCATAAGTGTATTAGTATGAAGTATGTAAGTGCGTGCTCCTATTTCAACGTGCCTTCTGCTGATAGAGGACAAATCTTTGTTTTTAATTTATTTTATTAATAATTACTTAAGACGTCATGTGGAACATGGTGTAATGGTTGCAGCTCCTTACAGACATTATTTAAAACAAAAACTTGGCGATTAAAAAGTCGGAGAGTTAAATGTCAGTTCTCTTCCGTTCTACGTCCTTGATTTGAGAACTGGCAGTAAATGTAAAATTAGAAGATTTAAGTAGTACATTTCGTTACCTATATGAATAAATGATTTTTGAATTGTTTGAATTCATAGTAAACATATTTTAAAAATGTTTTTTCGTGTTTCATTTAACGTGAAATATAAAGGCAAAAGGTTTGACAACTATTTGAAATGTTTATAAATGTGAAAAATGTTCACTGTTTAGCTTGATTTTTCGACTTTTACTGTCCAACGTCCGTGTGTTTTATGAACAAGACTGATATTTTCTCTGTATGAAGATGTATGTTTTTAGGAGTATTATTGGCCTAGCAATACTGGGGACATGCGCTCTAATCAAAGCGTACTGCATTAGAATTTTCTTACTGTGTCCGCAATTATCACTTGGTTAGGACCATGAAAGCAAACATTTGTCAGGCACAGACGGCTGCGCTACTTATCTAAAACAATCAAATAAACGGATACAATCTGAAGCAAAGTCCATATGAATTGTTATTTTAGTAATTTACAGCCGAACTGTTAGCGGTTTTCGCTACCCAGCGCAAAACAGATAATTTAGAAACACATCAACAATTATGCTTCTACTTAAATCGCCTTTGATTGCCTTCACAAAATCCTTTTTGGGTAATTTACTGTAATATTAAATGTATCGATTTATGTAAGTAGATAACGGATATTGGTTGGTAAATGATTCTTATTTACGATAGCCATAAACTTTTCTGTCGAGATAAAATGCTTTAAGATCTTTAAATATACGTTCATGCCAAAGTAAATTTCGAAATTGTTTAAAACATAACAGAGGGCAAAAGGGAAGCTCACCCGATGTTAAATGACCCACATGGACACTTACATTGCCGGAAAATCGCGAGTGTGTTACCGGCGTTTTAATTTTAATTTTGCAATTTAATAAACTGGAAAATATTTACTAATTGCAACCAGACCAGAGTAATAAGAAGAATGTGTCTTTACTATCTATACATGATACCCTAGAGCTGGTGCGGTCGCTCAACGAATAGTATCCCAATACCACAAGGAAATGCCAGCATTAAAGATACACTGCCAGAGACCAAGCTTTTTAAATTAATTTAGTTTTTTATTTATTCTATTTAATTAAAAATATATTTGTTGACAAAGAGATCTTTATATAACATTATGTTCTAATTTAAAAATTGGTAAGATTCTTTCGTAAAATTTCATGATAATTAAATCGATTCAAATCATAATTTACGTTTCGCATGTAAACGCAGTTGAATTGATGAGAAGTTTTTTTTGTTTTATTGAACAGGAGGCTAATGTTAAGTGATATCGCGGCCCATTGACACTCTCAATGCCAAAGGCTCGCGAGTGCGTTGCCAGCCTTTTAGGAATTGGTACGCTCTTTTCTTGAAGGATCCTAAGGTGAAATAGTTTGTAAATCTGTAATGGGTAGCTGGTTCCACATAGTGGTGGTGCGCGGCAAAAACTGCCGTAAGAAACGCTCAGTTGTTGATCGAAGGGCGTCCAGGTGATTCGAGTGGAAAATGGTAACAAATGAGTCTATTAACAAAGTGTCTATTCATTCTCACCTGAAGTACATTTCGATTAGAGCGTAAGACTCAGAGGCGAGACTTAGCGCGAGCTATGACGAATCCAATATGTTTTGACAACGGTCATTTAAAGCTAAGATCGACTTTAAATCTTAGATTCAATCTTTCTCTTATGTGTTTAAAATCCAAAAGCTCCTTGAGTTATGTAACATTGTTAACTTTAGTACTATATATTTTTACGATGAATTATTTCAACCTTGTAAAAAGAGACTGGAAAGTAATGAAATCCTATTTCAAGAAAGAAGAAAGGCAAATGGGTAGTTGGTAGGTAAAATTTTAAATGTGCTAAGGGAAATATAGTGACAAATTCAGCATACCTTAGACCCAAAAATGGATGGTGTTAGTCAGAAACGGAAGGCTGAAAACCTACTTCGAGTAGCTTATTAAGAAAAGGTCATTTCAAGTAACACGTACAGAAATTAAAGGCGAAGGAATGTAGCACCAATAGTTTCGTGTTACACAGTTCTAGTGCACTTTAGCACTAGTGCACTTATATAGAACACCTGATGTTAATCGATACCGCCCCGCCGCCCATGGACACTCAAAGCCGGCTCGCGAGTGCATTGCCGGCTTTTGTTTTAACAGAAAAAGAGGGATAGACCAGGAAAGAGTTTCTTTTATTTTACATTAATTACATTTTAATTAAAATTTTAGGTATTTTTTATATTCCTTAAGGATAAATAGGCTGTATGGCGGCAAACGAGCCTACACGACGCCTAAAAGGGGAGTCATCGCAATCTATGGACACATATTTTAGCGAGTGCATTGCCGGTGACGTAGGAGGACTCTTTTTCTAAGCAAGTCGAATAACGCTGCCATGATTTTTATTTATTTAACGTAAATAAATAATTAACTTATTTGATATAATTCAACAAAATTCAATTGTTTTTTAATTTAGTTTACGTTGAAATTTGTCTGTTTATATATAAGGTTCCTCTTAATGTATTAACAGTAACACTCTGTATAATGTAAAGAAGGTTAACAGTTAGGAAAATTTTCGCGTTTGGCCAATCACAGTTGGTAACACCTAATCATTCTCTTAGTCACACTTGTTAATTATAACAGCTTTTGAAATTAATGTATTAAACTATTAATTAATTATATTTTGTTTGCCTCCTTGAAAATTAAACAGTGTGGGAAGGTTTTTGATCTCAATAATGACGTTTTGTTAGACAAAGTCGTTAAGGGCGGGTTGGGTGAATATAGAAACGGTTCCGCTCTTAAATTTTCATTTATCTTTGTAATTCTGTTTATATTAAATAGATATAAATACATGAATCACATTTTCGGAAACTTTTTTTTACTATGTTTAGTAATTTTCCACGATTCAGGTTTCTATTTTGCGTGATGCTAAGCGATTTTTCTTTATCATTGTGAAAGATGGTTACTTTATTTTTTTATTACTATAGTTAATTACTTAAAGATTTCATGTGGAACATGGTGTAATTGTTGCAACAACAACGTTTTGTACAACAAAAAACTTGGCCATTAGAAAGAGTGGCGGAGAGTTTATTACCGTGTGCGAGTGCTTCTAGTCCGTTCTGCGCACTTGATTTGAGAACTGGCAGTAAAATATGTAAAATTAGAAGCATTTTAAATGTATTGCTTTGACATTCATAAGTGTACATTGTGTAAGCTAAATTAATAAATGATTTTCAATTTTAATTGAATTTGAAAGCATGACGTTATGGTACTCCGACTATACGTCCTAACAATATTTTGTTGATTAATTGTTTTCACTATATTAGTTTGGCTTCGATGCGAAGCGTTATTTAATTCATTATGACAATATGTTTTAACATGTCCGTGAAGCATGAATGGTTGCTTACAATTTCCAAAAACCAAAATTGGCGATCAAAACGCCGTCGGAGTTTAGTTCTTCTCTCCGCCTTGATTTGAGAACTGGTAATCAATCATTCAAATGTAGACCTTCCTTTGTTTTAATATTTAATAGGGTTAAATATTTTATAGTTTTATTTAATTAGAATATTACAATCCAATAGAACTATTTGAGAGTAATTGATTGCTTTATGCCTGAGGCTTCGGGACATTGTTAATGCACCAGCCACCATGGTATATTAAAAATGAAAGTATCCTCAAGGATCTTAATGTGGATACAGTCCTTAATAACGAAAACATTTCCAACTTCTTGACACAACAGGTATAAGACACCTAAAGAGAATTAAACCTTTTGAGTTAATAAGTTAAAAATTGACCACTCATTGGTCTAGTGGTTAGTACCCCTGACTGCGAATCCATAGGTCCCGGGTTCGAGCATTAGGTGTTGTGCTTAGGTCTTGGGTGTTTAAATATGTATTTATATGTCTATCTATCTATAATATGTATGTATATCCGTTGCCTAGTACCCATAACACAAGCTTCACCAGCTTAGCATGGGACTAGGTCAATTGGTGTGAATTGTCTTTAAAAAAAAAATATAATAATAATAAACCTTGTGTAGTGAATATAAGTGCTAGTGAATAGGTATAAGTGCAAGTGCGGTATCTCGGACACACGAACGTAGTGTCAAAACATTATCTAGCACAAAGACTGTTAATGAACATTAAAAAATAAATAAATCAGTGGCGCTTCAACCTCCTTTAGGTCTTGGCCTCAGATTTCTGAACCTGTTTCATGATCATTTTTAAATCTAATAGGCAAGTAAGTGATCAGCCTCCAGTGCCTGACACACGCCGTCGACTTTTGAGTCTAAGATATGTCGGTTTCCTCACGATGTTTTCCTTCACCGTTCGAGCAATTGTTAAATGCGCACATAGAAAGAAAGTCCATTGGTGCACAGTCGGGGATCGAACCTACGACCTCAGGCATGAGAGTCGCACGCTGAAGCCACTAGGCCAACACTGCTCTTAATGAACATTACTATTCACTAGTATTGAAAATTAAGTCAACAAAACTTATTACACATAATTAAGTCACACTCTTTTTTGCGAACTTTAAATATTAATATAAAGCTAAAGACAGAAACATGCCCTGCGATTCTGTAACTCACTTTTCGAACTCACACAGCGGTTATCTTTATATATATATGATAAACAATAAACTACAAGCTCCCACCTTTTCAGAATGCCGAATCATAAAATGACTGCTTCACGACTGATTTGAGAGCGACCGCCGATGCGAAAACCGCTGTGAGTTCGAAAAGTGAGTTACAGAATCGCAGGGCTGTAGGATTGTTATTTCCGCCATTTTGAAATATCGAACCATATAGTAGTCATATATTTAATAATCGGAAGCATTTATAGAGCTAATCTAGCGCCACACAGTTATTAACAGTATTAAATATTAAACCATACTACTTTCCATATCAACGTCCAGTCCCCAAGGTACCACAAATCCTACCTTGATTGTTTGGTATTGCATTATATTTGTGTATAAAACTCAGTACGGAAAGTATTGGGCAATAACGAGTCATTCAACAAGGCAAATAAATTCAGTAAACATAATATTTTTTATTAGCCAACAGCTTTTATAAAAATTAAAAACACAATTGCATGTATTAATGTTATATATAATGCTTATAAATAAACGTCTGTGAGTATTTTTTTATGTGCGTGTTTGTAAGAGGGTGTGTGTGACTATTTACTTAATATTTTTGAAGTGAAACTTCTTTGGGCGCATGTGGGTAAATTTTTACGGAACGTCACGAATATGTGCAGCGCTTTTGTCTTTTTCGACACTTAATATTTTAACAACAATTAAATTCATTAAATTCCTAGCATATCTTCATTTTTCCCTCCCTCTAAGTCTCGGAAATCTAAAGTTTTAGATTTGTAATATGAACAAGACCAAAAATTAGTTTGCCAATGAAGTTTCACTTCTGACGTGTGTACTTTGTAGGCACGCACTTTTTGTTTTATATGATTTTTATAGGAGGCCTTTGTTAATAATAATATTTATTTATTTATAGCCTTATATCAGAAATACAAAATATATCCATTATAAATATTGTTTTTCTTAATCTACGATAACTGATTCTGTGTGGCTACGGGCAAAGGCCTCCCCCATTGTCCTCCATTTTTCTTTATTGTACACTAATCTCGTCCAGGTCTTAGTCTTCCAGCCATTTCCATGATTTCATCGGCCCACCTTTTTAATTGCCTACCTCTGTTTCCTTTATGGCCTCTTGGTTGCCATGGTAACATTGGTACATAGCCGTTACGAGAAAAGATATTTTTATTTGTATTAACCGAGAAAAGACTTGTATGTATACTCCGTCTATGACAGAACTTGAGATAGGAGATCCACGAGTCAAGGGGTCCACGTAGGAGATCGTGTAGTAAGCATTGGTCCTGGACAGTGCGTCTATCCTTATATAATATAATACAAAATTTCAGCAGTCTTAACCTCCTACGGACAGTTTTACTTGACAAATATAAGAGAACGGAATCGAACCGTTAAAAGGGCGATATTAACGGAACCCCAAAAATTACGACTATTAGAAAAATACAGAAATAAACTTCTTATTTCTGACAATTTGAATTAAGGATATTATAATGAAGATAATGTGTGCGGTAATTACTGTATGGCCAGTTAAACACTTAATGTTTTGTATAAAATTGCTTCAGAGCGTTTAATGAGTGCCGAGTAAAGTTCAGTAGGTATCTTGTATTAATGGAATTCATAGTTGTAACATGGAAAACGGAAAAAATATGTATACACTCTGTATACGTGTAACGCTTAAATAAATTGAAGAAGGAATGTAGTTTAATTTAGTTTTTATAATCTCTAATACGAATATTACGTATAGGGAGAGTTTTGCCAATTCATCTTGCCCGCTTGAGAACTTTTTTAAATGAACCAAAATAAATAAATTTTCATTTAATTTCACACAACGTATTTACAGTTTTCATAAATCGTTAAAAACACCCATTAAAAAGAATGATAAATAAACTTAATGTCGGATATATATCTTATATGTTAAACCTAAATCAAACAAACGGTCGCAATAAATAAATTTAACTCCTAATTCCATAACATAAAATATTTTGACAAGCGCAACATAATAAGTGGATTAAAGGATACGGAGACACAAAGAAATACGGACAAAGCGATTTCCGACCCCGAACATTAAGAAATCAAAAGTTATAGCAGCTACTTCCCTCGCCCATAACTCAGGAATGATCCTCCTCGTCCATATTCTACGATAAAGCGATACCCAACGTACAATGGATTGGACAACACAGTTGAACGCCGCAAATACCGTAAATGGTTATAAATCATCGGCATAGCGGAAGTGCGCCGCGCGCCGTCCAGCTCCGCAATAACCGCTGGCCGCGTCTCCCGGCATTTCCAGCGATAGATAAATTAAATACCAACACACCCCGCCATCACAAACCTAAGAGCGCGAGGAATGTCCAAATAAATTTTTTGATAAACGCACCGGAAGCCCCGACTATTACGTGAATCTGCCCCTGTCCTCAGCTCATTGTTTTTCACCGAAAGTATTTGGGGAATTTTGAGCGACCATCTGAACCGACATACGGGATGCGCGCCTCTTTTGAGCCGATTAGATCTGAAACGATAACAAGCGTCTAATAGGTCAGTTTTGTGTCGGAGTTAATCAAGCATCAAAGGCTATGAGTGTAATCGAACGCCAAACGGTGCGGGTTCGTCGTATATCTCACTAATTAATGGATTCGCTAGGAACCTTTCGGTCACAAAGGACACCGCTGGGGAAATAATCTCTAGCATTTAATACGTCGCCACATGTCCTGAGTAAATATTCTCCAATTGTTCCTCCATTTACATTATTCGATCGCATGGGTAACGGTTTCGTATAAAGCAATATTAATATCGTTGCGTCCATAAACAAGTAGTCGTCGATGATAATTCAAAGACATAAAACGATGCTTTATCTACGATCGGTAGGCAGCCCCTTGAGAGTTTAGTGTGAAATGTGTTCGGAGACACCGTTTAGTAGCGTAATGCGCGTGACTGTCGTACAAATTATGCATTTCGGAGACATGTCGATTTTATTACTGCGGAAGTGACGTCAATAAACCACAGTACAGAAGTTTAATGTTCGATTCGTAATAACCGGTAGTCGTCAGCACGAAATGTTGAACACGGATAACAATGGCATAGTTATATATCTAATCGAACAGAGCTTTTATCGATAAAAAATTTCAGAATTTCAGTTAATACAACGGGCTTCTAAACGCCCCAAATATAAATGGTGTGTGACATTCGGTCCCATAACGCCCTAAGAGATTTCGTATCGACTCAAAAAATGATATACTCCGCACCTTATATTGAACGGAAAATAAATCGTATACTTCCTTTAAGTGCCAATAAAAGTTGAAGTAAATCATAAAAGTATCACTCCTCGAGAAACGTCTATAACAAGTGTGTTATTGCAGAATAATTCAGTAGCAGAGGAGGGCTGAGTGAAGGATCGCTCCCCGAAGAACTTCGCGGGCGTTCGACCAGGGATTCCCGATGCTCTATCAAATCTTTCAATTATTTATCGGACCCGTGTCTACTTTTCATTTTACTCCTTTCCGTGGCTGCCTTCACTTAGAGATATACCCCTTTGGGGATATTGAAACACGAATGCTACGTAACTCTTCACGATGTTGGAGTTAGTTTTACTAAATAACTGATGCTTATACGCTGATATATTGCGCTTTTGAGTTTGTTTTTTGTATGTAAAAAATCACACTTTTTACGTGTATACTATACAATATCACGATCCATAACTAACTGATTTTGGTTAAACATATGATTTTTATCCCCCCGGTTTAGTCACATATTCATAATTATGTTTTTTTCTATATAGAACCGATGGCAAACGGACAGTAGCCTCACATGATGTTAATGAACACTCTCAGAGCTCGCGCATACGTTGCCGGCCTATTAAAAATTGGTTCGCTCCTCTCTTGAAGGACCCTAGTCGAATTGGTCAGAAATATTTCAGTAGGCATCTGGTAAAATCAACACAAGCCCGCACGGTGAAGGAGAGATGGTGAGGAAACTGGCATATCTTTCCCAAACAGTATCAGGCATTATAAAATTTTGTTTAATTTTTTAATTATATACAAATTTGTGGAAACTACTTGTAAGATTTACGAGAAGTACAAATACAAATTTAGTAGTAATATCTAAAACTTCAACGCACAGCACTGGTACAAACATAATACCGTGTAGAGTGTAGACATTATATAAATAATCACGAGAAGAAAGAAGTCCAAATAAAAAGCACATGTTGACGAATGCAAAGTTTTATGGCGTCAAATATTCGTGCAATGATAATGTGAATAAATCAAAAACAAAATTTATATTTACCGCTCACTATAAATTATGCCATCGCAGTAGCATTTGGGGAAGCATAAAATTTTGTTATCTTTTCACGTGTACATATCGATTTTTAGTTTAGTAGGTTGTAAATATTGTGACTCCACATAATATTGCTATAATAAAATTTAAATAGCGATATTTAGCGGGAAGTTAATTAATATGCATTGCTTGCTAGCGAGCAATACAGTTAATTTATATTAAAATGTATTTTCTTCTAGATAAATCAAGCAATATCAACATTTAAGCATACGTATAATTACCAATTAAAAAGATTGCACTGTTAAATAAACTTATTTATTTTCAATTTTAAAGTTACACACACGCTTTTAATTACAATAATTCCGTAATTAAACCCAGCATTGAAATATATTGATTTTTCAATATATCAATAACTAAATCTATAATATTATGAAACTCAAGGACGTTCGCTAAGTTAATTTGCCGCGCAATAAAACAATTTATTTAACCTAAATAAAATAAAATTATAGCAGATAAACTATTCGGTAGCAAAGCTATAAAATGCAGTTATATCATATTGACCTTAATTAATGATTCTAGGATTCTTTGTCTATGTATAAAGCGCGTTAAAGCTATATAAAAGTACTAACTCTCAAGTGCTTAGAGAAGCTGTAATGGATCTCAATGTAGGTGGTCAATAGATGACAACTATGACTACGGTGGATGTGGCAAAAACTGATGATAATGACACTCACTATCGGAAGGGAAGAAAGGACTTCGTACGCCGGCCGAATATTGATGCGTGTGTAGACCTAAGAATGTTTTAGAGGTATCATATTTGTTATATTCTTACAATCTCTGCGCAAGGGTGATGGTGAGACCTGTAAGGGCCTTTACTTGATCGGTCCAGCGAGCAGGGGATCGGCCTCGAGGTCTGTCCCTCCACTCTGCCGGTCACGATGAGTTTTTCTAAACTTTCTGGATCTCTGCGTGTTACATGTCCAAAAAATATCAGGATGCGTGGGTGACAAAGTGTCGAAAGACGATTGTTTACCTGCAACCATAACACAGAGCCCTAGCTGTCCAGAGAACCTTTCTTCTCATAATTATTAATTAAAGGCGATTTTGATGGCTTCAAAACGTATTTGAAATTATGAATCTCATATAATATATTATTATTGTAGTTGTGTAAAACGAAATTTTCGTGCCGTCTATGCGTTCATAGGTCGCGTATAAAACAAAATCATATATATACTTTCACAGACGTGGCGAAGAGGGAAATCTTAAGGAATGGTAGGATTGGAGTGTATCAGCGGAGGTCACGTATTCCGAATTACTCGTTTGTGCAAAGTGATCCTTATTGTCAGGGAAGTGTAGAGGGCACATCAAGTTTTATTGTGTTGATATTGAATGAGATTAAAGATTGTGATCTAGTACAAAGTATTAGTTGTGCTCTTAAATTGGTCGCAACATGATGTTCTAGCCTAAAGCTATCTTTCATAAATGGTTTTTAAATGCAAAAAAAATATTTATTTCTTAAACATATGGTATCGCGAACTTTTTTGTAGATATGTCTTCTATAAATCTGTAGATTAACACTTGGCTCTATTGTTAATAGTTTCTGCACTGTACCCGATTTAGGAATTTTCATTGGTCTTTTTCACACTATCACTATCGTAATTTCATAATTCATACAGAACTTTTTTAAATATTATATAGCTTATATTCGTCAGTAACGGTTTTAACAGTGAAATAATTTTTCAAATCAGTCCTGGAGCCTGATCAATGCAAACAAACGAACCAACAATCAAATCTTTCCTCTTTATAGTATTGGTATAAGTATCGTATAATTCCGGAGAGTAAATAGAGAAACGTCATTGTTTGGTTGCCTTTAATCAATGAAATAGACGTAGAAAGGAATTTCCTTTATTACTGGAGGCTTACAGGATATACAATTTTTATGAGGTTTAACCTTTTGACGTGTTATACAAAATAAACACACTTTATGTGTGTGTGTGTAAGCTCAAAAGCACGTACTTTGATATAATGTATAATTCAAAAGATGTAATTGTTCAGACATTCTGAAGTGAAGTGTATTCAAATAGTCCTCATTTGTTTAATACATCGGTAACTAAAACTAAAAGTAAAACTTAAAAAGTTAAATATATTTATAATAGATTATATTTTTACAAGTAGGTACTTCAACTTTTTAAAATTACGTTTTGACATTTGCATTCTAATATAACAAAGATTGTGAAGGTCTTTGTGAATAAATACAGGATTACTGAATGCAATAGCAAAGACAAAAGACTGCTAATTCGCTATCATTTATAAAAATGAATAAATATTGCAATTCTTAATTTAAAAAATGTCAAAACAAATAATTCAAAATATTTTCAGATTGATAACTCCTTAGAAACTTTTGTATTTAAACTTCAAATAAATTGGTACAATGAAAGACGTTTTATGAAATGAGGTTCACCTAAACAATGGATAATTAAGAAATAAACCTCATTTCAGACTTGCAGTCATCAAAACGTTTGCGTCAAATATTTGTATAAAGATTACCTTACAATATATAGTTGATACTTAACGCTATCTATCGCGTATGTCAAAACCATAATGGTTTAGATTCAGAGTATACCAAGCATATAAGTTTTTTGACATCCAGGATCCAACGACTTAAGATCTCCAAAGATTTGCCGATGCACAATGATTTTAACAGTACGAACTGTTACTTGCGCATATAGAAAACATTGCTCAACCAGCCCTGCGATTCTGCAACTCACTTTTCGAACTCACACAGCGGTTTTCGCATTGGCGGTCGCTCTGAAATCAGTCGTGAAGCAGTCATTTTATGATTTGGCATTCTGATAAACAATAAACTACAAGCTCCCACCTTTTCAGAATGCCAAATCATAAAATGACTGCTTCACGACTGTTTTGAGAGCGACCGCCAATGCGAAAACCACTGTGTGAGTTCGAAAAGTGAGTTACAGAATCGCAGGGCTGGGCTCGCATTAGGCCCACACTTTTAATACTTCTTTAAAATGATTTTGTAGCACGTAACGTTATTGAGTGGTGTAGACTAGGGGAGTTGAGCAAAATCTTAAGTTTAACTGTGCCTTTTAAAATCTTATTCAAACTTTGTAATATAAACTCACCCCTTGGAGGGGTCTCAATAATATTGTGAAGCCATCTGTGACGAGGGAGGGTATCGGATAGACATATTTTTAGATTTAACTCATAAATTACAACAATCCAATTGGTTTACGCTCGTGTGAGAATTAGGTGAGTTTTGTTTGCGATGCGGTTGTTTATTAGCCTTATAGGGGACGTAAATAGATTAGGAAGCACTTTTAATACATCGTTAGCGATTCCCGGGAGTTCATGCCAAAATGTTTTAAGATTTTTGAGATATGTTTGAACGTGTGAGAAATGAAAAGGACGGTACAGAAGTGTCGAACTGGTGTGTACCAAACGATAAGTAAAATTTAGCACAGCTGGGGTTCGAACCTACGCCATCAGGGATTAAAGAGGAACGATGACAACCACAAGGTTCCAAAATTCATGATAATGTCTACTTCTTTAACTGCCAAAGCGCAATAAATTTACTTTTGCTATATATTTCGTGTTCTGCCCAGCGGTGGAAAATAATATCATCACAACGTTACAAAAGGTTAAAAAGATAGCGGAATACCACTTACTCGATGGGATGACAAAGTCAAATGAATGCCCCTAACTAAATACAAATTGACATCTCTAAAGTCCTGCACCTAATGTACTCCACTCTAGTACAAGAAGAATTAAAGGAAATCATTAGAAAGGGATGAAATTTAAAAAATTGAAATAGGATAATAATTATTTTAAGATTCATAAAGCTTAAAATTTAGAAAATTCTACAATATTGTATTAACTTGATGACGATAATGAACGTTACGAGTTAAGAAATATATCGTGACGTTAATTAGCTATCAATCATAAAATTAATTGCATATTAACAATAATAAATAGTGCTCATAACGAAAGACCGTAAAAAGTTACTGTCACTATAACTTTGAACACAGATTGTTGCACATATTTAGAAAAAGGGGTTGAAAACGTTAGATTCGTCACACACGCGACGCTCAATGGGATTTTAATTTTTAAATTGGATTTTTATATCGTTTTAAAAAGGGACTTCGCAAAGTGTTACGTAACATTACTTACCATGAACACGTCTTATAAATAAAAATAAATCAGTGGCGCTACAACCTCTTTATGATCATACGTTATTAGTACATTTCAAGATCTAATAGGCAAGTAGGTGATCAGCCTACAGTGCCTGACACACGTCGCGTGTTTTTGGGTCTAAGACATGTCGGTTTCCTCACGATATTTTCCTTCAACGTTCGAGCAAATGTTAAATGCGCACATAGAAAGAAAGTCCATTGGTGGACAGCCGGGGATCGAACCTACGACCTGAGGTATGAGAGTCGTACTCTGCAGCCACTAGGCCAACAAACTTTTCTTGATTAAAAAATTATAATTTAGCTTGTACGGTGTACATTATATATGTTATGTTTAAAGTTTAATACTTTGCCATGTTTTAGGTTGCATTGATATAGAAGTCGCCTCCCAAACCATTCCTCTCTCTCTATCTAGCAGAATATATCCAAGCCCCACCAGTGCTCCTCTTTTCCAAAAACACCATTCATATTTTCTAATGGAATCTGGTCGTTGAGGATAACAACTTAAGAAAAATGATTAAGAGTTCTGGATGTCAAGACTCGACTTTGGCTGTCTAGCTTCGGATCTCTTCCTCGTGACACTATTATATGACTATGAAGTAAAACAAATTCTATGTATAAAGTTTTAAATAGCCGTAAACTTGCTGTTACAATTTCATGGAACATCAAAACAATGCTTACAATACAAAACATTATTAACGGCCTCAGTTTGAACCCCTGTTAAATAATGACCTCTTAATTTCTACAATGATGGTAATTTCGGTTTATTTACTGACGAATTTTAAACCTAATTAACTCTGTGTACAGTTCAATATTGCTTAACATTTGAAATTGCATGTTAGATATCTGTGGATGAAATTAAAATTGCTCCAAACTTTATTGGGACAACGATAATGTATAATATAGGGTTGATAACTTTTCTGCATTTTATCGCCTACTGTTGTGGCTTCATTCGCAAAAAGGAGTTCGCTGTTATGGGAATTTTTTACTGTTTTTAAAAGTCATTTTTACTTCGTTAATCTACTTTCAATGATTAGACTTTTTCAATATGTATAATAATCAAACTTAGGAACAGTGACAAATCAAAAAGCAATTATATCGTCATAGTCGTAGAATTGTGACGGATCTGACAAATAGTAAAAACTTTACAGGGCAGACAATTCAAAATAATATAATCATGTTAGATTTTGTCATAACTATTTTAATTAATATTCTGTTATTATGAAAGTTGGCATACAAGCAAACAAAAGGGTTTGTTATGAAATAAAATAAAATTACACAGTTTTCTAGAAAAATCACATGATTCTATGAGCGTCTATCAAATCCGTCACTTTCCGACTGATTAATTTGGAATTTAAAACACATGGAATTTGTTTTTAATGTACCCGTAATATTTAGTCAATGTAGTATCCAAAATTTGATAAAAAGGATTTTGTTACGATCAAGACAATATTATTTATGCCTTCAGGATTTAATCAAATCAATTTTTTCTACTACATTAACATACTTTCATAAAAAATTTATATCCAGACTTTGGATATATTATTTTCTTTTAATTCCATTAGCTTGTAAATAAATCTCATATTTTCATCGTACATCGGCCTTATTTACTTAATTGGTGTTTCGTACAGCGGTAAAGTAATGAATAGACTTCCTCTGAGGATGCGATGTGAATTTCTAATTGAAAGATATCATTGTAAGCAAGTCGATGTATGAAATTATATATTGTCGTGTTGAGTCACATTTCCTTATGACTTTTTAATGCTTGTTCAAAAAAATTATCACGGATATGTATTACTGTGTGCGTCGGATATTGATACCGATTCTTGTATTTTTAAATAGGTGCCTTGAAGAATAAAAATACGTGGTTTATTCCTGTCCAAATTATGGGATATGTTAATGTTAATATGTATTATCTTAAAACCCTCTTATGGCACAGATAGTTCTGCGTCTGTATTAGTGATTATTACTACACACCCGGACTAACTAATATATTTTGAATTATAGTTATTTAAAATCTCTATATCTTAATATATATATTTCTTGTGTGCGTGTGTATGTGACTGAACTCCTCCTAAACGACTGGACCGATTTTGATGAAATTTTTTGTGTGTGTTCAAGGGGATCTGGGAATGGTTTAGATTCACAAATCAGCCCGGCAGATGGCACTGCAGTCGGTACTTTCATACTTTGCTTAATATCCTAATCGCTTTAAATATCATGCAGGACAACGTCTGTGGGGTCCACTAGTAATATATAAAATTCTCGAGTCACAATGTTCGTTCCCATACTCCTCCGAAACGGTTGATCGATTCTTATGAAATTTTTATGCATATTTAGTAAGTCTGAGAATCGGCTACTATCTATCTTTTAAATCCCTAAATTTTAAGGGTGGTCCACTCCTAAATTTTTTTTTTTGATTATTTTTTTTATGCTACAGCATACTAAAATACATACAACCTTTAATTGTCACCCCTCTACGATCAACCCCTATTTTTTACTATAGTAGACAGTTATTTTTATAGAACTAAAAAATGTTTCCTAGAAATAATATAGGTACATGGCAAAACTACGTTTACGTAAACAATAATTATTTTTGTTGTCCCAGCAAAACCAAAAAGCCGTACAAGCTAGTATTAAATACGCACATAGAAAATCCATTGGTACACAGACCTGGTCGAGCTGGGGTTCGAGCCATAGATATAAGAGTCGCCAACTAGGCCATCACTCCTCGTAGTTTCAGAAGCTTTCACCTTTTAATGAGCAATGAAGCCGGCGCAGAAGTTTTACATGGACTTCAAACTAAAGACTTGTTAGCTTTCTATATTTAATCATAAATTCCTCTCGTCTTTTTGAAGGCAGGGAGGATCTTAAAACTAAACCTGACGATATGCAAGTGATTGTAGTAATTATAAAAGACCACACTATACAATATTATGCACAATATTTATTATTACGAATTGTTCGATAAATATGTAGCTAATTATAAAATGACATCTACAAATTTCTTTAATATATTAACCGTAATTTAATTTCCGAACCAATTCGACTAAGACTGGGTTCACACGGCATTGTCCTGCACGTTGTTTTGCAGTATACGTCTTAACGAATAAATAGTGGCACATGTATTGTACATAGACCTATTCTCACGGCGTTTGTACTGCAAAATATCGTACACCGTTTATACGTTCAAACGAATACTCAACGGACTTGTCAAGCAAATCGAATAAACTTTAACATGATATTCGGTTTAAAGTGGCACATAATATAGCTCTGTCTCGTTCTCGCTCACTGTGACAACTGTGTGAAGACTGCGGCTATTCGTATTTTACACGAATGAAAATCCCTCAAGAAAAGAGCGTACCAATTCTTAAAAGGCCGGCAACGCACTCGCTAGCCCTCTGGCATTTAGAGTGCCCATGGGCGGCGGTATCACTTAACATCAGATGAGCCTCCTGCCCGTTTGCTCCCCGTTCAATAAAAAAAAAATAAGCTGACAATACGTCATAGTTATCCATCTAAAATTATTTCCTTTTTAGTTTCTTACTAGATTAAATAAAAGACAAGCTTTGTTAAAACACTTCCTTAACACAGCTATGTGTGCAGAAAAAATTTGGTAGAAGAAAAACCATCGCTGCATTAGGTACCTACGTTATAAACTGAACAGATTTTGGAGGCACCATCTTTCAGTAATGGAGACATCTGTAAAAAAATCGGACCCGTTTAAAATGTTTAATAGTCTATTGGTGTATAGTATAGGTTTGATCATTTTGTTTCATAGAACCTTCCACAACACGTCATTTTTCCGCATAACGCAAGCGTTCAATTAGCGTATAGGAAATACAAAATCCGGCATTCATAAAATAAAAAAAAATAAAAAATATGTTTATTATGGAACATAAGATACATGTATCACTTATTCCACGTCATTAAATTTGAATTTGTTGGCATCCCTACTCATCGGCAAAGAAGACAGAGGGCCGAGAGAAAAAGCCGGCGTAAAAAAACGCCTCTAATACCTCAGTATTGTGCAACACTATACTCAACTAAAACTAAGAAGTAATTCTCTGTATTCAGAGGGAATCGTAGGTTGAAAGCCGAAGAGATCAAGTTCCCTCTGCGAACGGAAAGTTCCCAATTGTTTTTCGAAACTCCAGTACTTCTCGTCCCGCTTTTCACTTCGCGCAATTACTATTTGCAGGAAGTTTGTTATTGAATTTTTTAAGAGATTAATCCGTTGGACTGAGAGGAACTTTGTTTGCGCTACATTTAAGGAACGTTTAAATCTTTTTAGTTTTAAACGTTGGCCGTGTTGTCTGTCTCAGTCTCGATACTGAATCTTACCTCAGACCTACGGCTCTAAACTCCAAACGTTTTGGTAATACGGGTGTCTTATTTATTTATTTATTCAAATTACTGATAACATAAGCTATTAGGGATGCAACGGATTGTCGTTAATAATGAAAAATAATTTAAGGGAAAACGCAAGATAAATTAAATTAGGAATAACAGAGAAAAATTACTAAACTAAGTTTTTTATGTAATACGGAAATTATAACTTATAAATTTATTCTTTCAAAGTACTGATAACATAAATTGTAAGGGATGCAACGGATTGTCGCTAACAATGAAAAACAATACTAAGAGGAAGTGCAAGATAAATTAAATTACAAGTAACAATGAAAAATTATTAAACTAAAATGTAAAAAAACTAAAAGCTAAAAGCCTAATGCTGAGGCTAGGCTAAATGAAACTTTCATCATTATTATTTTCTTTTTTTACTTTCATATTAAAATATTATTTTATGCCAAAGTGTAGGTCAGATCCATACTGGGCCCACTAGCTTGTTTTAATATTATTCCGACATTTCTGTCTTTTTTATTACACTTATCTAAAATATACCAGTAAGATTACAATTATACATGATTATAAATCATCAATTAGACTTGACTTCATGTCCTATAACCTCTAGATGGGGCAGAGAGCGTCCACAGAGAGTCTCCATCGCGGTCTGGAGCCTCGTATTTAACCTCGCTCCAAGTCTTACCACCTCTCTTTGCCTCATCTGCAACTGTAAGGCGCCAGGTTTGCCTGGGACGGCTTCCACTTTCCTTGCGGGTTCCAATCAAGCGTCTGCTTGGGAATATGATAGGGATCCCTTCGGAGTGTATGGCCTATCCATTTATATTTGCATCGCTTGATCTGATCGTTCTGATCTGATCGTTAGAGACATAATCATCGTTAGACAATTAAGGTAAATTATAAATTTTGTCAAAATGGATTGGAATTAAAATAAATGCACTGAAAAGTATTAACAATAAAACATGAAATTGCTATCGCCCTCCTTCGGTTATTTCTGAAGTCGGATAAAAATTTACGACACGAAACAGATAGGAGAAGGTTGATGAACTATTAGACTAACTAACTATAGAACCAGGCTTGTAGAGTCACCGTATTGTTATTCCCAGTAAACTGTCGAAATACCTAAATGTTTTCACTAAATGCAATATATCTTATATGGCGAAGGAAACATTTGTTCGACTATTAACAACTCTATTAATTGCCGTCTTCAACAATAATTTATAGACAAAGGAAACAATTAATAATTGGTATAAAAAGTATATTATGATAATGCGAATTCGAGTATGTACTAAACATTCAATACATTGCTAGATACGGTAACTTAATATTGCAATAATATGTGTGTTAGTTAACATCTGCAGTTTGCGCTATGTTAATTTTGTTCCAGAGAACCGCCTGTTCAGTGTTAAGGACTCGGCAGACGAGATATAAACGTCGCGTTTTAGTTTTAACGACGGCTTGGAAACATTTATTGAACAAACAAACGTTTATTCAAGATATTTAATGTTTTATATTGAAGTTTTAAGAAAAAAAAGTCGATATCTCTTAGCCACCAATGGGGCAAGTCCGACACATTTTATAATTATACACTATGCTAACTAACCCCAATAATTGTTTCGGAATCGAACACTGAGCGTATTACTTAGCCGAAACAGTGATTGATCAATGATTTTTGCATATGTCGTTTGATTTTAAAATAATAAAAATCTAAATATGTAAATTCCTAAGATTAGTTATTAGATATAAAAACTTAGTTGCTTGAATATAGTGAGAAATAAAGCCTTCATTCATTATATTGTAACAAATAATTAAATAGTCTACGACCACCATTTGAAATATCAGTAGGTACGTCAGCGTTACTACAAATTCTTTATTTAAAAAAAACATGTTTTTATCGTGTTTCTTTGTTTTTGTTAAATTTGAAATGTATCTTGCTTTGTCGGACATGAACCGATATTAGATTTAAGAAATAATTGAACGGCGTTTTTGGAGCGTTCCGAGCGATATAGGTGTGTAACTTCTTTTGCGGTTGAGAAGCGACTAGTCAACTTTGATACGGTAGACGTAACGATCTCGCCACCTACTGCAAAGTAAACTTAATACAAGTTGCGAACTTTCACGTGATTGCGAATTTGAAAAGTTTCTGTATTATGTCGCCATTCGCCACATACAAGGTGAACTAAACTTTGATCCACATTAACACAGTTAATTATCTAATAACACAAATAATACTCACAATGCGAGTATTATTTGATTAAATACCTATAAAATACTTATTCTATTTCTGCATTTATGTATAGAACAAAGTGAATTTTTTTACGCTAGATTGTTCATCATCCTTTAGTTCGTGAATTCGAATCACAGCTGTTTAGGAATTTTTATATGCGCAAGCTTTTGTTCCTACAGTGAAGGCAAACATCGAGGTGAATCCGGTATGTATCAAACCCAAAGATTGAAGACATATGTCAAACACAGAATGCTATCTATTTCTATAAAATCAAAAATGATCGGTAAAATATGCAATCAGAGACCAAGACTCATGTAGGGTATTATAATTATTAGATTGTTTCCATTCTGTGATTTGCTAGTTCCCGCCCAAAAAATTTTGACAGCTGACAGAAAAAAAACGTCACAGAAACTATTTTGAATACTATTGATAAGCAACATGACATTGCTTTGCTTTGTTTCTCAAGGATGAATTCCATTTCACATACATACTCCATCATGTGTGTAAGCTCGCAAGCAAAGTAATTAGTACGTAAAACGAGAAATAAGAATAGTTGCAATTTGAACAGTGCAAGCAATCTGCATTCACTAGCTTCTGTAAAACGACGGAATAAACAGCCCGACGATGCTATGAACTTTTGCAAATTGCTTTAAGCTGCAGGGCGGTAGCGTTTAACAAGAACTAGCGAGAATACTGTTCCGCTTAGACCCTCTTAAGGCAAAGCTTTTTATTTGATTTTGCGGACATTTTAAAACACAAATAGGTATTGAATTGTAAAACATACGATTTGTTTGTTGTATAATGCTCATTGACATATTAACAATTGATAGTAGGTTAAAAGCCGGCAACGCACACGCGAGTAAAACAGGCGGATTTCTTTTCAAATGAGCTTGTAGAATCTATAGCGTATTACTGTTTAGGCACATACAGATTTTAAATTATTATATTTTTATCATAAGCAATATCAATCATAGGAAAGTTACAAAAACACCCTGATCCTAAAATTATTTTTAATGAATGTTCACATATTTATTACAGAGACTTGAGTATAACGTAACACAGAAACAATATTAGGAATAGTAATGAAGCTGGCGGTATAACAAAGCCAATGTTAGTAACGAGTGTGTATGAAAGAATAACAAGTACTCTTGAACAAGGCGGAACATAAAGGGATTTAGTAATTTAACAAACAGACCGTACCTTTGTATTGTTACAAACTGCATTGCAACGTGCACTCGAAAATGTCCAATTAGCGATAACTGGGCCTTAAACAAGGAGCTAGAGGGCCGAGGAGAGCTTGCGAACAAAACTATGTGGTGGCAGAGTAAGAGCAGCGGCCCCAGACTCAGAGCGCCTCCCTGCGGCACACCTCGCAATATTGCACGTTATATTAACGTACTCAATACAATCCTTGCGCTAAATATAAAGTTCAAATGTTGTATTTCTTTTATTATGTCTAAATGGTATATTTTGTTAACAAAATAATGTATTGATTATGTGAATGGAATAAAGAACGTGTCTAGAGATTAAATCCATTCAAAGTTTTGTTCAAAACAACGCTACTCTAATCTATCTATGTGTTCTTGTTGGTTCATTAGAACGCGATCAGCTCACAATTTTGTTGTTAAGATTATATGTCCCAAAGAAGTCCATCCGGTCTTCGATTACACGGGACGCACACGAGAAACTAATATATTAGATGATCTTAAGATGTATCTTTTAATTTTATGATTTTATTTATTACTTTGTGAATCGAACTTGAGTAATATAAGCATAATTAGAGTCTCAACGATATAAAACAAAGTTTAAGTTAAGTGATAACAATATTTTTTTAAATAGCCAGATGCTTCACAATTTACTAATAGGGTAAATTATTTAAAGTGTCACAATAGTCAATAAGCAAATATAATGTCATCTTTTGTCATGTTTAAAGTATATATTGCGATGTATACATGAATATGGGCAGACATCGGTCCTCCGATGTCGGACATGTAGCTCCTATCTGTTTCGATGCATTTGTCGTTTAAACACCAACCTATAATAAATCAGACCTCTGCATCCACATTCTTTAATAACATATGTAGCACGTCATCCAACCGTATTATAAACTTTATCGCCACGACATAAATATCATTTTACATTGATTAACTACCTGTATTTCTCACCTGACCGTCCACGCTAATTTAAGCCTATCTCGAATCCACTACGGACACTCTTCATTCAATACTTTAAATGAGATTCTTATCGCGCGTCCTTAAATAGATTAGTAGATTAATGATGTCTGTAATAATTAATAATGGATCGTGAATTTTACAACAACAATAAAAGCAGTTCGGTCGCCGTCGTAAAGTGTACCTTGCATTTTGCGTTGTTCTGAATCCTTTAAGTTTACGATGCGTCAATATGTTCCATATATTTACTTCGTCTTAATTACAATCACGTTATCGTCTTCACTTTATGGTGGTTTAGTTTTTTTCGTATTTCCAAAGCCGTGTTCTTTGGTGGTACGATGTCCGTTTATTGATATGATAATGCTGTAATTTTATGTTCGGATACTGTGTTTGTTTTTTTAATTTATTGTTTTACGCCGTTATTACATCCTTGCTCTTAAGAGTCTTAAAAGAGCAGGCTTGCCACTGCAATGAAATCAGTACAAAAACGATAATATTTTCATTTATACCATTCACCATGATTTGGAAAAGAAAAGACGATATTTGTTTCCATTTATCTGTTTATCAACCTAATTGAAATCCATACAAGAATCATTGAGATTGACCTAATCAAACGAATAAAATAACGACAGACCCGAGCGCATCTCGGTCAACGTACAAGCTTTAAAAACTTAAGCCCTTTATAAAAAATGAGAAAAAAGAATACCCCCTAATTGATGCGTCGTCTTTGTTTAGTTTAATTCTAACATGCTTTTCCCATTAAAGTGGTCAGGAATCGAGCTCGTGTTGAAGATAAAAGCGACTCTTTTACTCCTTACACGTTATAATATTATAAGGCCGGGTCTGACCCCAATGTTTTAACCCTAGTTTAACTCGCGTTCTACAATGCCCACTCGCCGCACATGAGACCAAATAAGTGAATCAACGTTCAGCTCCATCGCGCTTTTACGTTGTCACAGCATCCCTGGGGTGAGTATTGAGAATCGATATGTTTACGCTAAGTGCTTAAGTGCTTGCAAGGGATTGCGTTTCACTGATGAATAAGCAATGCAAATTTATTGGTACGCACATTTGTATACTTTACAATTCACAATATATTTCACCACGAAAATACCGCGTTATTAAGATTCATGTAATTGTATCAAATTGTATAAATTATTTTGGATCTTTTTCTTACAATTGACAGTTAAAACGCCGATCTTCTTTAATCAACGATCAATAAGCCGCGGGTTAAATAAACTGTGAATCCGATCCAGCCGTGTACCTGAAGACGGCTCGGCACCTTTTGTGCTTTCGTTAGTTTTATGGATAATCTTCGTTTTACGTGTAATAACATGGGGACTTGTGTCCGGTCGCACATTCGATTCCCAGTCCACACCCACTCACATTTTATCAGCGGCCACGGTCACTGTTCGATAATTTTATTACAGAAGTTTTGTCAAATTGCTTGACTCTTCAAATTAAATTAAACGATACTTGTCCCTCTTTGATATGAAGAATTAATTAATATGGAGATTTGTTTCAACTTGTTACCTACTTAGCGTTGATAGTTTAAATGGAATGTTTGTGTTTATGATTCTTTTATTTTGAGTTATACAGATTCTAGATATAAAAACTGTTATAACGCTCTTGATAGTCAATTATTTTTGCAGCTCACAGTTTTCACAGTTCTTATACATACTTCGCGTCACCCTACATTTCTTAAATGAATTAAAATTTGTGGTTGGTAGCTATTACATTAATGTATTCCGAAATTCGTATATCCGGTAGCATAAAACGGGAGGTTAATTTGGAAGAATATGTATTAAAGCCCACTTTTTATGAGTGCGCTACTTTGTATAATGAAATGTCTCATGTTCTGAAATAACTTTTTCACTTCATACGGGGCTGGCTTGGAAGCACACAAGATGTGTTTTGCTTGCAAGATAATTTGAATAATTTAACAACACTTTTATAGAAACAAATTAAGATTAAAACCAAAGTTAGTATTTTCAATCAAGAAATTATTTTTAAAATTAAATTTAAATTTTTGCCCAATTTAAGACGACTCTCAGACTATAAATTAAACATGAGTAGCGGTTGGCAGAGTTGGAACTAAAAACGTCGAATAAAACTCATGTAAATTCTACAAATTGTACGGAAAATCTAACCATTTGAGTTGTCAGGTAACATTATAACAATAAAGTATTCGAATGACAAATCGTAAAGTTAGTGGCGGTAATGTTTAATTGTTGATTAAGAAAAATAATGAATAGGCAATTACAATAATATGTGTTTGACGACAACTTCTTTTCTCCAGATTTCAGAAAGCCATGAATGACGTGGAATAAATTTGTCTGATCAAAGCTCTATGGAATGTCAATATTAATTAAAACTCAGACACATGAAATGTCAATCAAGAAATAATTAATTAATGTTCCTTTTATTGCTACACAATTTGGAGAATCTAAGTCAGGAAGTTCTAGTTATAACTATACTACGGTAAAAACTATACTATTTAAAGTAGGAGTATACATATGTGATATAAAAGTAATTTTAGATAATTAAAACTCTATGGCAGGCCACAATTGGAAAACTAGTGCGAGCTGGACCAGTCTTTACCTGTTGAAATTTCTAGTTAAAACCAAAAAGCTTCACGAAAGAACTTTCTGTGTCCTCCTAATGTCCTGGTACAATGTACCCTACATTTCAGAAATGACACTGTAAACAAAAGTATCATATAAGTTTATTAATTACACGGCCCCTCCGACTCGAGCCTCCATGAATATTAATTACTGGATACCGAAAGCTTTAGAAAGCTCAAGGAGGGAAACTTTTACAAAGAGCTTTTATTATTTAAGATGTAGCGTCTATGCAATGAAATGAAATATGATCGTTCTTTATTCGAATTGAAAACGACTTAATTGCATTGTTATAAAGCTTATTTTCTTATGTGTGTATTATCATTTATCATAACTTATGAAAGTGGCGGAAGAAAGTCAATAGTAGGTAGGTTGTTTCACTCGCCACGCCTCTGTGAACAAATAACCGAAAATTATACTTTCATAAAAATAGTGTTGTTTTTTAGAATGTTAGGGTGGACACTTTCAAGATATACCTAATTAGGAAGCTCTACGTATTAAAACGTTTCACGGCTTCCGCCTATTATTACGAATAGTTTTTTACTGTTAATTATGTAATAATATAGTAAAAATTTAAGTTTGTTTTGTTGAGTCAAAAATTTGTGTTAATGATGTTTTAGACTACAAGAATTGGCGTCAGATCTATGCTAGACCTTTAAAGTTTGGAGAAGTTTTGTGCGTATTTTTTTACCTTTAACTACATTATTTCAAATCTAGAATTGATGTTAGATCAATTCTAGATCATTTATAACTATTTATTTTATAACTTATCCATTTAAATGGTATTCCAGTATAATATATAAAAAAGTAATGATATTTTTTGATAAAGGAAATAAACTGATACACATAATATAACACAGACCTTAAGAACTCAGAAAGTCATTTAATTGTATAATATTTTAAACACATAAGTAGGTACGTTTAATAAAACCCGCTTTACCAAACTTTTTATAGAAGGCAATAAATATATTTTTAGACATTAGTGTCTTTTGTTTTAACTACAAACTCCATACCAAACTTTATTTATTAAAGAGCTGCGACAAAAGTTTAAATCTGGTTTATTGGACACAATTCGAATTAACTAGGCTACTACGAAACCTCCCGCGGTCGCGTTGAAGGTTATATTCGAAAGAAATAATTGTTCGCGTTTTATTCTGATGTACCTATTGTTTACATAAAAATAACTATACGTATAAGTATAAACATATACACTACATTTTAATACATTTACGTATTTAGAAAAACAGAACTTGAAAAGTTTTTCCCTACAGAATTTTCTGGCTGTAGCCCTCGTCAATAAAACGACTACTTTCCTAATATATTGAATATCTATAATTCACAAACTCAAATATTTTTTCTATTATGTACCACGTCATTTAAAAATAATTTGATTCGACGCAATCGTTCGGTTGTACGAAATTTCGGCGATTCATTTCTATATATATTACTTTGTCTACAAGTACATAACAAGGGTAAGGCGCTAGAGCCTAAGAGTTATTATATAAAGTAATTATTTAATTAACACGGTGTAGCTGTGTTACCCTCTTAAGCGACTCAGGACAAGGAATTAAGTATGGGCTAATGTTAACACGAACGTGTACGTAGCCGTTATTGTTCCGACGCTAAGGCCCCCCGTGGCGGTATTTATGGCTCTATACCAAAGTTTTGGCAAACACACCCGAACCGTTACTACGGCATAGGCAGCGATACTATCCACCCGTTGCATTTACAAACAACGTATCCATTACGCGTTGCTGTGTAAGATAATATGTAATCGCTACGACGAGTCGTCAATGTATTAGAGGTTTATCGATGAGTTTGTTTTAATAGCAATGTTTGAAGGTTTTAGTATATCAGTCGAACTATGACTGTTAACAACGTTACTCTTACCCTCGCTTTTAACGTCATTAGTTGTGCGAGATTTCGTAGGAACGCATAATGTATTTGTTTTCATAACTGTACGCCATTTTCATTTACCCTTTGTATGGCGGATCTATTTAATCGTTGTGGGAAAGTAATATTAATTTATTAGTTAATATTTTTATGACGCAGATGCAGTTCCTTATAAGGGCAATCAATCGCCTAATTTAGATATTTTACAATTGCTACTAATATTTATTAAACCCTTGTTAACTATACAGCCTGTGTCCTGCCAGGACTTTCAAATAATTAGGAAATAAATATCCGCTAGTAATGTAGCATTTTCATGGTAGAATACAATATGAAATCGGCCCAGAAATGAAATTATTCGTTACAAACATCCAAAAATACAAATCTTTCATCTTTATAACTTCGTTTAATGTTTAATTACAATTACTTAGTTTGTATATTAAATAGTCCGTTACACTATTAAGTAGTACAAAAAGTGCAATAACCATTTTATCTCCTCATTAACAGTACACAATCATAAAACAAAAATAAATTCATTATATTCAAAACGGTCATTACTCGGCGAACGTCAAAGTACGCTTTCCTCACTTCAAATTCATAACTTTTAATTAACTCAAACGGAACAATTACAGCGTTTATTGTATTATCAAAATACGGAATACGATCGTAAATTGTAAGAATTATTACAAATTTTATAAAACAAAGGGTTGTTACGTTGAATTTAGTGATGTAAGCAGATGGCGAGCTTTCGGAGGTACATTAGAGCGGAGAATGGTCGGTTAAGATGATTCAGTTGCTTGAGACGGTGTTAATTTTGTTGCGATGGTTGGAACAGATGTTCCTAGTATTCGCTCTAGACATGCGCATTACGAAGAGAATATAAATTTTTTGATGAAAGTGGTGATGCGTGAGATGCTTTTTGTATTGGACGTAAAAAATAAAGGTATTGCCTTGATAAAACTAATTATTATCAATTATTATTATTACTACTGTGTAGGTTAAAAATATTGTAAATAATATTTAAAATAAATTTCAGGGTAGTTATTTGACGAAATATTTGGCTTTTATTTTTACATATTTTAAAACATACTCAGCAGCTTTTTTCTTAATTGCAAGAGTGCTTAAAATTACTTCATTGCGTTAATATTCATAACATTAACTTAAAAATTTTAACTGTCAAAATCGAGGGACTTTTACTGAAAATAAAAGATATTATCCATTCATTACGCCACACCCTATTATGTATGTATTTTTATTCTGTCAAACATATATCTTCTGCAACCTAGCTTAGTTAAGGTAGCTTAGCAATTGTTGTAGCTTATATGTATGTCTTTTTCAGAATCAAAAGCTCTTAATAGTTCCTACATATGTATGTTCAGTATATGATTAATGAAATTTAATTTATATTTAATAATTTGTACCAAATTTGCGTAAATAAACACATAGTAGGTACTTAAGTAAACCTTTAAAATCAGCATGCAACGCATAATCTGCGAAAATTGAAATCCTACTTTCCGCCGAATCCTATTTTGTCCTCTTTTGAGCGGGGCGTTCAAAAATCCTCGAATCAGAATTGGAATGAATTCCCGACATTAATCCGCCAGTCCGAGGGTTTGTTCAATGAAATAAGTTCTTGCTTTATAATTTAATTCGCATTTACATTCGAACTAGACTCGGCGCGGTGTCGACGTCAAAAATTTTAATAACAAAATAACTTCGGAACTTCGTCTCGTCAAATATAATAGCGAAGTTGGAAGTAATAAGACAAAATTTTATGCGTAACAAGGGGGTTAGCGAGGGGTCTACTTGCCGCTGCCTAGACAGAAATGAAACGCCCGAGCCTTATGAAGACGAACAACTTCTTAACAAATATAAATCTTCCTTTTCATCTACATTTTTTCCTCTGTTAAGGGTGACGCCAATTTACTGCCTATTTGGTTTAACATTATTTACAAAATGTACGTGATTTTTATTTTTATCATTGGATAAATGAGGTAAATTATGAACCAAATTCACGATATTTTTTACTGGAGAATGGATTAAAAACAAAGAGCAGTGTGGCTTAGCTGTTAAGCTTAGAACATGTTCAATTTAAATTTAGCATTTGCTTGTATGATGAAGAGTTGAAATTCGTTAGGATTCTTGGAGTGTTTAACAGCCAAATCAAAATGAATATGCTTTTAATATATTTTTATCATCAGTTTCTAATTCCTTTTTGTAATATATAGATATTGGTTGAAATAGTCTAAATATAAAAGTGTCACCCGATAGCGAATTGCGTTACAAATCGCGTGGCATGTCTGAAACTAAACTCGATAACAGCTGCATCACAATTTACATACAACACCAAAATATATTAAAATGCTGTCATCACACTCCAAGAGCGAGACGTCATTGACACCGGGCGCTCTAACGGTGATTAGCACTGGGGGAGACAAGGAAAAAGGGCTACCCAAGCCATAATTATTACGCTACGTACTTCGTGTGAATAATTACCCCGGCAGATCAATTTAGGAAACCCTGCATTTAAGAGAGTTAATGAGCCGGCCATTTTTATGACGCCCGCGACCACATTCCCTCCTAGTTCTATAGATGACAAATGAATAACCAAATTAATGGCGTCTAAGTAACTTAAAATACGATACACAATATCTCTGATTGAGTTGACATCATTGCCTCGTTCATTCAATGCGCACATTCGTCAATAAGTTTTTTTGCAAAAAAAGGGCCGCTCACCGCCAGGATGACATACGGGAAAGGATCAGTTTGTCATAGTTACTCTCACGAGTCGTAAAACATCTTTTTTTCACTTCCTACTCAAAACCGTAACGACTTAACATATGGTGAGCTAAATTATGTTACCTACGTCTAAACGACAACAAAATAAAAATGTCCAAACATTTGTATACATTAAATAAATTTATCATCCCTGTTTCATTTATAGCTGCGTCAAAGGAAGCTGCCGTGAGCACATGGGGCCCGTCAAAGTCCCAAACGTATTATTTTTTCAATATCTCGTTGGCTAATGTGAGATAGTGATTCGCGACAAATGAATGTTCGCGCCGCGTGAAATCAGTTCCTTTGTGAGTGCTGTCTAGTAGTCAGATCAGTACGAGAACGTTTGAACACGTGTATGTGGGCAGACAAGGGTGCCGTCCAACGACTATACCTGTCAAAATATGACGACTCCCGTTCGACTACAGATGTCACCATTGTCATCGGTTTTAATCTAATTTTGTGATGTTAAGCGTAAAAGTGCACGTACGATTAACACGTTTCGTAACGAATTATTGGGAGGCTGTCAGGTTTGCGTAATCCGTGACAGGAGATTGGCAGGCGAGGGCCGATGCCGGAGGGATGACTTCTGTGCAGCCATGTGAGCGATGCGATCCACAGATTGCTGAGCAATCCTGAAACATTGGGGACATTTTATACTTGCATAACTAGTGCTTTGTACTTAATAATGCGGTCCATATATTGATAAAAAGTTGTAATAAACATTAATCTAATTAACGTAGTGTTTATAATTTTTCATAAAAAAGACATTACTAAAAACCTATTTTACTATCGTTCTTGAAGATTTTCTTGTCCCAAAATTGTTTAAAAACAAAACAATAACAATCTTCACGTAATTGTATTAAACAATAAATTAAATTCCAATCCAAAAGCATATCAAACCCGCAACTTTGTTTACATTCTGTAAATGTTAATATTATTACGAATTTATATTCGTATCGTCCTTTTCGCTTATCCCAGGCTCATTAAAACCTATCTGCATCCCCACATTACCATTCCCAACCCAATTTGAATTTAGAAATTTAATTTGAAGATTGTAATGATACGAACGTTGAAATGATCATCAATGGAGCTAAATCTGTACCCAGAGATATAGCTACTTAGTAAAATGAGAGGGGAGATGTGTCACAAAAGTTATTTAGATGTTTACGTGTGTATCGTTGCATTAAATAAGCAACGAATCGTTGTGGGGGCAAATAGACTTGCGACAATGCGTTCGACACCCGGCGTCTAATATGATTAACTTTTGTATATTACAGATGGGAGCTGTGATGTGTTAAATTTTTGAGTGTATCTTGAGATGTTAAGGGCGTGGGACTTAAATATAATGCTGGATTTAATTATAGAAACATTCTTATGGCTGAATAGGCTTAGTAAAATAAGGATTCACACCAACATTAGTACATTCCATTCTACCTATAAATACGATTAGAATTTTAAACAGGTGCGTTAAGCCAAGTTCACTTGAGTGATAAATACAAAAAAATCATAATATGGTTAGTCTATGAATACAATGTTTTGGGTAACCTATAGATTTGTAGTATAATTTAAATAGAATAACAATTAAACGATATAGGTATGTTCTGCAATCTAATGGTAAGATAATGTTCAGAGAGTGGAGTTAATTGTGAGCATTGCACATTTAGGCGAAGAGCCCTCACCGCTCCCTTGAGACTCAGTCCCCACACAAACACCCTCGCTGCCAGCCAGTCTTAATCATTCACCCAATGGAAGCCCATCTGATGTTCATCACTTAACACATGAAATTTAAATGACGTAAGCTAAAAAAACTGTCGCCCAAATATTTGGCGAAAACGTCGAACAATAGTCAAGCCACCAACGCTGTATCAGTTCCCTGCAGAGCGTCAGATAAATAGTATAATACGCACAAAGAGCGAACCTTGTGTCATCAATCAATGTATTCCGAAATGTTTCATTAGTAAACATTAAGATGTTTGCTTACATGTCCGAATTGTCCGCGACGTATACCTATGGGAAGAATTGCACTGTTCGTCGCGGTAGGTGTCATGGCCACGGGAAAAGAATCATTCAAATACGGTTCACTTGAAATGCTCTAAATAAAGTCTATTGTCAATGAATTGCTGAATATGAATTTAAAAATGGAACGATTTATGTTTAGTATTGTTATTACATAAAAGAGTTTAGTAAAACCTTTTTACGTTGGAATTTTGATTTTAAATGTAACCTAATCAATTTAAAATGTTCCGAAACAGATTTGCTTGTTTTGCATGCCAGTTCTATAGATGCTAAGATTTTGTTTTGCGTTTATTTGTTCACACAACACAGGTAGGTGTTATAATGGCATTTTTTGATGTTTTTATTTATTTTCATCGTGAGACTGTCATTGATTCCCACAGCCTTGATTCTATAAACAAATTCAGCGTTTTGCAATCATTTTTAAAGATTTTTAACCAACTTTAGGTCCAATTATATAAGTTATCTATACATGAGATATATATTGAGATATAATATTCTATCCACCAACGTTCTAAGTAAAATCCCGTATACAGTAGAGCAAGTGACAAACATAGTCAATTAACTTTTTCTGACACAATCCCCGTTTTTCCCGGGAATCAAACCCTTATTAAATCAATTGCAATACTACATTAGCAAATAAAAAGCTTTTTTAGATATCCTACGTTATTATATTTATATATAGTATAATATAAAGTAATATGGAAAGTATGTATACCCACTTAAAGTATCTGCTAATAAACTTACATATAACTTTAATTACAGTTAAAAACCAAACGCCATTTACAGCTACTAATTAAGACATTTTAAAAGCGTATGAAATATTAAGCACTTATGAACCACTATTTAATGGTAGCAAAGAAAGAGTAAAGTAGAAACAGTAAAATATATACTAATATTACAATTTGTATTTTTGTTTAACGTTTCTAATGATTAAGGACGGATTTCAAAAATTACTTCTAAATGCATCCCTAATTGATGCTATATTTATTATCAAAAGCAAAGCAAAGTGCGAATCCACCACAGGCCGCTGGAATGTTGTATACTATCTTTACTATACTTTTCACTAGACAACTATTACTTTTCATAAAAAAATAATTAGTCCCATGAAACTGCTTGAAATCATTAGTCCCTTTTCATCACAGCGTCGGCACAATTAATCAGAAAGAGACAAATGTAATCTCAGAACAGAGCAATAAGTTTAAATTAATGTTTGCTTAGTGCGATTCTCTTGCCTTTAAATATCGCCTGAGAACTCCCTTAAAAATAGAGGCGCTGAATCTCTAAGTAGTAGTAGTAGCCTCAGAATTGTGTTACCTGATATTTTTTGGCTCTAAGGCGTGCCAGTCTATTAGTGCAGCCGATTTGAACCTACGACCTGAGTGATGAGAGCACAAGCCACTAGGCCAACACTGCAGAAATTTGTTGGTGTATCTATAAACCGTACCAAACAAGTCGTCAAATCACTTTGAGGACCGAAGGTGGGCTATAGATATATATGATATATGTTGATGGCAAAAATTGGCAGACATTTACTCCCAGAACAATTAACACTATTAACATAATTTAAATAAATTATAAAATTAAAACTTTACAAATAAAGCTTATTCATAAACATATAATATACTGAATTAAGGATATATAATCATTCAGCAAATAGCGGCCTACATAAAGCCTGCTTAATACCAGGCATTATCGGTGTCTGAAGAAAACAGTTTCAATACCGAATCGTAAAACTAACGGCTCTTGCCCAAGATTTAAATAAAACGCTCGGTTTTATTTATTAAGATCGTAAGATTAGCCGTTTCGATACCGCCTGTTAGAAGAAGCACATCACAAAGTATATTATTTAAAGTTGCTCTGTTTATTTTGAAAGGCGCGGGATCTTTAGTTTGTATTGTTTCAAAACGAAAAATAAAACGAACAGAGGTCTTGTACCATTGATTGATTGGAGATTTCGCCTAATATAAAGTGTTGTATGTCCTTCATTGTTTTGAATCCATTTTAGGGACAACAAATTGGGTTAAACCTAGACTTATGAATATCAATAATATACATTTTTGCGAGTTTTTTCCCGCGTTCGTGACTTAATTATGGAACTTTTAGAAAATGATAATTTTATATGAAAATGTATAACAGAAAGGCAAAGAAAAAAGCCTTATTCGTGCGTTTTAACCTTGGGTATGCACCAATGGAATTTAATGTGAAGGCATTATAAAAATTGCATATTTCATATCCAAAGTCTCAGGCGCAGACGGTTAATCACTTACTTACAAACAGATAAATGTGTCTACCCCATGACCAATGATAACGGAACTATGATTATGTGTATTTCGTTAATATTTTCATTTCTTTTTATATTAACACTTACCTAGACTATTAAATATCTGTATTATAACGGAAAATTTCTGTGTGTCTTCAACGAAAGTTAATTAATAAAAATAAGGCTGCATTCACGTAGAATAAAGTGTTCATATATATGTTTAACTTCGGATATAATAGCTTATACAAAAACACTATAAGTTATGTTATGTTATGACACACGATGTTGTTGAATAAACAACAAAAATTGTGATCGATTGCCAACCCCGGGCAGAGGACAACCAAACGCAGATGTTTATTTTTCACTGAATAATATCGCTCGGCTATTCAAAACATTGCAATTACTCCGAGGATATAGCAATCACAGTTTTTGATATATTAAGTAGGTGTTGTATGTTAGTTGTTGTCAGCAACTAACCAACAACATTTTCCAAATATATGTGTTTTTTTTTTTACAATTCTAAAATTAAGAGCGATTTTTATTTCTGGTATATTCATTGAGGTGCCTTTTTCTATAAAGGATTTGAACTCTCAATTCAATAAAGGAAGACCTTTATTGAAATCGGTCAAAAATAGCAGTAATACAATAGTAGCCGGTACATGGGTACTGTTATTTCCGATTGAAAAAAAAAAACAAATCAGTATTATCTACCTGCCCGTTTATCATTTTATCTAAATGACTATGTCACTTTGTTCGCTCATCTTCATGCATCAAGCGTTTTTTTAAAAGCAGTTTAGTATTGAGAGAAAAAAGAGCATACCAATTCTTATAAGGCTAGCAACACACTTGCGAGCTTGGCAACGTGAGTGTTTATGGGTGGTCACTACACGTACAATTGTCCTATATAAAAAAAACCAAATTAGCAGATTAGTTAATAAGCAAGTACCAGTAGTTCAAACAAATTGTTTTACAGTATTAGAATAGATCATTATTTATGAAATAAAAACATTAAAATGAAACTATGGTACCTATAGAAAAGTTCAAACATATTTTTAATATTGTTTTTCCTATTTAGTATAAATTCCCAATTTCTCATAAAAAATTTTGTATCGAAAGAACGAAAGAATTAAGCTCATTTAATGAAAGATCTTTTAAAGTAAGCGTTTTAAGATGTAAATAATATTTTTTTTATGTAACCAGATAAACTATAAGTCCATATGATTATTATTGTGTTCAATATAGTCCATAATAATATATTAGTTTTTTTTTATGTTACAGGGGGCAATCTGATGTTAAGTGATACCGCTGCCAATGGACACTCGCACTGCCAGGCTCGCAAGCGCGCCTCTGGCGTATTGAGAATTGGTACGCTCTTTTCTTGAAGGACCCTAAGTCGAATTGGTTCGTAAATGGGTACTATAGTGGGCAGCTGGTTCCACATAGTGATGGTGCGTGGCAAAAATTGGCTTAAGGAACGCTCAGTTGTGGGACGACAGACGTCGAGATGGTACGGATGGTATTTTGTATTCTGCCTTGACGTCCGATGATGAAACTCAGCTGCAGGTATTGGCTGCAGTGAGTAGGTTAGTTTTAAGGCATATAAATAAAAATGACAGATAAAACATGATAACGGCTGGACCAATTCGAGTGAGTTATTTATTTATGCCTTCAACTCTGAGTAAGGTTTTTATGGAGAGAAAAATTGGAACAACAATTTGAAAAATTCAGTTTTATTTGTACTTAGTTTTTATTCCGGTGAACAGTCGAAGAACAGTATATTGTATATTGTATATAGCTACTAAAATAGTAGGCTAGGTAAAAAGTCAAATAAAGGCAAAACGAACTTCGCGAGTGCAGCCAGTACAATTTTAAAAAATGCCCACAGACATCACCGCAACTAAACCGCACATAGTATTTTCACCGTGTAGGCACGTCCGTGGGTGTATGGGCAATCTAGCCTTCTCACTATAACCGTCAGCATGCTGTCATGGCTCCCCCATACGCGCTTCATCAGTGATACAGACCGCTCAGCATAAAAACAGTACACCTGTACAACCAAACATTGTAGACGCACTTAATAGACCACAATCTTCAAAGAACCTTACACGGTTCTAACTCTTACACTCGCTCACTCACTCAATCACTCACTCACTCACACACTCACTCACTCGCTCACTGACTCACCCACTCACTCCAGCCCTGTCCTGTGCCACCTCCTTCCAATTTCTTTCTTTCAGCTGCATGAGGTGAAAGCCAGAGTCGAAACGATGTTGATGATTGATTGATGAATGATATGTTCAAGTAATAACTTGAAAATATATTTTTGTGTTAATTATACAATTTCTAAAGTTAAGATTAGTCTTGTATGTTAACATAGCATAGCTTATTCTTGTTAAATGCATTTATGCTGTATCGTATAGAGCGGCTTTTCATTATTATAAATCAGGGCAAAACGCTACTCGTCGGTAAACCAATAAACAATAAAGTCAACGAAATAAAAGCAATTATCACATTTACAGTCTTAATCACCGTTTTTATTGTTAAAATGATATTAAACAACGCAGAGTTGTTTATTGTTCGAGAGCATTTAAAAGCGGTTCAACCCTTTCTCTGTTTTAATTATTTTTTAAACCTTATCATTAACTGTATTAGTAACAAAATACACTCAATCACCACTGAGCCGATTTTAGTGAAGTTTCGTAAGATATCTGCAATCGTCTTTCTTTAGAAGTTGACGATAGTTTTGCTAGTAATCGAACCTAGAATCTACCGTTAATAGTTCTTTGAGGCTTTTGTAAGGGTTTTTTTAATGTTGGGCGCATAAACAAGTTATAATACGAAACTATTTTAGGGGGGTTGTTCGCGCGTTTCGCGTTTGTTGCGGGCTTCTTGTCTGACACTAGTCCACTTCTCTAAGATAGACGAATTTCCTTAGCTTAGAACGAATTGACATACACAACAACATATTAATACTGATAACAATACCTATATTAGCCTGGATGAGTAATTTAGGGGAGAGGATGGGGCTGACATTCTCACCGCATCACAATTTTTTAGAAAAACTTAAAGATTTCGTCACTGTATATGACAATTGAATTTTGCTAATACTTTGTAGACAGAAACTTGTGTGGTACAGTTTTATTCATAATAAATTGAAGTTGGGACCCCTTGACTTGAGTTAATCCGCCCTTGACGTAATAGATTTGGTTAAGATTTTTTTTTTTTAAAGACACTTCACACCAATTGACCTAGTCCCATGCTAAGCTGGTGAAGCTTGTGTTATACCTACCTAGTACCCAGGCAACAGATATACATACATATTATAGATAGATATACATATAAATACATATTTAAACACCCAAGACCTAAGAACAACACCAAATGCTCATCACATCGATGTTCCCTCAGCCGGGGCTCGAACCCGGGACCCATGGATTCGCAGTCAGGGGTACTAACCACTAGACCAATGAGTCGTCTTAGTACTGTACTGTTGATTCAATCCAAGGAATATATAGAATTTGCAATTCATTTAAAATATATAAATTAAAAGATATGTTACAATCAGACTTAATTTTTATTTAGCTTAAGAAACTAAACCATTAATTTTATTTTCTATATGTTTTTATGATTGCAGTATAAAAAAACAAATCCGGCGTAATGTAAAACACACACACACGAACAGTTAACTAATTGCAATTAGGCTTGGCGTCAAATATATATAAAAGTTGTTTTTTTTTGTTACAGGAGGCAGACGGGCAGTAGGCTCACTTGGTGTTAAGTGATACCGCCGCCCAAGGACATTCGCAATGCCAGAAGGCTCGCAAGCGCGCTACCGGCCTTTTAAGAATAGGTACGCTCTTTTTTTTGAAGGACCTTAAGGTTCCAAATGACATTATCGAATATTTGACAAAATCATAGTACATTTCGTGCTAAGGTCATTGTCAGAACAACAATCTCCACCACATTAATAAGAATATCGATAATACCTGATAATCTATCGGAACGTTCATTTCTATTTGTATAACTCTAAATCATACCGTCGGCTAACACGCATTCCACGAATTCAAGTCATATCCAGCATCGTTACAACAATTATAACAACTTATATTCATTAATCTCTAGATAAATTATAATTTATAACTCTCCGAGTATGGCATTAATAAAAGCTCTATTGAAAAATCCCGGTCATAATAAATACATGATATAAGGCAAACAAGCATTAAGATCTCCCGGTGATCGGGTCGCGTGGCTCGGATCAGGCATTTTCATATCAAAGGGATTTCTCAGTTTTTATGAATTAGTTTAATTCAACCCCCGCCTGCGTTCGGCGTTCACGCTCCAGAACTTATTTCGTGGGAGTTTTTGCCATTGATAACATTATGAAAATGTCTCAATTTATAAATATTACTGTCTCCATTTACCATAAAATTGTATCTGCATACTAATGGGTATACGTATTTATCGTACTTAATATAACCTTTTAAAAGTATTAAATGCTTGTCGCTATAAATCGTTATTTTTTTTATTAAAGGAGAGCGGCTTTTATTTAAAAATGTTTATTAGCATCAGATTGTGTTTTGAACTTATCTAAAAACCAGTTTTATCGATGCTTTTATCTCTGAAACGATTATTTGGCCAGTCGGTATCGGTAATTATTATTTTAACGACCGAATTATTGTTTTCATTGTGTATTGCAAGTTCCCCCTGAACTTCGCCAAGTAATTTATAACAGTGCAAACAATGACTATTTCCTCTGTATACTAAACATGTTCTTTTTTCAAAATTGAAACAGATAAATAGAATAACGATGTCGATAAATTTGGTTCTTGTAGTGACATAATCTATTGACAAAATAGTAAAACGCGAACCTTTCACTAATATGACATTGGCAAATGATAATTCTATACGCAGCATTATTCAATATTAGAGTGAATTGTTGGGATACTTTTAGCCACAAAGGGCGAGCGAGGGTTATTGTTCGCGCACAATAATTGTTTGCTCGTAGACAATTTAGTTACTTGAATGTTAAACAAATTGTTTAAAAGTTGATTTGAGAACTTATTGAATATTAGCATATTTTACACAGATTTTCAATTAAATACCTAACTTCGTTCGTAAAACAATAGGTATATCTTTAAAATTAACATAATGTTAATAATCAAACGCATAGAATGGCAGGTATTTTTTGAGTTAGAATTCAAAGTTCTTGCTCGTCTATTAGCTATAATCGTAATCAACTCTTGTAAAAGAAAAATTAATTAAATAAATAATATTTGATCTCGGCGAACTATTTAATGCAATTCCCAAAACTAAAGAAGCAGAAACATCCTGAGGTCGTTCTTTATACATGCGAAAATGCCTAATATAATCGTGAGTTTCGAATTCACTATTGAAACATCATACTCGTGATTCGGACCACCGGCACACAGTATTGTCATATTTGTTCTCATTTCCATGAATTTTGTATACTCAAAAGCAAGTTTTTTTATTACATGATTTATTCTTGCCCATTAGGTCATCGTGAGTAATGCATCTTCTCGCTATGGGGCGTCCGATACGATTTCTTAGATAACATTAACATGTGTTGTCAAGTTGTTTAAATAATAATTTTATAAGGTGTCGGATGATCGGATGTTTGGTGATACGACTAATTTGAAGCTGTGAGGTTCGATTGGTAGACTAGAAAGGGTTAACTTCTAATATTTATATGAGGTCAGGTCTTAATGCAATTAGATAATAATTAAGCCCGTTTATTTCCAATCTTTACAAATTATACTTATATTATAATAATATACATTGTTTTAATGCGGCCAGCGTTAAGGGTACACTGCCAAAGGAGGGCCAAACTTTTTAAATTAGTATATAGAGGTTAAGAAAATTGTAAATACTATGTATTTATATATATATTATAATGATTATATTGAAATATACAGTTAGGAATTTTAGATTTGTTATAACAACTTCCTTCGGTACAATTGATCGGAAAACTTTCCAGAGCCTCCTCCAGCTTTTTCCAAATATCTCTATCCATGTTTTTCTGTCTCCTTCCTGCTTCTATTTCTTCTATCTACCTTTTTTACAATGCAATTAGTATACACGGTACAAACTATTTAAATTTTAAATTTATAAACTTTTAGTTATTATTACGATGTAGTTTGAGAATATTGTAAGTACATGTAAACTGACACACACAAATATTTGAGGTTGACAATTGACTGCGTGTTTCGACAGAACTGTTATGTTGATAGGTCTAACTTTTAGATTTAATAAGGTAAAACGTAAGAAAAATTGTTGTTGAAAGTTTACAGAATATATATACTTGAACCATTCACCATATTCAAAACTGTATATTTAACAACTAAGTAAACAAAGTTTTTGTCTATCTATAGTTCAAAAGTACTAGATTATAATCAATTTTGACCCGCGCCCTTCAACCTACAAATTGTACAACGAAACAAACACGACATTATACACGCAAACCGCAAGTCATCAGGTGTGAGGAACATCAATAAACAAACAAATCAACGTACATCATAAACAAAAACCACTTGTCACCCGGAGAAAGTTTTTGTTGCTCTTGCATTTTTATAACAACAGTTTTTATTTGAGGCTGTTTTTTTATGTAGGAAGGAAGCCACGGCGGGCGGTCTTCGCCCCCTGGGGACAGAGTACACAAAACATTTCGTGATCCATAAAGACAAAAGGAATATTACAATCTAAGTCTCGACGCCATACTCGCGGGATGTAAGTTTCGTATTACCTACAACTGACTTACTCCACTTTTTTTATGTAATAAGAGGCAATCGGGCAGGAGGGTCACCTAATTTTAATACCCATGGATACATTGCCAGAAGCCTCGCAATGCGTTGCCGGCCTTTTAAAAATTAGTACGCTCTTTTCTCGAAGGACCCTGTTGGTGTTACGCGGCAAAAACTGCCTTAAGATACGCTCAGTTGTGGAACGATGAACGTCGAGGTGATAATGATGGTATTTTGTATTCCGCCTTAACGTCCGATGATGAAACTCAGCTGCTGGTATAAGAACAACTCCTCTGAAACAAATATTTGCCTGTTAAAGCTTTCTTTTAACTCAGCGGGAATTGATTCTATGATACTGAAAATCGCATTTACTACAATAAGTATTAATAAGTTGCCAACATCGATTTAATTGCTTTGACAATAATATAGATTAATTATCTAATAGAAATATAATGTATAAGGGATTCATTATTAATAAATTATCTTAGATTTACCACTGTATAATCTCGATGACACATTCCCAAACAAAAGATAATTTTTTCACAGCTATTAACAATAATTTAGATGGTTCTATTTTTAAAACGCAGAGTCCACTCGGGCCCGGGAAGCACTCTTACATTCACAATATTAAAACATTTACATATTATTCATGGAAACAAATGTCCTCTGAATGGTTTTTGGATTTGTTGACTTAATACAAAGTGCTTATACGAAGGTGGCCGATGTCGGCGACATGGTATAATGGATTGCCAGACGCTCACATTTTGCACAAATGTTTCTCTTATTTAGAAGAACGCAAAATTTATTATCATCCCATCAAATGTTGTATTGTCTTTATGGAATTATTAGTCTCGATGTCTGCATGTGTCTTTTGCCTGGTTCGACATGAAAAATTATTGTGTACCTTAAATTTTATATTCATCGACAAAGCAATAACAGGTGAATTAAATTATTATCGACGGTTTGAGAACACTAGACGTTTATAGCGTCTATTCTGAACGCAATGAATATATTAAGGACCTCGTTTTTAAGAGTACAGAGATGTAAACTGCGTCCGGAAATCGTAGTTATAATAAAGAGCTAAGGTAGAAAGCGGCCACTCGCTGCGTGATCGATGCTCCGCCTGAACGACAAAAAAATAACAAAATCGACTTAGCGAACATGTTTAATAAAATGAATGACTCCCCAGTATATCTTCACCTGCTTAGTATGACATAAATTATAATAACATTATGTTGTACACGTTCAAGAACTCCCAACAAATTCTCATTCACTAGGAAATAAGACGTATAACAAAAAATATTGTCCGAGTTATTAAGATGAAAATAGAAAAAGTTGAATTTCAAATACCTCTGGCACTGGCTTTTGTGTTTGTTTACTTGACTAATGTTATATGAATTTGGATTAGGAATTGAATAAAGATTTAATATATCAGTGCCTCTATAAATAGCCGCTACAACTTATCAACGCTCGGCATTGATGTTGAAACCACGTTCTTACTTTTAAGACGTTTATACAATCATAGATTTATCATATCAACGTGATTCACAGCCATGAAGCGCCTATAGCTATAGTAGTAGTACATTCTAAACAAATATAGTATATCTTTACTGTATAAATAAAATTTTGTAAACCAATGTCTTGACTGCAAAGTTCCTTAATTGAATTAACACTTAGTGTGGAGAAGAGATCGAATGGCCAAGTCGTAAAAATCGATTAGCGTGTTATGTAACCGCACGCTTCCGAATTCCTTTTATTATCAATTAGATGGGTTTATGTGCGGAGTAGGTGAGATTAGGCCGTGTGGTCGTGCGTGTCTCCATCTAAGGTCGGGGGCTTAGTCCCTTGGGATGGGAGACCCTTCAGCGAGCGATGACAGCTGCCTTTGTCATGTCCGAGGAGGAATTTTATACCGCGAAATTGACAGCAACTTTACACCGTAATTCATCGTGTAGTGTTGTGATTCTTAATAAAATATTGTTTGATGCGCCGTACAACTCGGCGTAAGGCCCTGAGTTCACGCGGCGGGATCCGATTTATGTTTTATATGGGCTTGTTCATTTTTGTTAATGTGAAGATTAAAATATTAATGTTGGCGTTGTGGTGAGAAGTAAACAAGGAGACGGCGCCGTCTTATCGCTCTTGCAACCGTTGAGCCTACAAAATCTGGTTCTTGCAACTTGCGCTCATAATTTCTTTAAACGGGTACTCAGAACATACATTTATTGAAGACTAAAAAGCTGGATTCATTCTTCTTTTTGGCAAACCCAATATAAGGCTTTAATCTTCCTTTGTTTAGTTTCAGTAAACAGATATATGCACCAATCTTTGTTTGAAGGCATAGGAGGCATCAAGTTTTTGATGAGCAGTTTTCATTCAATACATTTTCATGAAATCGAAATTTAAAGCTAGTTAATCAGTAAATCGAGCAGTCTTGGCCTAGTGGCTTCCGTGCGACTCTCATTCCTGAGGTCGTAGGTTCGATCCCCGGCTGTGCACCAATAGTCCATTGTGTGTGTGTTCTTTCTATGTGAGTATTTAAAATTCGCACGAACGGTGAAGGAATACATCGTGAGGAAACCGGCATGTCTTAGACCGAAAAAGTCGACGGTGTGTGTCAGGCAGTGGAGACTGATCACCTACTTGCCTATTAGATTTATAAATGATCGTGAAACAGATTCAGAAATCGAATGCCCAGATTAGTTCTGGGTGAGGTCAGAAGAGGTTGTAGTGCCATTGATTTATTTATTTTTTAATGAGTAAATGCTTGGAATTTCGACAGAGGAGCTGACAAATCTGATTAGATTTATTAAACTTGGTTATCAAGGAGCTACCAAAGGCCAAAACTTCTCCAGAAATCGTGTTGGTTAAAATATAAGTTTTGTACATTCGTTACCTAGTATGGCATCTTTATTGACCAGTGTAACTCTTTTCAATCTTTCTAAATAGTTCATCACGGCCGCTTTTAGCTAGTAAATAGCATCTAGGCAAGCGTCCAGCATCTAGCTAGGTCTATATCTAGCCACGCCTACTTCTAGAAAATAACTAAAACCGTCAAGGAAAATTGTTTTGAAAATCACAACCTCAAATCTTGCTTCAACTTCCAATCTCTCAGGAATCTCTCCCGACTCAACCGTGAAAGTATTTCGAACTTCGATATTTGATTCGAGAAATATTAATGAGACAAATCTTGATCGCATCCGGTGGGCCGATCCTGAATAAGCTATGACTTGACGTTTCATTAAAAATTTAGGAAACGCCTGGACCTTGTGGAATTGCTCGGTGTAATTGACAGATGTGCCGTAATAGACCTCTGAAATATAAATGAATTATTAAAAAAAAATCGGACCATTAAATGTACAGGCTGCTCGTTGTTCGAATAACGTTAACTGCAATCTACATGGTCTTCACATAATCTTGTTAGTTATGTCTGGACTTTAAAAGAGACTGTGACCTCTGAGTTTGTTTCGGTGTTTCTTCTCAGAGTAGTCTGATAGGAAACGTCGATCTCATCTAGTTTAAAAAAAAATGTTTGACGTGTAAAAGTGTTTGTAAAAACCTACTTACAGAAATAAATCATTTATCATTTATCATTTGTTTTCAAAATATTAACTGTTACGTTCCACATACGAGCGAATATATTAAAAATGTTTTGATTTGAAACATCTATAGCCGCACGTAAAACCAATTTCTGGAGTGGCGACGCATGCCGTGGCGACGCGTCACCACGCTATATGATGGTATGGTAAGGTAGGTAAGGTATATACTATATACAGTATACAGTCTATATGCAGTAGTGTGTACGGTGTGGTAGCGGTGTGTAGTTCACTTTAAGTCACTGATTAAGCGAATTAAGTAGTCACGATTTGAAATAAATTCGTAAATTTTTGTATTTAATGAAAATGAATGTTTATTCAATAAATAGTCATCGTTATCTGAAAAATTTTTTTTTATCATTATGACATATTTATTTCCTATCACAATCTGTTCTTTTCAGCATATTACTTTTACAAAAAAATGCTCACATTTTTTTTTCAGAAAGCACTATTGAAAGAGGAAATATTTTATAGAACCTACGATTCGTCTCAATTACGGAAGCTGAATAAGTTACTGAATGTGTAAAGTTTTTTCACGTTTATAACGTAAAAATACAGCTCAAGGCGTATGAGGTAAACTGATAACCATATTATATTTTCGACACGTATAAAAACAAAACGCCTCAAATATTCAAAGTAAGGGAGAAAATTGCCGACGCAAAATTCTATCACGTTAGGGTGGGCTGACCTCTCACACCTTGCGGCCCAATAAATCATCTATTGCGTAATATCGCTTTTGTATGCATCGATATCCTCTTAGTTATTTATTACTCCAAACAGATTTCATAGGATTTCCGGCCCTTGAATATTTTTGAATATTTCACTTAATAGTGGTCTAATTTTGTAAAACTTCGCGTCAGGTGAAATCAATAAATTGCAACATGGTCGATTAATTTTTTGAACGCGAGTATTACAAATTTAATATAAAATTTTATTATTTTACAATTAATTTTGACTTAATCTTTCACTACACATTCTCATGTTTTGTTTTAATTCAGTATGTAAGCGTGTTTTAATTTGATTCAACATGATGTGGCAGTCAATTTTTTTTCAATAATCAATTTGAATACGATAAAAAGACGGATCCCAGAAAGACGAAAGCCAGAAAGAATCGAATTGAATTTTCCCCTAAGTAACGGAGACGATTTAATCTCAATATTTTCGGGATGTAACTACTATTTATCCGTAATGTAATACAGAAAACAAATATAGATACTATGCAGAATTTATGTTCTTACCGGTAAAATAATTAGTTGAGAAAATGTAGAGGTCCTACAATAGTTACCTTTTATAATATTACTAGCAGACCGGCCAAGCGTTGCTGTGGCTAAGGTTTTCGTTATATTACATAGTAGTAAACTATTCAAGGGAAACGGTAGGAGAACACCAGTTATGGGGACCACCATGTTTTTCTGGTGGGTATGCCATTAAATTGTAGCTTATGTGAAACGTTGGTACTTTCAACACAGCGCCATCTGTTAGAATTGTGACTATCAAATAATTTGCAATAAAATAATATTGCGGGTGTAAATTGAGATGTAAGCTATCCTATCTTTTAAGTTAGATCAAACCGCACACGGTGTGCAAATTTGATTGAAACCGGTTCAGTAGTTTAGGAGTCCACAGCGGACAAACAACGTGACACGTAATTTATATAATTATTAAGATGAGTTATGAATTTGTTTGTGTTGGGTGTGGCAAAAAAAGCAAGGAAGACAAAATAAATGCCGTGGAAATGAAAAGCAGAAGCGATAAGAAGTATTTGTTGCATTGCGTGATAGGATAAGTAATAGGTAGAGACATACGCTAACAGTGTGAGATAAAAATGAACAATGATGCTTATGATGCTAAGATGGTATAGCCATGTAGAACAAATAAATGGAAAGCGGTTAACACGTAGAAAGACTTGTCGTACATACCTGGAAAGTCCAAGTTCCAAGGACAAGAAAAAGTACCCATAACCGACGAGCGTACATGGTGAGTATCATGATTGGATAACACGAGAGAGGTAATTCAGGGCCGTTGCAAGTGTAGATTCCTGGTCTCTTCCCGGAAACAACAATTAGAGTTTGTTATTTCAGTTGAAATCACTTTTATCCTTTTCTTTTATAATCAATCCAAAATGTACTCACAACAAAAACTTCGTATTCAAATTAAAATGACACATACATGGACCAACAAAACTAACGTCTTTTCCACAGACCAACAAACCAAATTAAATGAACATCTGTAAATTTGTTGATAATGAATAATATAATTGACGGCTTATTGGTCTAGTGGTTAGTACCCCTGACTGCGAATCCATGGGTCCCAGGTTCGATCCCCGGCTCAGACAAGACATCGATGTGGTGAGCATTTGGTGTTGTGCTTAGGTCTTGGGTGTTTAAATATGTATTTATATGTATATCTATAATATGTATGTATATCCGTTGCCTAGTACCCATAAAACAAGCTTCACCAGCTTAGTATGGGACTAGGTCAATTGGTGTGAATTGTCCAATCATTAAAAAAATAAATTAAGAAACACATTTATTTTTACATACATAAATAAATGTATTGTCAATATTTGATACATTCATCATTAGATTATATAAAAATGCTGTAGATAAACCATATTAAATGCCTGTGAATTATGTATGTAATATTTCTTTTATTAAGTAATTGCTTGAAAAAAGGTCACACGTTGTGAATTGTTTGGTTTAAGACCAAGTGATCAAGCGTGTCTAGAAATATCATATAAAACACAACCACATACTGCTTCGGCTTCGGAATTAACACTGATTCCAGTCAAAGTTATCATAGATATCCATCACAAAATCCATCGAATTTGATAAACAAACTACTGCCTGGTTGTGCGAAATGTCTTAATATAGCATGTTTTTCTGTAAATGGGACTCCGCCAATTTATCTTACTTATATGTAAGAAAGTTAAGGTGCAATTACCTCATGTTAAATAATAATATTGAGCGTTTCTTAAGGCAGTTTTTGCCGCGCACCACCACTATGTGGAACCAGCTGCCCACTGAAGTATTTCTGAAACAATTCGACTTAGAGTCTGCCAAGAAAAGAGCGTATCAATTCTTAAAAGGTCGGTAACGCACCTGCGAGCCCTCTGGCAATATGAGTGTCCATGGGTGGCGTTATCATTTAACATCAGGTGAACCTCCTGCCCGTTTATCTCCTATTACATAAAAATAAATCAATAAATAACAATATGAAGTCAACATTTGGAAAATTCAGAGATACATTAACTAGCGTTCGGACCTCGGACCTTTGCGGTTAAATGAGAGGGTTAAGGGACCGCTTCAACCCAGCTTCCAGTTACTTAAATAATAATTATTTAACCCTTTACAAAATGTGGCTTCGCTTATCCTTATAAAATAATTATTAGTATTAATGTATTTGGAATTAACTTCTTTTTGTGACTCTTTGGACCATATCTTCGTATATTCCCGTAAAGTTAGATTCCATCGAAGGCCGCCAACGCACTTTTTGAGTGTCCCGTAACCTCGTTTGCTCCCATATTATATAAAAAAAATATTATAGATTGTTCCCACCCAAACTGTATAAGGCAATCAAACAATCCGTTAAAACACAGTCCGGCAAATATTTTAGCTGTAAGGTTAATGTTATAAGTCACTAGCAAACTCGGCGAACTCCGTTTCGCCACCAGATGGCTTCGTTTTATGTAACATTTTGTTTGGTGATCCCGCTTTTCTGTTGAAATTTTTCCTGAATTTTCTATAAACCTCACGGAGCCCGAGACCTTTCCAACGAACGCAAAACCGTCGAAATCGGTTCGTGCGTTCTGGAGTTATAGCGTCAGGAAGGAAAACCCGACTTATTTTTATATAGTAGATTAGTTAGCGACAAATATCATTCCCGTATGTCACATTGGATTGTTAAAAACGTATACATCTCGATAATTTATTAAAATGCACCAAATGCATTAGTTTACTGGTTGTAAATTAAATATTTGCATTTGTATTGACCGAATTAGTTGTTCACCTGCATTGCTAAAGGCGAAGTAATAATTCAAAAATAATGCGCACTAAATGTTAGGATTGAGTACATTTGGTGGTTTATTAAAAACAATAATTAGTTGCGGTCGTAACAAAATAAGAAAGAAAGAGCCAAATTACACAAACTAGAACCAATGTGTGGCTGTGAGTACCGACGGCGTGCACAAACATAATGTTTATGATAATAAATAAGTTTCAGAAATAGATCAAAAATTACAATTATGACAAAGACACATTTGAGTCAAGTGATAACAGAATGTCCTTAAAGATAATCTATTTGATTTGATCTTAACTCGCATTTAGTTTACGACGTTGACTATACAGAAGTACTTTATTAGAAGTCTACATTTAGATTTAGCAGCAGTTAGATTCTTAAATGGCCGTTGTTAATTCTTCAGCCTTGCGATCCTGTAACTCACTTCATTTTATGATTTGGCATTCTGATAAATAATAAACTACAAGGTTATTAGAGACCTAATCAGAATGCCAAATCATAAAATGACTGCTTCACGACTGATTTGAGAGCGACCGCCGATGCGAAAACCGCTGTGAGAGTTCGAAAAGTGAGTTACAGGATCGCAAGGCTGGTTGTAATATGTATTCTAAAATTGTACGAACAAAATTGTCTTTATATTATTCAATCCACCCCAGATAGGCTCCTTCTAACAGTGGCAAAAGCACTGTGCTATCTAATACGCCGCATTTAACATTAAGCCAAAGATCTAATTCATTTTGATTAAAACATATTTTCTCACAAAAAATCGATATGTGAACCGACGAAAGATTTTATGGCGTATAAAAATATTCGATAAATAGTATTAATTAATTCCAGCAAACAATTTTATTGCAGCAATCATTGCTTATAAAGGTAGACTATAAAATGTATTCGCATTGGTTTAGCGTGGTGGATATTAGCCTCTATTTGTGTTGTCAAAGTTTATAGCTATTTTATTGATGGATTTATTAGACATTCACTTGCGATAGTTTGCGATTTCATTAACTATACTTATGAGATTTGATTTATAGCAAATAAATATTTGACGATATTTGATACGATTTACTTGTTATAGAAGTTAAAAAAACTCTTTAGATTGCCTTCGACCTGGTTCTTGATTTTCTTTTGTGTTGGCGTAACTTGAGAGTAGGTAACCGCTTAGTACCTAGTAGGTAGCGGCTTGTCTCCGGACTTTAGAATCTTTACCGTAGATCTTCGACATGTGTCTACCGTAAAAAGAAACAAACAATTCGTACATAAAGAGTCGTAGTGTTTTGATACCGCATTAAAAAAAAAGGCTGCGTGTACTTATATACGCGCGTAAGAAGTTATAATTCCTTGGCATTATTAAACATAGTTTTTGATTGCATGCGAATAATTAATTACAATTAAATAATCAAAGACTGGAAAAGGAGTCATTATAGTCAATAAAGTTCAGTTTACATTTGAAAAATTAAATAAATAAATATTTATTATTATTCTCTTACATTAAGTGTAACATACATTCTATAATTATTCGAATGTTGTTTTTAAATTATGTCCAATGCCGGAGCATCTTCCGTGGGCAACTTCATTCTGTTAATTTTGTGTCACGGTTCAATTTAACACGTTCACTGCGTAACAGGCCGATATCAGCCTGCCGCGGTATTTCCGCTGGTGCGGACGAAGAAATCTATGTCCCTCTCGCTGGTGCGTAACGATTATCTCAGGTGTTTGTAAAAATTCGACAGGGACAAATATATATTTCATCTTGCGGTCAAAATTGTAGGTTTTCCCCATCAAAACATAACGGCAGGCTTTTATCGACCTACCACGCACTGACGCTGCTTTGCATCCGCTGAGTGCGGCAGTGGGCCTATTTCAGCCCGCCCACCCAACAGGCAGCTGGCGACCCGATACCGCACAGAGCGCGCGCCCGACCAGTTAGTGTTGTGCTATCTAACTGATCTAACATAGCGTTCGATATTATCAACGATGGCAAGCAATACAAGAAAAATACAAATTTAGGAAAATAGTGTAATTCGCCTTGCAGTTATTGACAGTGATAGTGACAGCAGTGAAGAAATATTTTCCACTAAGAAAAATAAAAAGTATTTCTGTTTCCAAGACAGGCATACATAAGTAAATAAATAAATTTTTCAGTTCCTTTAGTAGTAAATGTAAATTTACGATTAATTTAACTTGACGATTCAAAAGTGTACTTGGTTACCCACTTGAATAAAGATATTTTGAGTTTGAGTTGAGTTTACGATAATTCTGTTTTATTTTCGATATTTCTCTGTCCCATCACTACTAAAAATATATTCTAGTGCGGTTCAGGTCGATATCGGCCTGCCGCTTTTCCTGCTTTATTTCTCATTTCCTGTTTGCCAGATCCCGGGGCGAATCAAACCTAAGGAAGTTGGGTTCATGGTCATTCTAACAATATAAAAAAAAAATGTTTACATTATGTTTCCACAAAGTTATAGCAATTTAATCTATCCTAGTGCTGTTGGGTCTAGAAAGACCTGCCACGCACCGGCGGAAATATCATTGGGGGCGCATTTTGGCCCGCCGCCGCACCTGATGAAATATTATTATTTTACTTGCCGCAGTGAACGTGTTAAAACTTCACTCTCATAAATTTTTCATAACGCGCCTAAAGAAGTATAACTTCAAAACCTGTAATACTATTTCTAAAATAGGGCCTACTATTAGAAAAATACGTATTTACTAATCACTTATAAAAAAGAATTATATAATTCATTATACATAGAAAATAATTTTAATATAACGCAAAGTTCCTCCCTCCAATCTCAACCAAAATATTTCCAATGAGTTCATTAATTAAGATCCCTTTAATTAATCCAAATTACGAAACTCTTAACTCGGTAGGGTCCGTATCTAATGCGCCTCTTAAAACTTGAAAAAAGCGGTTCCTTTATTAGTCTTTGAGTATTGTAAGAAATAAAGGGAGCCACCCTCTCGCAAGTGACGACTTCACTCACTCTATCGACCCTTTTCAAGAATTTATTTTTACATTTTTTACCTCTTAAGAAGCATTTTAATAGTCGTTAATCACGATGTGGCCAATTTTATGAAAAGGTCCGCTCGTCGTGATCAACATTATCGAGTATCTAGGATATCTTTTTGAGACGACTGATTGGGTTCTTAATTCATTCAAGCTCCCAAACTATGTAGCAACTTTATGTCAGCCCTGCGATTCTGTAACTCACTTTTCGAACTCACACAGCGGTTTTCGCATCGGCGGTCGCTCTCAAATCAGTCGTGAAGCAGTCATTTTATGATTTGGCATTCTGAAAAGGTGGGAGCTAAAGTTTATTGTTTATCACCGCTGTGTGAGTTCGAAAAGTGAGTTACAGAATCGCAGGGCTGTACATAAACTTTAAAGTTGTTACAGTGTACTTTCTCCTACTTATATATTTATTACTCAGATTTAGATGAGTTTAAAGTAAATAGAATACAAAGGTAAAAATCAATCGTTATATATTGAAAACCCTCATACCAATCGCATTGTATTATCGGCTTCGTCTGTGTTATATAATTTTTCGTACTGAGCTAGCGGGTAACCTTTCTAGCAAAGTAAACCAAAGACTCAATGAACCGCTTGACTAAGATAAATAGATCAGATATTCGCATGAAAATTTAGTTTCTTGGTGTAAATTAATTGTAAAATTTAATTTCAACAAAGCAGTTAACAATTGAAAGGAAATGGCTGAATCTAGGTTTGAAATCTATTGAATTAAGTTTTTAATATTTGGCTATTTAAAAATAATGATATTTATACTACTTAAAACTAAAATCTTTTAGCTGGTTTTTATATTGGTTGCCCACAATTACTGTTTTTGTAATAATAGATCTTTTGAGAGAAGTTTCCCTTCTGTGTCTGATACGGGAAACAATTTTGGGTCAAAGACTGTTTACAAACTTATTCCAATGTTTTCCTCCAACAAAAAATAGAAAAAAGGATAAAAATAAAATAAACACAATTCAAATAAAGATTTAATTACAATCGTTACATAATTTTAATTATATGAATAGGTACATATTTAGAAATATCTATATAGGACATTTAATATTAAGAAATTGTATTCGATTTGGTCACAATTTATTTTTAAACTGAGTCTTATATAACAAGCCTCAAAATATTGCAGTTAACATGTGACCTACGATACAAGTGTCCGACAGACAATCTTATATTTCAAATTCATTTTAAATGTTCAAACGACGATGTTCAGTTGTTACCTTAGTTATATAAACTAAACACTCAAAATCAATTACATTATAGGTTTCTGTATCAATCAATCATTCTTTAATTCACTTTGAACAGAGAAGTATATATATCCTATATAAGCCTCAGTTCAAAACCTTCCGCGATCGCAAAAAGTCCTGGCCCATAGGTCACGTATAAAATTGTAAATTACATTAAAATAATGCTCGATGACAATATATTAATATTCCTACATATATTTGACATAAACACAGTTGCTCAGAAACGTACTAAAAGCCTCAATTAGTTAAATAATATTTTGTCACATTTTGAGTGAACAGTGTTACAACTGATATTTTGAGACTTCGTTCGTTATTAAACTTCTGCGTTTTTAGATCCAGTGAAGTCCTTCGAGTGACAGTATATATAACAAAATCAGTAACTACTGAACACGGGCCCTTTGAAACAATCATAAGGGGTCTCGGTTTAGTGCTTTCTCTGAATAATATTAGTATTAGCTATATACAATTAAACTGGACTTCACAATAACACTATATGCAGCTTTTGGTCATAAATAATTTATAAGCGATTTTAAGTGTATTTTAAAATAAAATTGCACTAAGGGAATTAACTAAGGAGATTGTGAACTTACATTTATAAATATGTGAATTTTGACTGATTACATAAATGCATTGGAATCTAATGTAAAACCTGCATTCTTCATAGCTTATCGTAAAGCCATGAAATAGGCTTAACACCGAAAAGAACTTTGCCAGTAAAATATATATACATGTAATCTAATAATACTTTTAACAATATTTATAAAATTCGTTCAGATGCCACGAAACTGCATCAATGTGCAAACTGCATCAAAAGCATTAATTACTTTGTACATTTAATGTGAAACTAAAATAGAAAATCTACATAACTTTACTTATATACAAAGACAACAACATGAAAGTCGACGATTGCTTACACAATTCAACAAAAATAATACGTCTTATACGGAGATTTTAACAATTAAAAAATTATACACCTTACGACGAAATTATATGGAAGAACAAAAAAAATAGGATGATACTCATCAGGTTTTTCCTAATTAATTTACAATATTTCTCTAATCAACTCCACAAGACCTTTCAATTTAGTTTTCTATAAATAATTTGGATAATATTACATCCACAATATTCTTAAGTCTATAAAAATACTGAGCAATGATTGATTTTGATACAATTTTACTTTCTGAACAGTCAACAGCACGACGCATTAACAAAGCATTTCTAACCAACCAGTACGAACTCCAATTTCAAAATTCAAGGATGGCTCTCTAGTATATCCGCGTGATTTCTTTAAAATACATAAAGAAGCCCATTACGAGATACGTTCTTTGATGCTGTACTTACAAGCTTTCCAGATATAAAATATACAAATACGTAATTGCACGTGCTTTATTTTCAAAATGATTAACAAAAATGTACGAAAACTATTATATATTCGTGTTTATTATCGAAGTGTCGTTTCTACGTCGTTTGTGGTTGGGATTTATGGAAACACTGTGCCACTTAATTGTCCTTTAATAGTTGACGGGGCTTCCCCGCAGCAGCCCAGCTTCCACTTACTTTATCTGAAACAAGATGGGATGATAATTAAAAAACGTTGCTATTGTACAGTTCTAATCTTTAAGTAAATCTTAAAACTAAGTCAGTGTTAGCTTACAAACGAAAAAAGACACTATGTTTTGCTAAAGAATACATTTGTAGCTTTTAAAACTCTATTAAGAAATGCAACAAACTGCGGTAACTTTTACAAAAGAATTAAATACCAAAATAAATGTTTTAATAGAAAACAGACAATTAAATCCTAATCTCAAACGGTATACCCAAAATTCAACCATAAAAACAAGGAATTATCGAATCCAAGATAGCCCATTCTATAGCCCTCAGCGTTCACACATAACGGCTAAAATAAGAATAAAACTTAAAGCAATCGAGACGAGGTGACGAAACGCTCAGTCTCATTATCTGAGAATTTATTAACGAAACGGTCCGACCGGAAAACCGAAATGTGAAAGAAATAAAAATTCGACCTCGCCCGCGGTCATCTAAACTTTTTTGAAAAAAAAAAAATATTCGAACAGGTTAGCTGGACTCGCGCCTGAATGAAACCGAGGACCCGGGATCGAGATAAGAGGAAAGATTAGAGTCTCGAAAAAAAGTGGTTTTAATGCGGTTGTGAATGAAGAGCCCATTCAGATCTCGCCCACGCATATTCATCGTGCGTTATCTAAAGCACAGAGTACTATAAAGATCGAGCTTTTGAAGACAATACCAATTCTCACCTACACATAGAGGAAAGGTTAATACTACTCGTGATTTAGCAAAGCGTTTACCCAACAACAATTTTACAGAAACTCACTTTTTGAACACTAAAATAACGCTGAAATCTACAGCCAAAGTTCAAAAGATACGTACAGATAACTCTACACATTAATATTTCTTAGATCGAATATGTAACCTAAACATATTATATAGATTGAATAGACATTATAAAATTCATAGTTTTGGAACTAAATTTCACAGTTTATAGGTACTCTGTATGCGGTAGCCACACTTAAAAGTAAGCTCACATCCCAAACAATGCTTATTTGAGAATAGTTTTTTGTCCGTAGAACAATTCCGATTATTCAAATGAGCTGTAGTGAATGGAATTAGAGCTAGGTGTGTCTGTATACAAAGGATTGACGATTTTACTCTTGTTAATCATGAATTATTTATATCAGCGTAATAATACTTAAGTGTTGTGTAAATAATACTTTTAACTAAGAATCTTTGACTACGTGATTTTTGTCAAGATCACGTAGTCAAAAATAAATCAATGTTTGACTGTGTAAACTCGTGAATATGACAGTGTGTTATATAAATTATTCAAAAAACATACAAGGGTATGTTTAAGTATTGCACTTATAACACGTACATAAATCGATTTCACATCTCTTTCAATTCGCGTTTATATTCGTCAAAGAAGTTTTAATTAAATAGATATGAAATGTTTTGTCCTTAGCACTGTGTTGATTTACAAATACATAATATACAATTAAATAAGGCTATGAGTAACATCGTAAGTGTTCCAGATCCTTGCCCTAACTAGCAATTTTTTTCTAGGTGTTTTATCGTGTTAAAATTTACCGCATTAGTAACTTTGTTTCTTGGTTTTAGAATTCTTCTTTGTATCTTATTTATTGCAGTATAAATTAAATAGACATAATCGTGTTGGTAGCATTATTTGGATTAAATAAAAACGACACAGGTATGTTATTTAAGCCGAATAAGAACTGTCGATTCGAGGCATTCTTTTTGGGACTCCTTTAAAGGGATGCCGCGATAAGGAGTTATTTTCGCGTCAAGGAATTCGCTGGGCAAAAAGGCGTGAAAACCAAAATAATACAAAAAGTTATAGATGTGAATTTGTGAGCGTTTGCTTAAAACAGAATTCTTTGCGAAGCCACCGTGTGGGGCGCTGTCGTGGTCGCAATTTATTGTAATGAGACAGATACCGCGGCTCCTTCTGAGAAATCCTTTGGCGACTCTTAGAAAAATGCGACTAGATAAACGGAAATTATAAAACTACGGCAAACCTGTTATCGTTTATGTATTTCTTGTTGTGGATAACGTTGAAGATTATATAGGTATAAAGAAATGTAGACTATTAATCCGTGAGGATTTAATAGATAATTAGTCTTTATATACACGATTATATCTATTTACATACTAATTATCTGTTGTGAGATAGGTTCCGAAAGAAAAGATTAATTTTATGTTCCAATTATTGAAGTTACGGTAGTGGTTGTAAAATTTGGTACTAATAGGCAAAAAAAAACAGTATGTGTGAATGTTATAGTTATTAATGCTACGCTAGTATTACTACGCTACAAAAGAGATGTTTAGTTTTAGCGGGTCACTGTTCTGCGCTCACGTAGGAGTTTGTTTCACGTCGTTTGACACTGACAAATGACACGAGATTGCAATCGCCTCCTCACCCCTCGCGTTTCGACGCGCTTCCATTGTTTTCAATTACCAACATGACACCGGCGCAAGCTCCATTACGAAACCGCAACTCTGTTTATGGCCTTTTGGTATCTTTACTACGATCATCCATTTGTGATCGTCTTTACTTGTAGAATTTTGAGGCTTTATATACATTTATAAAGTGACTTTGTCCGTGTAGAATCTCATTTTTTGGACACGTGCCCTACGTCTAAAACTTCACGTGTAAATAATAAAATGAATATATTCACCTCTTATAAAACGGTTTAAAGGCTGCTGATCCCTCGTTGTGATGCTGGTTCGGTTGATGGTTGTTCGTGTGATGGGGATTGTGGTAGGGGTCACGCTGTGGTGATTGCTGGTGCCGGGGGAAGCAGTAGCCAGAACCACCACTACCAAGAGGGTTGGCGACACTATGCACCTTCATATTGGGGGGTGTTTGGGGTGGCGTGTCCGTTTGCACATCGGGAAATGCAGCTGGATGTATGCAGGGATGTTGCCCGCTGTATTGGCCACCAGGGAAGCCACCGTATCGTCCGTAGGATCCACTCGCAGGGCTTGCTGCAGCCGTTGCGGGCAAGACGAATCCGTTAGAACTGCCATCGGCTGGAGGCGGTCGTTCGGGTCCATAACCATGCTGAGGCCAAGGTTGAGCGGCTGGTGGTGGAGTTTTACACGCCGCCGTATCAGCCAGTGACCAAATTTTCGGCTTCGAAGCAGGTATAGGTACGCCACACTCGGAGGGGCCCCGCTTCGATTCCTCCTTTATCCCGTATCCGAGTAGCTGGCTATGCATCCCTTGCAGCAGATCATCCTTCCGCTCCTCATCTGAAAACAACAGAATTCACGTTCATATTCCCCGTGTGTACAAGCGGATTACTCGCAATAGCCAATACCGTGACGCATTAACTATAAAAAAGAGCTTAAAGTACTGTTCCGAAATCGATACGATTCGCATTGTATCCGACGTGACCATTACACCGGGGACGTAAGTTTTAGCTCGTAAGATGTAGCCGTATCTGCTCCCTTCGGGAAAGTCGTGTGAAAATACGTTTGGCGTGCAGTGACCCATTCGTTAAGTGGTTATCCGATTAGCGAAGTGAAAATACCACTTTGGGGCGCGACTCCCCCGCCGCGGGCGCGCTCGATCCCTTTCACATTTAAGCTGAGCATTTATTTCGCATTTCCCGGCTCGCCCCGCGGCGCCGCACTCCACGGAATGTGCCACACAATTAATGGTCAACCTCGCATCTCGTCCTCTCTATTTTGCCCTTTGTGGAAACATTCACATTTTTTATCGTTTGAAAATGAACATCATTTAATTCAATTTTTGTCGCATTTGGCGCACCATTTTAAATAGATAAAATCAACCTGTAAAAGTATAAAAAATCGTTTCAATACAAATGAAAATAGACGGCATGACGTTAAGACTTACGTTTTTAAGTATTATTCCGACATAAACATCAAACTTAAAGAAGGGCCAGTACGAAGAGGCGATAACATAAAAATAAAGCAAATTTTTCATTTGAGGCGGATACATTTTACAATTAAGCCGAAATTCAGCAAAATTTTATAAAGCTCTAAGTATTATCATAATACCATTTGCCGTTGTAAAGTGGCTTTCGGGGTGAGAAGGGCTCGGGGTGCCTAATGAAATTCGGAGAGCCGGAGCTGCGGGGGCCTCGACCGCGCGACTTCATTCGCTTTATTCCATTTAATGCTGACTGCTCCTAGCTTTTAAGAGGGGTTATACTCGTTGCCCTTCACGAGGGATAAATAGGGATGCCAGTGATACTTCGCGCGAAGATATTTATCCGGCAAATTGTTTTAATTTTCATTGTATTAATCTAATAGAGGCTCACAACGCCGGGAGATAAGCGGTAATTTGATTATTTTGTAGTGTTCAATACGTTTAGTGTATACAACAATTATCTGGCAAATTGTAATTGTTTTACTTTACCATGTAATTGTTTAGTTTTGCGTATACCTTTATTTTTGGTAACGTTTATTATGAGTGTGATGTCAATAGTTTTTTCTCATTTGATTCTTGATTGGACAGCCGCGGAAAGGTTTTGAAAGTTATATTAAATAAAAGGTAAATTTGTTATTACATTGTTTTAAAATTTTAAATTTGTTGTACGTAGAAATGTCTATTTCCGTGTTTTTTTTATGTCCACCAAGAAAACTACCATTCCGAAGTCAGTACACATGTTGTTTCATTGAATAAAAAGAATTATCTATAATGTACCTACAGTCCTACATGGATAATACAAACCAAGTTTATTCCGTAATCTTAATCTAAATCAGAAAATCAATTGTGTGGTCTCATTTTTAGCAAATTAAAACGTTATCACCAGTATGCAAACAAAATGGTCCCCTTTATCGAATATGCAAATGATAGATTTATCCCGCGGGCGTCCGGGGCACGTGAAAATCGAACCCGCCGAGCCTCTGCCTCAAATGGTTTTCCCCTTTAGTCACCGAAGCCAGGGGCGAAGTGAGACATAATAAAAACTCGTCTCGGTAGCGTGGGGAGACCCCCCCCATCCCCCCTTCACCACAGTGCACTTAAAGCAAGGCCACTGCAATTTATTACATCTCGAGCGACGTCCAGTGACACTTGTTTGTTCTCCTGACTCGTTTTCCATTAACGCGCGGGATTAATATTTTGTTTGCAATGCGTACTTATGACAAAAATTAACATTTATCGGTGGGGTCCGATTGCTTTTATTCATGAGTGGCTTAGATAGTTGTGATGTTTGTCGTTCTAGGGAACGCGTGTGAAAGCTTTTATAGATTGTTTGCAGCGACTTAAAATGATATATTACACGTCGTGAACATTGACATTTTTGTAGAATTGTGCGTTATGCATGTCGGTTGTCCGTTATGGTTTGTTTGGTTAGGCGCTGGGAATCGCGTGGAGATGTCGGGATTAGGTTTAGCGGATTAAAATTTCCTTGTTTGGACAACGTGGCTATTGAATTTGCGAAATTATTTTGTGACACATTTTAATCGGATATCATTGTTGGCTTTGGAATATTTCTATGCGTAAGCCTTTAAATCAACACATCTTGGTAACCTTTTAAAATTAAAATAAATAGTACTTATTTTGTTTATTATATGTCACGTATTCTTGAAACCACGAGGGCCTTAAAAATAAAAGATTATTGACACTACGGATTATCAATCCAATAATCTTATATGTATAGCGATTTAATAAAATCGAATAGAACCTTTTTTTATTATTAATGCTACGCGTCGTAGCTCCAGATTGTTATTTGTAGCGCTACGCTTCTACGCCTAACTTTTCAATTATCTCTCACCGTAACCATGACTCCTATATGTCAAAAACATATTGCACATACAGAAGTCATTCTTAGGGTCTGTTTCACAATGTACGGATAAGTTCCACATAAGTTCCAAATTAGCTATTTATTACTTATTGGTAGGATAAACACTATTGTTGCGTTTCACAACTGTCAGATAGCGCTATTCGTCACATAAAGTCCGTCATATGTTATGAGTCCGATGAATGTCAAATAGCACAATTTATCTTCCAAATAATTTATGTGTTGCATAGCTATTTGGTACTTTATCCATACATTGTGAAACAGACCCTTAGTCTCTATGCTTAAACATTAAAAACTAAAGTTAGTCCTCGATGAATATTAATAATCATTAATTAAAAAACAACATATATATTGTAATGGGTGTTCTAAGTACGGAAGTTGAGCTTTCGGCACGTGTCTGTAATCCGCAACCATTGTGCCATCTCGCCATATTCAAGCCATTACGAAGGGGGTCTAACAAACATACATTACTGGATTTGATACGTCCTAATGTTATAAAGCGAGAGTCTGTCACGCCGCTAAACACTGATCCGTTTGAAATTGAATTAAGAAGTATTTTTGCCTTTGCTTATAATACTATCTTTACAACAAAAAAAATGTGTTATTTGAGTTTTTTTTCTAATTATTTTTGCATTTCTTATACTCTACCCTCTGTAGGTGTTTCTTTTTCATTGTTCCACATTAAGGTTCACGAAGAAATCGCTTGTTAGCTATAAGGCCGCCCGTTGCCTTATAACTTTTGTAACCTGCTTTTTTATTTTATTTTTATGTATATGTTTTTGAATAAGGTAATAAAGTATAAATAAATAAACATTGATTTACAATAAAATCTTATTCCTCAGTGGAATAAGATATAAATATCTACTCGAACTGGAAGTTATTGAAATATTTTCGTTACTGTCTACCTTTTTTGTACTAGTAAAGTATCGTAATTATGTTATCAACACTTATTAGTGCAATATTTGCATATTATATTAACAAATATTTTACAAGGCAGAATTAAAAATATACTCCGTATCACCTCGCCATTCGTCATTCCACAACTGAGCGTTTCTTAAGACAGTTTTTGCCTCGCACCACCACTATGTGGAACCAGCTGCCCACTGAAGTATTTCCGAACCAAATCAACTTAGGGTAAGAAAAGATCGTACAAATTCTTAAAAGGCCGGCAAAGCACACGGACGAGTGTCCATGGGCGGCGGTTTGCCTCCTTTTACGTAAAAGGAAACAATGAATAAATAAAATTACACAAAACGCATACTTGATATAGAACTAAAATCTTAATAGAAGCGTTTATCAACGCTCGAATGTAATCTTAGTTAAATCACGAGTTATTGAATCAAAGTTGAGATGATAATTAAAATGCATCTGCTTGTAATGTATTTTATGACTTTAACAATTTCCATATAAATATCTAGATAACAATCTTAAAACTTTATTCAAAAGATTGTACATGTTTAGTTGCATCGAATCAAGATTTATAAATAATTAAATTAACATAACACTCGTAGGCTTTTATCCGCATTTTCTAACCGTCTACTGAACTTCCTGTTTGTGTTTTTAAATATATGGTAATTTGTCTAATGTTTCTCATATAAAAATATTCAAGACGTCAGTATTTACCTTACATAATTAATTTATAATCGGTAAGAACATTTTTTTAGTTTTCATGTTAATTGTAATTTATTTAAATTCTTTCGAATTTAATGAACACTGTTGTTTTTAATTGTACGCTTAAGCTTCGCGAGCGATATTTCATCACCCTTTGCCCTCGGCGACGACAATGTCGATTGCGATTTGAGTGCACTTCTTTCCAACAATAGCTAGGTTCATTAGGCAACGTATGCCACGCGTTAGCCGTGACCCCCTCCATTTCCAATGAAAACACTCGGCCAAACCATCTCAGTTGCAACAATGCCTACTTATAATTTATGTTGTTGACAAGCGAGACTAAAAGCACACCCACCGCGTCTGAATTTTATGTCCGACATAATCCACAACATTCACGACACGCGCATTGCGACAACGTAACGTATACCACTAATAACCGTAGCGTAAAATCGGCCTATACTCGATTGGCAAACATTATAAATCCCCTAAAGCGTACTTACTTACGTTCAACGAAATGTCCTCATAAAAGAAACGATCCACGAAGTCGACAAATCCTTTGGCAAGAACATGAAGTAGGGCAGATCGTCAGCCGTACTGAACGGGACCTTCGAATTTCAGCGTACCTACCTACATAACGGAAGGTTTATATGAATTTTGGGTGAGGGCGCCGCCCACTTTACTACAAATAGGAAATCCGGGAGCGAGCAGCGGTTACGCTCAGTTACACGCCTGAGACCGATCCCCGCGTCACAGCCATCCTCCCCCCAGCCCCTTTCCTTACCGAATCCTCTTTCTGGACTCTTCTCTCGTGTTAACCGGATATTGCTTACTTTCATCTACAATTTATTCAACGGTAGTATTAAAATTGTTTTAAACAAAAACCGATCGCTCGGACCTCGCGGTCGAACAAGCATTCTGTAAAAGGCAAATTAGTAACAATAACTGGCGCAATTCACATTCGCATTTCAGTACGCAGGTTAAATAATGGGACAGTAACAATTCGCAGAGCACATCAATAATTCATTGGGACAAAATGTACGCACGAAATATGATTCAACATCCGATTGTCAACGATTTCGGTTTAACGGTATTCGATTTGTTTCGATTGTGGTTTAAACTTTTCAGCGTTGACTATCGGACGTTGAACTGTTAAAAAACTCAACCAACCTTTGCTATTTTTAATTTTCTCGTCTTGTTCCTTCTCTTCGTCGGAGAGCATGGCGTCATCATCATCATCCGTTTTATTCTTTGGCTCCCAAGTCATTTTGTTTTCCTTCTTGAGTCGTCTCCGTGCGTTTGCGAACCACGTCGAAACTTGTGTCAATGTCATCTTAGTTATGATCGCTAACATTATTTTCTCGCCTTTAGTGGGATACGGGTTTTTCTTGTGTTCGTTTAGCCATGCTTTGAGCGTCGCTGTAGATTCTCGCGTCGCGTTTTTCCTTCTAGCTGCTAAATCGTATCCCGCTCCATATCTGTTGACAAACATAAATTTATCCATATACCTAAAAGGTAAAACGCTTCTGGCCTTTAATCAACACATTCGCCTTACAATTTAAGATCGATGAGTCACAATTTTCAAACGATAAGTAATGTATGTTTTAAAGATTAGTTCCCACTGATAATAAATAAAAAAACAACTGAATAATAAGATACTGTAATAACAAGTCTTGTCTAAACCAATTTTATATAACGTGTAAGGTATTGTTACGTATTTGGTAATACATGGTATATAAAATATTTATTATGCATTTCATTCTCAAAGCGCTTCGTAAAATCGATATCGAAATTTCGTAACAGATATGAGATAGGCATTTTATTGAGAGTAATAGATAGCGCCGCAAAAATAAAACAGCCTCAATATAGAAGGCCCTCAATCGCATTTGCATCTGAATTTCAAGCGTAATTTTGGGGCGACGTGAATTTCAATCCCTCAGCGTCGGCAGACCGTACCTGGTCTCGATTTCTCCACCGACATGACAAAGGCGAGTCTAGAGAGGGCAATAAATAGGTATTGCGACGGAAAATAGTTAAAAAATAGTCCCCTACGCTCGTATGTTCACACAAATTGATACCTTGTGCGGTGTTTCGAAGATTCGCTGTTGAAGATTTTTTCGCGCGAACATTGTACGTGACACGAATGTTTTGATGCTTTGATTTAGGTATCATTGAACGGCATAACTTTAATGTTGGCGTTTTTGTGGCGTAATATAGTTGAAGCCGCATCGATTCGAGGTGTCGGCTCTTCAGTGACACGTGAAGGTGATAGAAGGCGTGCACTTGAGTGCATCAGGGAGGTGCAGCGTGGGTTGCGCTTGTGTAGGCGTTAGTGCACACTTGGAATCGATTGCGACGCCATCTTGCGAACCGGCCACAGATTAGGTACAAGTCATCGGATAGCCGTCTAGGTGATATGTCTGTAGCGCTAAGACGTAAACATTCGATTCCTTTATTCGAGGATTACAACATTATTTAAAACGAATTTCTTTTTATATTCCTAGATACATAACTAACCTTTTATCGATATAATTTAATATTGGTGATGGTTAAAAAACATACCGTGTAAACTCTTTATAACGAATTTCAAGGGACCGAGCCTTTTTTTCGTTTGAGAGAGATTTCGTGATAGGGGGGAAGAGAAAAAAAAAACAAATTTAACCAATAACCTACAATAATTTCTAATTTTATTACTATCAATAGGTAAACTTTAAGGCTTTTCTTTTACTGGCCATCTTGACAGTTTTAAAGTTTGTTTACGACTGATTACGTTTAGTAACTGAGACCTAAATTTATTACAGGCAATGTAATCTAAGAATAATGGCACACGTGTTAATTCAATAAACAAAGACGAAGGCTGTTTATGACCTCAGGTGTCTTAGAAATTTTGGCACCTCAAAAGGTTAATTTCGTAGGCTAATTATAAAAACAATTACACTTAAGTATGTTGTTGATGTCTCAATATCACTATATTTCTTCTGGCTGTTGCGTTATAAATAGTGAATTAATGTATGGGGTTTGTGTTAAACCGAACGAATTCGACTATTTTTACTTTATAGAGAGATTTTCGTTATAACGAATACGTTATAAAGAGTTTATAATGAATTATATGCAGTGAGTATGAAATAAATTTTTAATTTAGTGACCACAAATAAAAATCTAATACCCAATTCTTAAAGTGCATTCAAAATAAGCGTTGAAACAAATAAATGCTTTTGTCAAAGTAAAATCCACACAAAGCCTTTGAAGCCAGACCACATTAGTTTAACACGAATAAGCTCTTCAGAAATCAACCCGGATAGCGGTGAAGCGATGTTGAAAAGAAAAGCGTCGCGCTGTAAATATCACGTCTGACATAGAATGTTTTCAGGGCAGCGGCTTACCACGCTTTCAGCGTTGAAAGCTGCGTAATTAATTTTGACAGGCCACTTACGACACTTGCTCCGCAACTGTATTAATTTAGGCAGTATCCATATAATCAATGGAAATATGCTAAGTAATTTAAAACTGTATATTATTAAGTCCTTCAAATGAACATTTCTATATGCGGTATTTATGTTAAAGAAAATTAAAAAAAACAATTGATTGAAACAAGTGAGCATCGTGGGTGAATGAAAATAGTAAAATAAACGAGCAACTAGCACTTTACAAGTAAAATATAGCGATATAATGGTTCAGCCATGTTTCCGGGTGATGTATTGGAAAACGTTTGCGGGCGGGCGGTTAGCGCAGCCTCTGTAATACATGGAGGTGCGCATTGAATCCGCGGTATCGCTTGTACGATCTGCCCGCTTGGGGGAATTGCGGCCTACGTGCCCTCCCAACCAACCCGTGCTATGTACCAAATCGCGTACATAAGTAATTCAACCCCCTCCCACCCTCGGGTGAAACGTATTAGGATTCCTTACACAAGCTTCGTAGCGATACGTTTTGCCGTCCGCGCCTTATCAAGACGCGTTAATTATGAACAATCACTCACGACTGTTTAGGCAGTGGTCGGCCGATTGGATTTATTACATTATTCGAATAAAACTCAATTAAGAAACATTAATTACGCACGACGCGCGTATATACGTTATCCTCCTAGTTGAACCGACACAAATCGCGTCATTTAAGAGCCGAGAACCGCTAACGAGCGTTCCTTATTCGGTTTATTTAAAATGTAACAGCCCAAATCGTTGGCACACAAATAATTCCCTCAGAACGTCGCCAGCCCGAAGCGCTGTAATTTCCTGCGTATTTTGATCTCAATGGAGCGGTACAAGTGCTCCCTCGACTCTTTTCTCTAATTTTTGTACGTTTTCTGTGCTCGAGAATAATGTTAAAAATAGCTGAGTAATTTTTCATTTCGGCGCTCGGCGGGCGTGGCAGATTACAGGCTGTTCAAAATAATACGGTAACTGTTCTTAGCTGAAGCGCGCCTCGAGTTTTGTTGGACATTTCCACGGGTGTTTTGTGTTAACATTTTATTGTGAAGTTCAATTGTTATAAATTAAGTACTTAGTTTTTTATTTAATTTATTCAGCAAAGATCACCCTATGTCAGTTATAGTAAACAATTGCGTGAGAGTGGAGAATGTGATACATCACGGTGTATTTCCGTGCTCGTTCCGTCGGAATCGTTTCGTCTTTTTTACGCATAAAAACTAATGTCTCTCCTAATTATTTTTAGATTATAACGCGCCGCCTGCTATATATTAAGTCGAGCGCAGCCGAATTGTCAGCATAACTTCACTTTGATGTACCATGATTTGTTTTTATTTTCAGTCAGATCTTGATTCATGGATGGATAAATTTTTCAAGTGTGCGTGAAACATAATAAATGTAATGGCGCTACTTCTGTTACAAGCTACAGTAAATCATATTTGATTCAATTAATCGTTTTATATGCAGATTTACACGGTAATATTTGCGACTCAAAATTCACTAATATTATTTCAAATACTTATCGTTCCATTTTCGAAAAAAACTTCAGTACAAAAGAAAATGAAAATTATAAATACATTGTTTGCGAAAAACGTCAACTCGACGCGTCGCGCTTTGGATTTTCGAAGAAAAACTGTGAATTAATCAAACCCTAGCGCGAATGGTTGTGGCATCATTCGTCTCTGTCACACTCCGGGGTGGCCGTGTATCAAAATGAGACGACGAAAAACCGGGTGTGGTTACTTGGTCATTTGTGCACGAACGCCAAACACAGCCTCGTACCTTAAACGGCAGTTTTTATTCATACGGGAAATTGCCGATAATCGAGTAAACAGAAAATAAACTTTAAAGAATGCTAATTGTTAGATACCGAGGGTCCTCATTGTACCAATGCAACTGAAAGTGGATAAAAAACAGGCCTCTACCGTAATAAACTGCATTTTATAGGCATCGACCACACATATCGGTACCACAAAGCTCACAAGATCTGTTACAATACCATTCAGGTTTTTAATTACCCGCTGCTAGAAAAACACAGCAATGACGACGCGACTCAACGATTTATTATATCCTGAATAAAAAATGGTACAGTGAGTATTACAGGCACTCTTGGAAAAGCGTAAGTACGTTTATGGAGTGGACTTTTAATTTATTATTGAGAGGTTCTGGTTTTTAGGTGCATGTTGCAACAAACTGTTGCAAGTGATATTTTTCTTTTAATCACGATACAGGTTTAGTACATCGTAATCTGACAAGTTTCAATTAGATTTTTTATACATAGTGGTGATTTTATAAAATGCAATATTTAAAAGTATCGACGTACTTTTCGTACAAATATTTAAAGCTTAAATCGTTAAAAATGTGTGACTCAACGATTACATGAACAATAGCATACGGATAAATGAGTGTTAAATACATGAGCCCTTCGCAATGCCTTTATTAAAGATAAAGTTTAGTAAGGGTGTTGTTATGTTAATCTGCGCCGCGCTGGCTTTATCTAAAGTGACGTGGCCGATGGGCCTCGTTCTTAGAGACCCCTGGGACTTACCCGTAGGCAGCTAATGTAGGGTCGTATGGGTAGTAGCCGCTAGAGGGTTGAAGGCCCGCTGATGTCCACGCAGACATTTCACCACCACCTTCTTTCAGGGCGTAGGGATTACTCTGAAAAATGCCAGTAGATTTAAGGTTAGACTAAGGATTTTGCGCCCTTAATACACGTTAGAGAATGAGATACAGTTCTTTCAAACCCAACCATATTATAAAAACAAACTATAAAGACATATCGACGATATTATATTTCTCAGTACGAGACGTAATTTTCATTTCTCAGTAAAACACAATATGCCTTATCAGAATCAAATCCTTTTAAGAAATCGGCACTCAACATAATAACATGTCCACAGAATCGACAACGCGTGTAATGTGAGATAAATCACAACACACAATTCCTCTCAGCCAATCGGTTGACAAATACGCCGACTTGAATTTAATTAAAGTTAACTTAATAAAAGGGAATAAACTCATGAACAACAATAAAAGTCCCAAGTGTACGGGCTGACATATCACTAACGCATTTGCATAATGTATGGAAATAGAAGGGAAAACTATTAAGACTCACGCACCCTCGCATCGGATAGTTTAACTGAGGGAACGTACCCTAAGTTATTCGCATACATTAGGAGCAACTAAATTAAAAGTGTGAATGATTCGCCTCGGGACCTCAGCCCTTGTCTGGAGCCCTTTGCGCGCTCTGATAATAAAAAGTATTAGGATACATATGGAATGGTGTTTGCGTCGTGATAACTGAATAGGGAAGCTTATTTGTCCCTCGGTTTTAAGGAAAGTGACGAGATTGTTGTTGCGCTTTTCCTTCGTATTTTGTCATTGTTTGCGGTACGGAGATATGTTTGAGACTGAATTTCAAGGGCTATATGTAATTGAATTCTAAAATTTACGTTTATGTATTATGCAAATTTTTGTACCGGTCAATAGGACAACTTAGTAAATAGATATTAAAGAAAAAATTCGAGCTTCGAGCTTTCGAGATACGATTTATAGTTGGGGGCGAAAAAAATTAATCTATTTTTGAATAGGACCAAGGCAACTATATATATATAAATAAATAATTATGATGATATTCGTTTAGTTTAATTAGTGGTTAAATATCTTAAGTAATCACTATTTATTATGTATTGCATTAAATGTTCTCTTCTCGCACAGTTAAAAATTAGCAAAAATATATATTTTTGATATGTTTAATATAATTTTTAATTGCAAAATAACAGTTTTATATATTTTAACCTGGTTTGGTGACACTCACTTATTCGATTAAAAAAAATTAACATGCCACCTCTATTATTTTATACGCTAGTAGCATGTTATACAATATATTTAATACATCAACTTAATTAGTTCATTTCATTATTAATTTAATTAAGTAATAAAAAATAATAAAAAAGCAGAATTGTATACACCAAAACTCACCTCTACTAGTAAGATTATCAATATTATTTTGAACCCTTATAGTAATTGCGAGGTGCTTTTGTTTCCTCAAACATAATGCAATATTGTATCAATCTGTTTTTTATGATGTTTGACAGTTAGGTTATACGAGACTTGATTGTATATGAAATATGTTAACATAGTAATTGCGTGATAATACGTAGTTACCAGTCTTGAGATAACTGCTGAATTTGTCTCAGTATTCAAGTTGGGAATAATTTATCGTTTACGATTAACTATTATGATAAGTTTAAGAAGTGACGGCCTAATGGGTCAAACATATGCCTGAGATCGTAGGTTCGATCTCCGGCTGTGCACCAATGGACTTTCCATCTATTCTACGACCTCACGCATGAGAGTCTCACGCTCAAACCACTAGGTCAACACTGCTCATGTCGTATTAAATCTTATGACAAAAATAGCATTAAAAATCCTGCAACTAGGCAAGTAATTGCATTCCTAATCAAAACAGAAGTCACTGATTGTGAAAAATGAGAGTTTCAACCACATCATTAATATCTATTGCATGGTTGTACTTTTTCCCTAAATAAGCCAGTGACAAATTCACGAAGGCAACTCTTTTGTGAGGGAGAGATAAAAATTGTGCTTTTTCCTGCTTCTGACAACCCTGGAGACTCACTAACTATGAGCGATGAGTGGCTCGCCCCTGGAATTAGAGGAGAATGGGGTCACGTGACTACTCGGTCTAACGACCACGGATTGCCACCACTGATGTTTTCTTACACCCCTACATCATTATCCAATCAACTCCGCATCAACTGGAAATAAATATTAATTATTTATATTATGGTTTCACTGCCTGACTTTTGAAGGCAATTTTGTATTGATACAATCTAGTAGTGCAAATTAATTTAGAGAAGAGTTATTCACAAAAAAAAAAGAGAAAAACTAAAAAGGTGTTTATAGGAACGTATTATAACGTATATTTAAAACACTTTAAACTTATTTAAAATAAAAAAGTACTTATAAAGTTTTAACAAAGAATTCGTGTAAAGTATTGATATCAACAATTAGAACTGATTTTTTTCCGAAAATACTCACAGTTGTTAACTAATTAAATTTGTAGTTCACAATACTGTTTTCGTGTTTTTCCACATTAAAACACTTGCCGTAAAACATTTTCATTTCATTAACTAAGGCTGCACGCATTCGACATAAGAAGCACGCTCAAACCGCTTGTTTATAGGTATTTTAGGACCTATTAAAACTGTTAATACCTCCTCAGAGTTATACAAACCGTTATTTTGAGTTAACTGTGCGATAAAACTCATTTAGTAACCCTTAAAAATCTTATCCGACCCAATTCACCCCACTCTTCCGTAAAACTGAACCTAACAACGTTTTAATCAATTCTCCACAGAGTTCGCGAGTCAGCGCGTTAGAGACTCATTACGTGGACCCCAAATAAATATAAACAGTAGTGGAAGGGGCTTTCGCAGTAAACATTATTCACACGCGCCACTACATTCACAAATAAGGAGCGTGCAAAAAAACACAGAATCAGTGCGGTTCATAAATTAGATTCATTTGTTTCAAGTAGTTATTTGCCGGTTCATAAAGCCGTACCCCTGCTTGGGCGCCAGCCGAGAAACGCTCGAGGCTAGGCGCCGCGACGACCCGCGCCTTTGCCAAATTGTCGCCTCTCCGTCATTCCTAAACTTAGCTTTCTGGCTACCGAACGCCGTTAAGGCTGATTTTACTTGGTGCATGTTGTGTGATACCATTTTCTGCTTCATAAACTCCATATACGACGGCTTTTGGTTCGAAAGCCAAATCGCGTTGCTTAAAATTAGCCAACAGATAAATTTTAGTGCGCTGTAACTTCTGATAATGGACCAATCACAGCGTGGGCGTATTGTCTTTGTAGACTGTACTGTATAGGTTTAATACCATAGGCTAGAGAGTATTGTTTTGTTTTTAACCGACATTAAACATGGGAAATATTGTTTAAAAAAACACAGGTTTTAGTATGATTATTGGTTGGCTTCTAATTAAATTGAGGGTATTTATCAAATGTTCCATACGATTTGGAATATTTTTATAGTAATTTTAATCTGATGAATGCCATGAAAAGCTACGTGGTTGCAAAGATTTTTGAATAACTAAAGGACTAATTATTTATTTTTATTACACTGTACACACAGTTTAATAACACACAAATTAGGGAAATACGGATTAGTATATTTAAATATTAAAGAATTTTAATATCTTTAGTAAACAATGTCAGCAACATACGAAACATATAATATATATCAAACAATTTGTAACATTTCCAGCAAGAGTTAAAAAAAATACCTCTACAATGTTTTATCGTTCATAACGTTGTACTATCATTAGTGTCATGTGAAACAAATTGGATTGAAAACTAGCCGTGTGCAGTGCAATTTATTTGCGGAATTGCAAATTAACCAAAAGGTGTTTTTATAGGGCGACAATAAATTTATCCAGGACATGTGGTATTCACTACGGCCAGTCCTTGACAATTTAATGTAGATAATATTCAAACGCATTCTATTTACGGAATATCCAAGGGGTAGACAGATTGTCTATGAAGATAACTGTGAACTTTAACGTTGAATTCACAGAATATAACGGACGCATTTTAGAGAAGCGTTGGTCTAGTGGTCGTAGGTTCGATCCCCGGTTGAGCACCAATGGACTTTCTTTCTATGTGCATATTTAACATTCTCTCGAAGGGTGAAGAAAAACATGAGGAAACTAACGTGCAGAAAGCTAATCATCTGCCTTTTAGATTGACAAATGATCATAAGACGGAAATCTGAGGACCAGACCGAAAATGGTTGTAGCGTCACTGATTTATTTTTATAGATTTTATACTAGCACGTAAAAATTACAAACAAAATAAGACATATACAAAATAGTAGGCTGTTATAACGGAAAGGAAAGGATGAAGTTGAAAGCAAACCGATGCGAAATTGAGAAAAACCTTTGATTCTTTCTTCATTAAAAAAACTACTTCCAGTTTCATAAACTATCGTATCAATATTTCAAAGAATATTCCTCACAAAAGAAAGCTATGAAGTAATCGATCACTCATATTAAAGTGCCCCAAAACTACAAAAAAGGTAATAATATTATTCATGCCATAAAATAATAACGATACTCAGCACGACTAGCGAAATCTGAAAGTGAATTGTAGCGAGTAGAAAAAAGAATGACTATAAGTGGATAAAGAGCGTATACAAACGAAACAGTCATTTTATGCCGCACGGTGACGCAATTGGTGAATAATATAGAATTTTGTGTCATATTAACCAAAGTTTAAGGTCTACATTTGTAGAACGACACGACAACGTGGGTAAGTTCAATAAAGCTTCCCCCAAATAAGCCATAAAACGAACGGCATCGGGCGCCACGGCCTTTCGGGTAGGTACGTTCCCAGCACCAATTATTTGTTTGTGGAGATGGAGGCACAATAATTTTATTTTAGGTTTTATTTAACATTTATTTCGTTCCGGCAATTTCACGGGTATCAAAGTATTGCTAGATTGTGATTTAAGCGAAATTGCTCATTTTCCACTTCGTTCGCATTATAACGATGCGATTTGGCATCAAGTTATTATTTTATTACGCGTGATATTTGTATTTTTATTCATGGCCGAAAACGTTTCTTAACGTCTCATTTGAAACGCAAATTGAGTTCTGGCGTTTTGAATTGTGTTGTATCGCGTTGATTATCAAATCTAGAAAATGTGCGTCATCATTTATGCGATTCACTTTGTCGATGAATTCAATGCTGACGATAGATAGAATGAACTTAATTAATCAATTGACAGCACCGTTTATAGTGATCGCAAAAGCGTCGCGACAGGTAGACGGTCGCTCGTAAATAAATAAACAATAAACTGGGATTACACAGTTCAATTGGAGATCAGGCGATGTGCGGTTTCGGTTAACAGCCGAACCCGACGGGAACCTATAGCCGTAATTCAATGATCGTAAACGCCGGCAATGATATCAATTAGACGGGGTTCGGGACCGATAAAGTTCTGCTTTAATTAGGAGAACAAACAACAGACGATATTTAATGAGGCGTGCGCACGCGGGAGAGAGGTAATTAGGTCGGGGAAGGCAGACTGAGCAATCAATTATTATTGAGCCACGCTGATTGATTCGCCCGCTCTCTGCGGTCTGCCATTGGCCCCATCGTTTTACCATTTTATTAGGAACTGGATTAATTGCAACTTTTTAACTTTCTTTGGTCCGGAAATCTAAGCTATGAAACTCAAACATTCCCGAACTCCCCTGTATCACCAGCGTACCTGCTTCGAGGTTTCGGTCCATTGAACATTTTAAATTATAGCCTCGTAATCGTTCACCAAACGCGTGGCCAGCACCATGAATTATAATCAATCGAAAACTCAACCATCTGTATTAATAACTCAACAATCGACTCGAGTTTCCGGACTCGATATCTGATGTCTTACTAATAGCTGTCAGAAGGGTGAGCAGCTGTAAACGACGTAGGTATAAATTATCTATAAAATAAGGACATTAAAAACCATTTAGGGCAATAACTATTCTGTGAATGGCAATAAATAAATTGAATAATTTATTCTGATACTGGAGTGAATGTTAGAGGTGTCAGTTAATGGAGGAGAGGGGGAGGACAAAGCGCCCCCGGAGCGCTATTGTCGAATTACCCTGCCCGTGACATCTGTCCGAATAGCAACAATAACTCGCAAAAAACTCGGATTCACCAACTAAAGAGTAACCAAACGTAAAATATATCTACGTCTTCATTGACAGTATTGTTGCGAGTGACATATCATTTATTCTATTTTTAATTTAGAACCAGTACGGTGGTCCGTTTAATAGGAATTGTCACAATATTGTAAGAGGTGTAAATTTTGCCATTTCAGGGTGCTTAATGTTAGATGTGAAATGTTTTGTGTTGAATGACGATCTTATTCCAATTTGATGTTTCATGTTTCCGTAAATAAGTAGAAATACGTTTTATAGAGTTGATTTGTGTAACAAGAATTTCTATGTATTACTGCGATTATTATATGTGTTATATAGTAAAACAAACCAATAGCAGTACAACCTTTTAGGCCTCAGATTTCTGGAGAGGAATGATCACGAAACTATATGTTTGTTTGTATCATTTGTTTCTAATAGCATCGCCTTTTTAGAGTCTAAAGCATGCCGATTTCCTCACGACCTTTTTCTTTACCGTAGGAGCGAGAGATGTTTGTGCACATACACAGAAAATCCTTTGGTGCACAGCAGGGAATCGAAGCTGCGACCTCAGGTCTGAGAGCGGCAAACTGAAGGTACCTACTAGGGCAGCACTGATCTATGAGTTACATAGATCTTACAAATACAATTTACAATGTTAATAATGTATTAATATTCTTCAAAATAGATAATGCATCTGAAAGAACCAAGCTTTAACTCTTGATCAATTCTAAGGTTCTAATTAAACGTGACAGGTTTAACCCATAAGAATTATTCATCAAAGCGGAAACTTTGACAGAAAGAGACGAAAGACTATTTAAAAGAGTGCAATTAGACTTAATTGTTTTAAATAAAAGAGATTTTTTTGTAAGTTTTATTAGATGTTTGATGCCGTAATATGGCTGTCCTCCATAGGACCATTAAACTAGACAAAATAAACTGGTTTCTAATCTAGTTATATAGGTTTATATTTGCTTTTTTTAAAGAATAAACTTTGATGAAACTCGCACACTGTTTGACTGTACGTAAATTAATTCTTTTTTTAAAGAAAAATGTAAAATCTCTAGTAGCAATATTTGTAAATATGTGAGCACCATGTATCTAATAATAATTTAGTTATCGGCTGCATTGTTTTTTATAACACCTATTTAATTTCGTATAGTAGTCTTTTTCTGGGCTTCACATATAATTATCAAATCAATATTATAAAAACTATTTTAAAAGAGTAAGTATGGAGTTTCTTGCTTATTAATTTCCATATGAAATTGCCTTTTGGAAGGGGCAACTAGAGTATTATTTTTAAAATAATAAGTGTGTTCTTAAATTGTATATTATAAGTATTTCTAGGTATACTTTTGATGTTAAAGAATAGCGGCGCTCATCTTCTCATGACTTCAAAAGGAGATCCGTTTAAATTGTAAGTATTGATGGAATAAGTTTGATAATCAGTTTACCTTCTAAGCTGATAAACTTCGTGCGTTTATGTTTGTCCACACTACTACTAAGACGGTTACATGTAACACGCCGAGCTTCAGAAAATGTGGAAAACGTTATTGTGTACCAGGGCACCTAGACCCGGACTAGGCACATACTAGACCTGGACTGATCTAGTAAAGACCCTTACAGATGATGCCCTGGCGCAGAGTCTTGCCGAAGACAGAGAAGAGTGGAGGAAGTTGTTCGGAGCCATTAACCTGACCTTCAAAAATTAAGCTACTGTAGTAGATGGTGTCCCCAAATCCGTCGAAAATTAAAATTCATAGAGGTCCTTATTGATTCGATTCAGTGTAACTTGAAGGACAGCCTGCAACAGGCAAATAATACCTAAATAAATATAATAAAAAATAAATAATACCTCGTAAAAGTTATCTTATTATTAATGGCCAGTAACTATCCTAATTGCATTTTTATTTATTAAACTACAATTTTATATAGTTAATTAAAAATAATTTAAATTGTAACCGTAAATATTTTAAGAATTGTGGCTCAACGTAGGATTTTTAACTAAGGTCGTAGATTCGCCCGATTTGCGTTCCCGGATGTGAACTAATGGACCTTTCTATTTTTTTTTTTTAAAGACAATTCACACCAATTGACCTAGTCCCATGCTAAGCTGGTGAAGCTTGTGCTATGGGTACTAGGCAACGGATATACATACATATTATAGATAGATAGACATATACATATTTAAACTAAACACCCAAGACCTAAGCACAACACCAAATGCTCATCACATCGATGTTCGTCTCAGCCGGGGATCGAACCCGGGACCCATGGATTCGCCGTCAGGGGTACTAACCACTAGACCAATGAGTCGTCAAACCAAACCAAACACAACAAATGTTTTAATTGTTGTCTTAGCGCCAAAAATCGACGACGGTTGCCTTGCCGACCGCCTTAGTGGTTAACATGAAGGCCCTAAGCTCGGTTCCCAGCGCATAAAAATTACATAGTTGAAAGATACAGAAGGCTGATCACCTACTTTCCTTAAAATATCCGGCTGTAAAACTTACCTCGACCTAAAAACGCTTTTTTAAGTAAATTATATAATAATTATTAGGTTAATATATACAAAAATATATACACATTATAATTAAATTTCTACGTCTTCTTATAAGTAGCACAAACAGTTTATAATTTGGCCCCAATATTCACGAATATAAATTAAACACAATAATTCATTGCCCACTTAAAAAGCCTCGTTATTACAATAATAAAAACGTTACCTAAAAACCCTCACACAATTCTTAAACAAACTCAAATGAAATAATAACGCAACACATATCTTACTTTCAATCGACACCTCGTTTTTTATCCGACTAATGCCCGACGAATCGCCGCGGACAAAAATTACGCCCGAATCACCTTTTTTAACTTCCGGCCGAGATAACGGTCAAAACACCTTTACATTGTTAATAAGTTACGAACGCTTAGCGACGACCGATAATTGCTTATAGTATAAAATTGTTTCTTTCAATTAGATTACATTAGGACAATTTCCTGGGATCGAGAATAAATTGTGAGATTAATCGTGAATGTCTCCGCACGGAAGGCATGCAATACCCTTAATTCCGGGTCGAATAAAAGGGTCGCAACAAATTTCCAGGAAACTGCTTCATCCACAAACCGATGAGCTATGATTGCGTCGCGTTGCGCGGTCAGCGCGGTGTGGAAAGTGTGTCCAAACAACAATAAATGCATTTAGCTCGGCCTTTGTTTGATTTATTATGGAGCCGTGTAGGTAATATTTTATAGGAGTGTGAGGGCGCGCGTCGGCCTCCGCGGGACGTCGGGAAATCGGGAAAAGCCGAAGATTTATGAGCGGGCGAGCCGCAGGCAGGACGCGGGTGACCGTTCGGCCACTCCGACTGTTTGCCTAGTCATTAAAGTCGGCAAGCGAACGTTTAGTGCGAAGATGCCGAGCAATTAACGCTTTCGAGGTGCGAGGGTAATGGGCCGGTCATTGTTTGTAAATGATTACGGTGTTAAACTGACACGAGAGCTGACAGATTTTATTTGCACGGCCATGTATTTCAGTCCGATAAGCGGAGCGCTTATGTGTCGCCGGTAGATAAGGCCACAGAAGTGTGCGTCTCGATATCTATATGTATACAAGCAAAGTGTCAATCACGGCGAGGCGGTCTCTTACAACGTTTTATCAGTTGTCATATAACCTAACGCATTTATGTCAAATCGTAGATGTTGTGATAAACACACCTACGGACTGTTGCGTCATCGCGATGGCGGCTGATATACAAGTAGACACGTTGTTACTAAAAAACCGATAGGTTCGATGCTATCAAGGGAGATATGACAAATGTGAATCTTGTAATGAGAGTTTAGTTACCCAAAAACTTGTTTGGAATGAATTTGGTAAAAAAGTGAGGACCAAATCCTGAAAAAATGGAATAAAAGGGATAGCAACCGAACAAAGTTACCGAGGATGAGAGACAAGTGGAAGAATTAATGAAATGGACTTAACGTTAAGGCGGTTAACAAATAAAACGGCAAGAAAAAAATTAATATTCCTGCCCGTATGAATTTGCTTCCTTGGTGTTATTTTTAAATTTTTAAATTCTTCACATTTGAAAGGCCGTCTATTGGTTTTACCGAATTCAGTTTTAACACTTGAAACATGTTAATATTAATAATGGTACAAGCCTGAAAAAGTAATCGCTATTAATTACTTCAACTGAAAACTTAAAAATACATTATCAAATTAAAAAATATTTCTAAGACAATTTAAAATTGAACCTGCGAGTAATAATAATCATATTCAATCTTACACTTTGTAAAAATCGAAAACTGATAATGCTACTTAATTTTTATAAAGAAATGTTTTTTTTTAAATTTATTTATTTATAAAAACCCTTCGCCCTTGTTATGGCGACCCTAAATTGACAAGAGTAAAGTAATAAGTGAATAAAATTGACAGACAAAACAAATAAAGCAAACATACGAAATTAAATAACTATAGACACTAAAGGCAACTAAATTAATACACCGAATCATATGTGCCCTTTTCAGAAATTTCCGAATTAAATATTCCTTACACAAATCTAGATAGTAGAACTTAAACCATAACTAATCCCCTCTTCCACAGCTTAAGCACAAAACTATTCCCTTTAATTTGATAATTAGATGCGAGATCTGTTGATTAACGAATAAAAGCAAAGGCGGGACCACCCACCGGGAGACGGCTTAATAAGACACTCATTAACACCTTAATGGCTATTTTGAATTCGCTTCATTTCGTACTTTTATTTTCTCTTGTCTCTTTTTCACCGTTTGCGTGCCGTCCCGCTCCTGCGCCCTTTAATTGAATTTTTCTAATTCTCTTTAACATAAGATTAGTGACGTATTTAAATTGGTGTTCTGTTACGAATCGGTCCGGAGTCTTATCAAGCGTTTAATTTACTTATGATAATGAAGTTCAAGTTGGAATTGATTTTAGATGACGCGTTTTTAACTAAGTCAAATTAAGAAAAACTCTACGAATTGCGTTTGAAGGTGAAATAAATCTGTGGCGCTACAACCTCTTTAGGTTTGGGCTTCAGATTTCTCAATCTCTTTCATGATCAATTTTCAATCTAATAGGCAAGTAGGTGATCACTGATCAGCCTCTGTGTGAGACACACGCCGTCGGCTTTTAGGGTCTAAGACATGTCGGTTTCCTCACCATGTTTTCCTTCACCGTTCGAGCGAATGTTAAATGCGCACATAGAAAGGAAGTCCGTTGGTGCACAGCCGGGGATCGAACCTCAGGGATGAGAGTCACACGCTGAAGCCACTAGGCCAACACAGCTCCTACGTTTGGAGATATTTCGGTTAAAAATTCAGGAAGAACATCCGTGGAGTAATTTTAACATAACACATTCGAAGGTAAGATTTATGTAGACGTACCAATTGTTAACATGTATTGCAGTACAAAATAAATATAACTAAGATTATAGAGATTGGCAGTTTATTTAGTATCAGAGATATCCGTTAGTAATGAATGTGGAAATGTAAAGCAGCTGTTTTCAATGCACGGCGTGAAATAGTTAATGTTTCAGTGTTAATATTAAACGGAAACTCACCCTGAATCCCGATCGATTCTTGCACAATTAACACATGTCCGTACGATAAAGCAAAGGAAAATTAGTGTGTACAAGAAGGCTGATCACGTACTTGCCAAAAATATTAAATATAAGCTTAAAGCCAAACTATAAATACGGCCTAATAAATTAATAATGTTGACACAAAGTTACCCCACAGTCGTGACAACATGTCAGAGACGAATATTTTGCCGAATCGAATCATATTTTAATTGTTCACATTTCTTAAAAATTTACATATGCCTTGTAATTATCTACACTATCATTAAGAGCCATGACGACGTCAATGAATTAACATAAATCCTGGCTGCGTGTTGACAAAATGAAATTGCTTTGTAAAAAACCAAGCATATTGATTATCAAAGGCACACAATAGATAAAAGATGGCGATGATCATTGTTGTTAAGTTCCCTGCGACAGACGGCGCCACCGGAGTCGCTCGTATACTAAAATGGCAGTTGAATATTTTCGCTCGCAAAGATTTAAAGCTCGCGTTATTCAAAATTGAAACCTAAGTACACGCACATAAGTCGAGTTCACGTTAAATACGATGAAGACTTATGAAGTCAGACACAGTATATTTGTGGCGGAGCGTCGTCATTGTTCGCTAAATTGTCTCTTGCACGGAACCGGCCGAGCTTGTCGTGAGTTAGGTATGAGCACACAGCACACAATGACAGCGTACATACATTTAAACACCTGTTATTAAACATGCACGGGGTCACAACTCACAGAGCGTAGGTACTCAGAAACCTCGTTAAATACAATGACAGATAGAGATCGCTGCCAGCGGTTTAGGATGCATCAACAATTACTGCGCACGGTGATATTATAATTATAAAGTTCAACGAACTTATTAAATTATATTCTGTATGCCAATCTGAACCAAAAAGCATCAGTTGTAAAACAACGGAAAAGTGATTTATAAAATGCCTCCAACTCCCAAGATTAAGACGGGAAACTTCCGTTCAACACTTGTCGAAAACCGGATCATCTTTCGTTCGATAGGATTTTCTGGGCTTAGTATATTTCACATGTGCTACGTGTATAAATCGTTCGAATCAAATTGACTTGATCTTCTTATAATATGAAATTGTTCAGAAATATAAGTTGTGGATTTTTTCTACCTTTCCGTGGTCTCTAGCGACACGGCTCAAGGCCCTTCTAAGGATTAACACTCCCACACACGGGAACCGCTCATTTGTCCCCTACTCTAGAGACAAGGTGCTAACTGACGTAACTCTTCGAAACCGCGGTCCGAATTGACACTAAGAACTTATATCGGAAAAATAATACGTATAACATTGGAAGCGAGTGGTCAAGGCTGAGCTGGAGTGTAATTGGTATAATAATGGCGGTTGTATTTCGAATATATTTTCGAGTTTAAATATTAATGTTTCGTGACAAGGTGGCGGCGCAAGTTTCGAGGTGTCGGTAGTTTTCTGGCCCGGCGCTCACGGACCGGTTGGATGCCTTGCACGCCACGCTATCGCCAAAACCAAACGAGGAGAAAAAACGATAAAACTTACTCCGACGCAATCCCGATAACATGTAGCCATATTCATTTAAAAAAAATTAACAACTATTCGATGGCCAAAACATCGTAAACTCTTCAGAAAATTAGACAATAATGATGTAGTCTGGTTTAAAGAACTGTATCGCCATTGAAAATTAACATAACTTACCAAAGGTGAATAGAAAGCTGAACTATCGACGCCAATACTTGGATACGGATTTTGGTCTGTAGATGGGTAGGGGGCGCCGTATACCCCCACCGCGGCGCTTGATAACCGAGGATATGAGGAGAGAGCAAGTCTTGCCCCATCATATTGGCAGGAACAAACTGTTTGACCGGAGACCGGGTCTGTGATTATAGGCCGAGGGGTATCGCAACACGAGGCGGCCGGTGTACTGGCATGGCTTCCAGCCCCGGGTGACAGAGCGCCGCCAACGACGCCTGAGCCCCCTGGTGATAGTGGTGGGGCGGAACTGGAACCACCGTCTGGTGAGGTTGCCGCTCCACCATTGCCCGCCCCGCTACTGCCAACCAGCAACTGAAATCGAAGGATATTTATAAGTAAAGAAATATTATTCTTATTAGGTACTTTAGTTTGGTGAAGACATATTATCTCCAGTGTTATCTTTTTAAGATGATATATCGACAACAATGACGCATGTGTAAATAAACGTGAAATTTAATAAAAAATACAATTTTACCTATTCTTTAAGCGCTCTTTCAACGCTCTCAGCCAATAGGAATAAAATATTGCGATAAATGTGGACATCTATCACCCCATAACGACTCATTTAGATTTTTTAAAATATAAACCATTGAATTGAACCGTCGATTCTCATTTGAATTTCTTGAATAAGTGGACATCTTTATCCGTCAACATAAAGGCTATTTTACGATAATGTTCGGACATAACCTCTTTTGAAGTAGAGAAAAGATGAGATCGGAATAAGTGAAAACTCAACATTCAGTCTGTCTAATATTTATTGTTGAATTTGAATGGCATTCAACACATAATAAAAATAAATAATTGCCGCCGTAAGGAGCTGTTTATTTCACGATCTTCCTGTAATAAACGTATTTACGTTTAATTGGGTCTCAGTGGATTTGGAATGTTAAAAGGTAGAGTCAATAGGTTGTATAATACAATCTTGATTATAATACGGTTAATACAAAGATTATTTAGATACCTACAATTGATTGCGTACAGTAGGTATAGTATATTATATATTATATACCTTAAGTATTTCTTTCTAAAACAAAAATATACAGTATTTACAATATTCTTAAGCTGCATAGTAATAATAATTAACAATGGATAAATAGAAAATTGAAACCAATTTAAAAAGTTTTGTCCCTACGGCAGATATTGTTCTCAACGTTTCCTCACTGTATTGCGTGATTAATTCGGTCGTAATGCCTACTTCAATTGGACAATTCAAAAATATTTTTTCGATCCGAACATGTAGTTCCTGAGATCAATCTCGAGATGTTTTCAAGCAAACAGAGAGAGCTCCCAAGAACGAAATGTTTAATAAAAAAAAAAATTTACAATAGGGTTGTGACAAAATTCTTAAATCGCTAATCCCCAAACTAGGGAGTCCCTGTGTTGTGAGTAACTAGATAACAATTATTCCGTGGTAAAATTGATCTGTTTATTGATATGTTGCAAGTTACATTGGTGAATAATTTAAAAAAATCTTCTGAACGTTAGTGTACGTAATTTATTTGCATAAAGAACGTAAATTGTTAAACTTATTTTTAATTTTAACTAGATTTTGTCCACGTTGTTGTTTGTGGAGGAAGAAAATCTTTCTTCCACCGACCTAAAGGGATAGTCATGCTAACCACCGACTGGCATTATTTAAAATTTAACAACCCTTTAGGATGGTTTTGTTTGAATCTTTTTTCTTAAACCAGTCTGAATGCCAAATAAATGCCTGTTTCGCACCGGTGATGATATATGATTTTATACCTAATGTACGGATGAAAACTGCATAAAAATCAGTAGTAGACTTAGTTTCATATAGCGATAAGCCTTTCCGACACTAGCTTGCCTACCTCGTTAAACAGAAATTCTTATTTCAATAGTTTTCGTACGACGCGGTTTTGTTTATTAGACTAAACCAGAATCTGAATGTTACTTAAGATGTAACCTTGGATATAAAGATAACATCTCAGATCAAATCTGATGAGGACAAAACGCGATAACAATAAATTAATTATTAATGAGCAGAATTAATAAAAATCAATAACAAATGTTGTGAGTGTTGTACACTTTAAAAATCACAGGCTGTCACTGTTACTGCGATAATTAACAGCTGTCATTAAAGTCATATGAAATCATATTTCAAAAACTCTTTAAACAAATTCATTATGTCAATTTGTGTACATAATTCACTAATCTCCATGATAAAGGTGACAAAAAGAAAGGGTTTTGGAAGAGATTCAGATTTCAGATATTGTTCCTAGATATCAAATCAAATTAAAATACTAGACAATTTAAAAAGCAACAACACTTACTTGTGTGTCTTTTTTTATACATAACTGAACAGACGGTTGACCACGATTTCACTTGATGGTAAGTGAAATGTGGCCCATAGGAGGGCACACCTGTCCAGAAGATGCCTATTTATCCTCCGCTTAAATTATCCCATACTGTATAATTGTGTGTATTTTTTATAATTTAAATCGAAAGCTTTATATTTTAGAAATTAATAATAATAATAAAGCCCGTTTTATTTCCAATCATGACAAAATCAAATTATAATACACAGCTTAGATTATTTTAAATGTTTATAATTTTTTTTTCTTTTGCTTGTTATTCTATATTCTAGCTTCCTTCAGTACCGTCGATCGGAACCCATTCACGGGTAAAGGCCTCCTCCAGCTTTTTCCAACTGACTCTGCTTATGGCTCTCTTTCTCCATTCGTTTCCTGCTACCGCTTCTATGTCTTCCATCCTCTTCTCCTTCTTCCTCTTGGTCCTTTCAGTTGTCTTTAAGGTCCACCTATTACCGGTGTATCTTGCTATATACACCGGTAATAGGTAATGTAAGGCATCTATAATTTTTGTTCTTCGTCTTATTTTTTTTTCTTTTTTCGCTATTAATTTTATGATTTTTTCTTATTTTAAGTATGCTTCTTTCCATAGCTTTCTGGCATGCTACTAGTTTAGTTTTTTTTTAAAATTACAATTTAGAAGTATCAAAATAATTCACACTTCTAATTTAATAACACTAAATAAAAAAATAATTGCTAAACAGTTACTCGAAGTAACATTAATACTCCCTAGTATCATAACAGTTACTTCCTGTCATGCTCAAGCATACTTATAAGGTATCCATTTCACGCATTGCATACGCGCAATCCTATTGATTAGTGTTTTTATCGCGTCATGATATTGCATTGATCACATATAAATAGTTTTATGATTCCAACACCATTTATCAAGTTCAAATGAAATTAGATTAACTAGATTACTGTGATAAATAGCTTTAGATTGCTATTTTTAAATGTGATTAAATACTCTTTGCTGTTCCAATGTCCAAACCTAGTATTAACATGTACAATATTAATAGTTTTTAGGCGTATACTCTATTAGGACCAGATTTATTAGGAAGTTTCCCAATGCTGACGGTAAGTGAAAATATTGACATTTTTCAACACACAGGTATGCTCTGACAAAGAATGCGAACAGTTCTAGCTTTAACTACTTTAACAAGATCTAACTAGACACACAAGTTTTTTATTATTTTATTTTTATGCCTACTCACAACATATAACCTTAGGTAATCATTGTTTTCTTCTTTAAGTGACAATACAAATTTTAAGGCTTTTTGAATACTGCAAATTTTGTTCTAAAAGCAAATAATGAACATTACACATACATTTTTAAGTCTAGTATTTAATAAATCAAAAGGCGTTTTTCATATACAGTTACATAAGGTCTATACATTGAGTAAGGCTTCGAATCAAAACAAAAACTTGCAAAGCCTTGGTGTTCGAGGTTGCGAACATAATTTCTATGGCTTGACGCACATTAACTGCTTGATGGATTATATGTGCGTTGAAAGGCACTTTTGATAGGGTTAAATTTATAATAAACTCGTAGAGTCGAACGGAAATGAAAATTAACGATAAAATGCTTACTAGAACGTTTTAAGGCCTGTGATTTCTTTGTACTAGGTCAAAATTCAACCAAAAATGTTGTTTCAATAATTTTTTCAGTATAATTAGGATTTTCAATCCATTCAAAACTCTATTTCAAACATAATATTTGCACGAAATACTTCAATGATACTCCTGAGTACCCTCTACCGTACTTCAACTAGATATGACAAATAAAAACATGTTTATTTATCATATATACTTAAACTTTTGGCGGTAAAAGATTAAAGGGAGTGAAGAGGTCGAAAGGACGTTGAAAGATTTGGTCAAATATTGGGGTAGAGTTAGAAATAATAGCCAAGTACGCGTACCTACGTTATAGGGTTGGCTATGTTACAAATAATAACTGGCCATTATCTTGATACTCTGCGCAAAAAAAACAATTTAAAATACCCAAATTCTGAATGTGTCAGTTGTTGACACAGTTCATACGAAACAAAAGGGAATAAAGTAAAATTTATCTATGGAAAATTGTGACAATTTTAAAAATTTAAATTTCGAACAAAAATTTGTTTTAGGACAGTTTTTGTATTTAGTAAAATTGTACTGTGTGGAGAAGAATATAATTTGAAAATGGAATCTTAAATGTGGCAAGTGCATTGACACCCCTAACGGAACACTTCACCCACTAATGCTCCGTTTGAGCACTGATGTGTTTTCTCTAAACAAAGCGAAACGTCTTTAGAGGCTCTTGTTTGATACTACATTATGGATGAACGAGTTTCAACATACCATGTAGGTACAAGACCCTATCGCGGTGAAGTCGTGCCTTTTCAGGCCCGCACCGTAGAGTATTTGTTTATTTCAGAATGGAAATACGGCTTAGGAATGTTATTTTTTAAACTTTTAAAAATAGTTTATGTATATATAACAAAAATAGAGCAGTGTTGACCTAGTGGCTTCAGCGTGCGACTCTCATTCCTGAGGTCGCATGTTCTATCCCCGGCTGTGCACCAATGGACTTTTTATGTGCGCAATTAACATTTGCTCGAACGGTGAAGAAAAACATCGCGAGGAAACTGACATGTCTTAGACCCAAAAAGTCGACGGCGTGTGTCAGGCACTGGAGGCTGATCACCTTCTTGCCTATTAGATTTAACAATGATCATGAAACAGATTCAGAAATTTGACGCCAAGACCTAAAGAAGTAGCGCCACTGATTTATTTTATTCATATAACAAAAACATATATTTTTATTGTTGCATACATATAGGTAAAATTATAAGTCCACGCTGAGCTATCAAAAACGTATTGAATGGCATACGGGAATGTTCGATCGAGACTGACGTTAGATGAACCAAAGTTTTGTCCTGTCAGATTTCTCACTCAATGTGAATGAATGAAAATTTCATAGCATTCATTTTGCACGAATTCTTTTTGAATGCTGGATGTTTGTGTTACGCTTCATTTTGAATCCACGTAGTGTTCTACTGATGTTTTTTCATGTGCAATTTTAATATTTAGGCAAGTTATTAATGTATATATATAAAAATGAAACCCGTTTTCCGTTGTCACGACATAACATGAAAACTGCTTGACCGATTTGTCTGATTTTTTTTTTGTAATATACCTTGACGTACGAGGATTGTTCTTACGGAGAGAAAAATTAAAAAAAATTGAGTGAAAAAGTCTAAAAACAACACTTTTCTATATTCCCATACAAAATATTCGTAATAATACTTAAAAGTCAATTTGAACTTTAATACCATATCATAAAGTTCAAATGTTAGTGAAGGGGTTTCGGGAAGGTAAATTTTTATTTTTTGACATAATGTATTTGTTGTCTTATCAACTTTCTTTTTTTTATCTTACTAGCTAGACCGGTGTCCCGAATAGCAGAATAAATATTTAAAAAAAAATAAAGAATCGACTGTTAGGCGGTACGATGTTCGCCAGGCCAGCTAGTATATCATAAAATAGTTTACAAAAAATTCAAAGTTATTTATATTTATTGATAATTATCACAGTTACAATCGTCACACATAGACAAGCTGTGGAAACCAGCTATTTTCTGTAATCTATAGTTATCTATAGCGTGTATTCCAGTAATTAGTAGTATCTACCGCGTTATTACAGGTCGTACTTATATTTAGCTATCACTGATTCAGATGTCACCCGGCAACTGATAACGTTACAATGTGGTATGGTGTCTTTGGATTATAAACTCTATTGCAATAGTCATAAAGAGTTAAATTCCATGTGATAATTAATAAGTGAATCATGTTAGTGATCGATTGTATGTGTTATTATTCGAATAAATAATAGGTTAGGGGTTATTTACGGTATATAACGTTAATAGATGGGGGGAAAACTGTGCGTCAACTGATGTTTGGCTTTGCTAGTACTGTTTGGTAATTTTAAAATATGTCACTTCGTGTTTTTACCGTAAAGTGTGTTTTATTTTATATATTGACTTTTGTTATGTGAAAATTACTTTTTTTTTATAACTAATCATTCAAAACTTGGAAACTAGACAGTTGCCATGGTAACGAATTATTAACAAATGCCATAAAACCAATATAAACAAAAGTGATCTCAAAATAACAATTGAATTAGTTCCCGCATTTGGTTACTGAATTTGGTTTTTCGTAAGTTGCCAAAACAAATTCAATTAAGAATATTCTTGTTTCAGAGAAGAATGAAACGACATAGAACACCTAAAAAGAAGAACACTATACCGATTTAATAAAATCTTTGACCATTAGAGTTCTTTATTATCAAAAAGGTATTTTAAGAATATTTTCCAGTTTACCTAAAGGAAAGCGAACCGGGACAGGCTAGTAACAGATATTTTAATTAAACAGATAAACATTTCTTATAATCACAGTCTCAAATATAAAAACATTAATTATGACGTCAAAGTTTAATTACCAATTCATAAAAAGTCGATGCCATACTCAGTAAACAGAGTGTATTACTTAGTGGGGTGACTCGGCAAACAGAAGTTTCAATAAAACTACCCAGAGAGGACACAGCAAACACTACAGTCTACGACTTCTCTTAAATTAAATAAAAAAAGCTTTATTTAGCCCAATCTGTCAAGTGAAAAGTGTTCCGCAAAGAGAGGGAGAATTAATGTTTTATGGGCGTTTATTAGATATTATGGGGTGGAAAACAATACGTAGGGGAGGTGTTATAATCAGAATGGATTTATTTCGTATTAACTAGTGTTGTGGCCCTTGTACAGATACTGGAGATTTGTCAATCAAGACTTTAATTAAAAGGGTGCAAATGGTGTTTTCTATTAAGTTATCTTCGTATGAACAGACATATGTTATTATGCGATTTGGATATCTAATTAATTTGAGGTTTTTTCGTTCGGTTAACGAAGTATTTTTATTAATTAAATTTTGTAATGAAGTATCATTGGTTTGGCTTAATATGAGCTTCAAATAATCGTGATACTAGTTTCTAAATTGCAAGAATATTATTTTATACATAACATATAATTTAAATACTAGGAGAACCTTATGTGGCCAGTGTACTCAATGGTATGATTAATTTTCTTAATAACTTTCAACCACCAGCATTGGTACACATTTTATTTTAAACACAACTAAAACTAAATAAATCAATCAGTGACGCTACAATATTTCTAGGTCTGGGCCTCAGATTTCTGTATCTGTTTCATGATCATTTGTTTATCTAATAGGCAAGTAGGTGATCAGCCTCCCGTGTCTGACACACGCCGTCAACTTTTTGGTCTTAGGCAATCCGGTTTCCTCCAGTGTTTTCCTTCACCGTCCGAGCGAATGTTAAATGCGCACATAGAAAGAAAGTCCATTGGTGCACAGCCGAAGATCGAACCTACGAACTCAGGGATAAGAGTCGCCAGCTGAAGCCACTAGGCCAATACTCACTTTAAACACAACTAGAGATTATTAAATTGACGAATCTGCGTACAATTGAAAACCATTCTTCAAATTAAAAATAAATATCTTTACAATTAACACTTTGATTCGTTGTTGACCGTAATTGATGACAATAATTGCATTATTTATAATTAGTTATAAAAAGGTTTAGCTTTTATGTTTTTGTTTAATTTTTATATTAATAAGTTTTTTATAGTATTAGTACCTATATAATTTACTTTAAAAATAGAAATAAAATAAATTAATATATATTAAAATAGACGTAGTAAAGATACATAAGGTGATAAGAAAATGTCAGAGATGCTATTAGATAGGAATGAATATCAATTGTTAAATCCGGTCCAAATTTGGCTAGATAGAGGTTTTTATCAGATTATCACTTCCTATGTATATTGATGTTTATTAATTCCGTTTTTCTGCGATTAATTTGAGAGATAACAATTCTTAGTTCAGTCGTAAATATTTTATAAATATTTAACGATAAATAAAAACCTCCTTAGACCGCTTTGAAGGTTTAAAACGCAGCTTTCTTAAACTCAATTAGTGTTTTATTGTTTTTTACTCATGTTATGTCTCTTTTCGTTAAATTGTATTAACGGTGTACCGAAAAGAGACTCTTTAAAACCTATGAGATCGGTTTAATTTGTTTAATTATGAATGAATGTTTGTTTAATATAAGGCTGATTGAAAATATAAAGAGATTATACTTTCACCCTAATCAAGCTAATCATACAGTTAATATTAAAAAGCTAAAATTTTCGAAGAAATAGTATAAAAGTGTCATTTGTAAATCACCGGACAGCAACACATCGCTAAGATTATCTCCTTGCAATCTGATAACAGACATTTATCACATTTTGAAGGTGTTAGCTCATTAGTATTAATGTTATGTTGATTGGTTTTATAGCTTACTTTTAATGATAATTAAATAGATGTGAGAAAAAATGTTAACTGCCCAACGAGATAAGCGCCTTTACGCGATCGATTTAGAAATGAAGAGAGATCCTTAGAAGGACTAAAGACACCGACATTTCCCGAAGTACGGATAGTCTATGGGGCAATATAGTCCTGGAGTGAAGACCGAAAACCAGTCGGCAAATTACCTGGTGAGGGTGTAGAGAGGGCGAGAGGGAAATCGTTAGTTCTGGAAAATTTGGGTAGAGGCCTATGTCCAGCAGTGGACGTCAACAGGCTGACACGAACGAACGAACGAGAAAAAAATATTTGATATGTATTTGAAAACGTTTTCGCAAACTGTTTACATAGTGACGGATAAACATTTTAAACGTTAGTTTTGCTTAATTTTCCTTTTGTGCCTCTTTGTCTGTTTGTGCTTCATTGCCTGTTTGTACCCAAGTGTCTATGCCGAATTATACGTAAATGCCTCTTTGTTTACCCGTATCTCCTTTCTTAGTAATTCACCACTAATAGGTGTCATGGGGTTAAATTTCTAACCTTTTCTGGTTTTTATAGACCCCTTTGAATTGTAGAATGTAGGAGTAAAGTTATAAAACCTCAACGTAAAACTTAAAGACTTTCAGTTTAACAAGTTCTTGACCAACTGACTCATGGAGGCTGAAATGGTTTAAAGTGTCCGGGTTGATCCTATCGAATCCGTCATAGACTGGTAACAAACACACAAATACAAACAGGTCAACGGTGACTTTCGTAGCGAGTTTATTTCTAATATCATCTTTGTTGGAACAACTTTTGAGTGAATTTGAGGTATGCTTTACAGCGTACGCTGTGAAATCAGTTGTATAGGTGAGGGTGAATCATTAAGTACAGAGTGGTCTACTTCAAGAAGAGCGAGAATTTTTAAAAGGCCGTAAATGATATACTAGCCGATACCAGCAGGAGCTATCTCCCAAAATTGTGAGTGTTCTTGAAAATTCTTTTCACCAGTCAAACCTTGGACTTACTTTAACCCACGGAGGCGGTGTGTAATTGTTGGGCGTGGTTATATTACGACTAGATACCCCAGCCAATGGCCTTACAGCGTCAATATTTGATGAGGTCCGAAGCATGTCCATCACGGCGGGCGGCGGTCATTCGCACTTTAAATAATATATTAGGAGTGTCACACCGTAGTTTTCTATTTCATATTTAACAATGTATTGATTTTATGTGTTTGTTGTTGCCTTCTTTCTACAAATAAACTACTTTTTTTATCATAAATTTATCAGTATTCAATTTACTCTCTTTCAACGTAAACCTGAAAGATCTTTATCGTAAACTAACCTGTACCATCAAGGCATAGAGGTTTTCACTCGACGAGTATACGTTCATAAATATAATTTATATGAGGTAAAGCAAGTTTTCTACAAATGCTTTACTGCCAATTAAACTAGGACACATAAGTATGTTTCTTTCAGTAAAATGCGTTACGTTCTTAACCTTATTATAAGGTTAAAGTGGCTAAGACATTATTAAGCACATGCCTAGGTTTCACAGTTTCACACTGAATTATGTAACTATGGTTTATGACTTCGCAGTAATAATGGCAGTTGAGTTTCATTATTGGACGTCAAGGCAGAATATTAAATACCATTCAACTCAACGTCCATCGTTTCACAACGGAGCGTTTCTTAAGGCAGTTCTTGCCGCGCACCACCGCTATGTGGAACCGCTGCCTATTATATTTCTGAACCAATTCGACTAAGGGTCTTTTAAGAAAAGGGCATACCAATTCTTAAAAGGCCGGCAACGCACGAGTGACATTGTGAGTATCCATGGGCGAGCGGTATCACTTAACATCAGGTGAGCCTCCTGCCCGTTTGCCTACTAAATAAAAAAAAAGCCGCGAGTACTAACGAGAGGTGACTTAGCAAGAATGATACATAAAATCAAAAATCATTCCTATTAGGAACGACAGAGTTAGATCTGTAAATATAGAACTAAACGGTCCTGCCGTGCGAATGTTTGACACGAATATTTGAACGAGCTCGTGTCAAACATTTGGGAAGGTATGCTAGATGGAACTATGACTAAATAAACAGAGCGAAATCAGTTTAGTGTTTAATTGGACGGTATACTTGTTTACTAAATAGCTGTAGCAGTGTGGGTCTAGTGGCTTCAGCGTGTGACTCTCACCTCGTAGGTCGTAAGTTCGATCCCTGAGCTCTAACAGACTTTCTGTCTATGTGTGCGTCGCTCGATCGGAGGTCATCTACATCGTGGGGAAACATGCCTTAGACCAGTGTTTCTCCACGTGAGCCCACGCTCCACGGGTAGACAATTTGACGAATACTTAAATTATCCTAATCCTTGGGATTGATTTTCTCCAGTTCAAAAAAAATATATGACTCAAAACTTAGCGATTAAAAAGAGTGGCAGGAAGTTTCTTGCCAGTTCTTCTTGCCCGCTCTACGCCCTTGACTTACGAACTGGTAGTAGGATGTAAATTTACAATTAAATTAACTTTTTTTTTGACGTTCATAAGTGTTTACTTTTTTACCTATATGAATAAAGATATTTTGAGTTTGAGTTTGATAGTTAAGTTAAAATTTATATTTTATTTATATTTCAGTTTTTCACTATAAGTATTTTCATCATTATATGTATATTATCATTTAAGTTTCCTAAGTGAGCAATTCAATATTATATATTAAAACTTATGTATGTTACATTGGGGTATAAGAATTTTAGAAAGAATGGTACAAATGGTACAAAATGGGCATGGTACAAAAAGTTTTGGGAAAACTGCCTTAGACCGAAAAACTACTTGCTACTAGGCCTATTAGAAAAAAACAAGCTTGAAACAGATACAGATATCCAGGCCTTAAAAGGTACCTCCTCTGGTTTTCTAAATGTATGTTTATTTTTTACCTAAAGGCTTCAGTTTACAAATAATCTATTTAAGATCTAACAACTACTAATTGGAAATTACTAGCGTAATCCGAAAACTATATTAAATTTTAAAATAGCGTAGTAATAAAAGCGTTTAATAATCTAAATAACGTTGATCCAATTATACTTATTATAGTTAATTCTGGCAACAATTTTGACCAAAGTTACGGGATATGCTAAGGAGGACATCATAATAATTAGATCGTTATCAACCGTTATTATAATATGAATTTCTGAGCATAACATTAAGAATGCATATTTTGTGTAGTGTCGAGATAATATTCAAATAGGCATAGTTATGTGTCGATACATTTTATAATCAACTTAGAAAATGCTTAAAAGCAGTAGATATATTTTGTTGTGATGGGGAAATTGAATTAAAGCAGCGTTGGCCTAGTCCAGCATGCGACTCTCATCCCTGAGGTCGTAAGTTCGATCCCCGGCTGTGCGCTAATGGATGGAACGGCGAAGGAAAACATCGTGATGAAACCGGCTTGCCTTAGATCCAAAATTCGACAGTGAGTGTTGTGTCAGGCACAGGATCACCTACTTGCCTCTTAGATTGACAAATGATCATGAAACAAATACAGAAATCTGAGGCCCAGACCTAAAAAGATTGTAGCGCCAGTGATATTTTAATCTTTTAATTTATGTGACATTACGAAAATTATTTAAATAGAATTAGTCTATTGGCCTTGCAATTTGACGCGGCTAAAATATCGATGGAATCATTTGATAACGACGGATATATCCAAAATTTAAATATCGATATTAGTGAATCCCTAGTGGTTGATTAGAATTGCCGCGGGCGAATGTGTAATCGGCCTTTAAGCGCTGGTCCTTTTAAGCACGCCATTGAAATCGATAACTAATCATTATAATGATTATGAGTTGTCTTATTTTGCCCTGACGAACAGAAGTTAGGCGGAAAGATTCCACGCACGCTGACCACGAACAGTTATTACTATGTTCCTTTGATAATTATAATTATCTTGGCAAATTTGTACTTTCATTTTGTGTTTAATGTGGGTAAAAAGACATTTTATTATAATTTGAAGTCTTTACTGTGGCATCTACTTTCTCCAGTGGCAATCGATTTTCGTTTAGTTTTTTTTTTAATTATCTCTACGTATATGTTATGCTTGCCTATAAGTGCTTGTCACATTAAAAATTGATTTCTTTTTTGTACCAGTGTGCCGAGCGGTGGCAAACTTTTATAAATAAATACATAATTTCTCAAAGTTCCTTTCCTACTGTCTTGTTCGTCAAAACCCATAGGATTTTTTTTCATTTGCACGGAGTCGTGGTATATTCAAAATTACATTTCAAATTTACTTGAGTCTTTAACTCAGCCACACATAAATACCTTATTCATTAAAATGAAAATAAAACAAGTTAATTATAAGCAGTTAGGTTGTCGCTACCTCATGATCCCATGGAATTAGTATGTCACGATTATTTAGGAGTTTGCTCGAAGATCAGTATCTCATGCCTGGAGCAAAAAAGCGTTTGGGTAATTTTGGTTAAAAGCTTAAGTAGTAGCCGTAAATTTATTCCTTTGATAATCGCTCATAGCGTATACGCCAAGTGTTGACGTGGGATTTCACATTTTAGATACTAACATGTTCTTTTTTAAATAACAAAGCGGCTTAAATATAAGTATTTCCTACAACTTTGATTGTACCCTTCGGAGTATAGACTCTTGGGCCGAGTGCACAGGCGGTAATTAAAGATTTAAGTTGGCGCCTGGTAGATAGTACCGGTAACCCCAGAGCTGGTGCATTTTCGAAATTTGCTTTTATTTTCTAATTTTTAATTATTCTTATTATTATTATTTATGTAGGTTAAGAATATTGTAAATTTGAATTGTTTCATGATTTTTTAAAAAAAGGGAATTAATCTTAAGTCAAAAGCAACGTTAGCGTTTACTATGAATACTTGGCACTCGTTGACTTGGCCCCGGATTGTAAGTTCAACGCCAATAAGCAACAGATTAGATGCTATTTATGGTCAAATTTGCAACTAAAACTCCATGGTGTATTTTTATATTTATAACAAAATTTCAGTTAGATGACCCCAAAGCTGGTGCTTTTCTTGTCGTGTATACATATTTAGTTTTAGGCAAAGTTATATACAAGTATGATTCCTAGTCCATAGGATACATCTCACACCGTACAGGTTATAATGATACCGACATTAAGTCACGATGTGCGTGAATGACGCTTCACGAGCGCCCGTCACACCGACATGCGACATTAGCAATGCATGGCTCGGACCCAGCGTCGCTCCGAACCCAGCGTTGATAAATAACAATCGCGTCCGAAACTACAATTAATGGTTATTTAACGCGATTCCATTTAATTATCGTGAGGCGAATTGCGTTATGCCAAATTCCCAATGGTGTTTCAATAATGAATTCTCGAACACGTGTCAATTGTCTATCGAATGCTTATAATCCGAATATTCGAAATACAAAAATCACTTACATGTATTGCATCGTACGGTTGGTTCATAGCAAATAACTTTAATGGAAAAATCTTCGAGCGAACTGCGAACACAATCTAAATGAAATGCAATCAGCCGCAACGCGGCAATTTGAGAAGCATGTCTCCTTAAATTATTATCGATAAATGCTAAGCTTTAACATTAATTACAGAGTAAAAACGTAACATGCTGCTTTAATTAATAGACTAGAGTGAGCATTGTTTGTACAAAACTTTGTCTATGTAATTATACTGTATACTTGTTACACGTCTTAGAATTGATAAGTATAGCGAGTCTAATTTATATTTTTAGAGCACTAGCATTAGTTCTACTATATTATAATTTCCTACAATATTATCTACGCCTTTTCACATACATAATACCAGTAAATTGATGATATTTTTGTCTTCATATGTCATACCTGAATTATGAAACTTTAAAATGGCGCAAATTTTAGGTTTATTCTAAAGATAAAGAACGGTGTAATAGTAGGTCTGTTAAGAGCAATGAAATAGGTTAAATAACTTGTATATTATTATGTTGGTAAGGTAGAGGCCGGCGGGTGTTTCGAGTTTGGTTTATAAATAACATTTAGAGGGTGGGGCGGGGGTTCGGATTAAGAGGTCGGGACTCAATTAAACTGTGCTACCGGACCCGGCTTTTATTGTGGACTTTTGTGACCTCCCACCGGATTTCCAAATAAATGGACCCACTTTACGCAGAGAGTGCGTTTGCGAAATTCTGTAGTAATGTTTGGTCCCCTATGAACGAGTAACGGTGCCGTGATCTTGTTTGCTAAAGTAATTATCATAACCTGTACTGTAGTCATTCAGATGGTACTTTTAATTATACTAAGCTAAGGCTTAGTATATTTAATATAAAAACCGCTGACGAGGCTCTTCAGTAGATTTTATATTAAACAAGTGACGTGCTAATTTCATACAAAACTACACGCTGGTACCTACTGATCAGCTTACTTAGAATAAAATTTACACAAAAATGGGTCTTTTTGGAATAAAATTGTTATAAATTTATTCTGGTGTGTATATATCTAATTTAAATAATATCAACTAATAATTATCGCAATACAGCTAGGAAATGCTGTCAGCGTTAAATCAACACTGCCGCAGGGGACCAAACTTTTAAAATTTGTTTTAATTTTCTTTTTAATATTGTTTATGATTACTTAGTAGGTTAATAAATTGTAAATACAAATTATATTTATAAAGGTATGTATAATGTCCAACATTGCCTCTACTAAATAACATGAGAAAAATTGTAATTTTCCAATAGGAAAATGAAACAGTATTTAGAGCTCCAAAAGCGACTAATAAGAATCGGGTGTTATTGGAATTACTGAGAAATTATAAATAATAATTATATTCGTTTTAAAAGCCAATTGAATCGATTATGTAAATTCTTCGACTAATAGAAAGCCACGTTATTTGTGAGCCTCATAGGCTATCGGTACCTATATTAACCCGTGGTATACCTTAGTCATACCAGGCTGAACGAAAAGGTTTCTTTAACGAGTAGTGGGCTATATTGTGAGTACTAAAAAATTTTGTAGAACTTGAAAAATATGTCTAACTTTATATTACATATAACAAGACATCGGACTGCCTGAAATGTAATTAATGTCGAAATTAAAAACTTCAATACGGAAGTTAATCCGGATTACATCATATCAATATATAAGTCTTTCCTCCAACTTCAGTTTTGTTCCCTTTGGCGTAGAGACTCTTGGGTCGTGGGGTTCAACACAGGGTTAGAACACTAGTATTGTAGAACATTAAGTCAACACAATATTACTTATTAGCCATAATTATTGTATAGGCTAGATTGTAATTCATCTAAAGTCAAATCACTATTGTGAACTTTATTGTAGGAAAAAGAATTAAAGAAGTATGAAACGTTCAATTTATTTAAGTAATTAATGTTAAATTATAGTATTTATCGATCGCTTATATAAATGTATTCGTGTCAATGTAAGACAGAATTAACTTGCCCTTAGCTTCTGTCTAGACTACCCCCGGAGGTGGGTCGCTGATATTGGTGTCAATAAAATTAGACAGAACTAACCAGCCCCTAACTTTAGACTTAGCGATATTGATTTTCAAGAGATGACATTCTTCGTATTAACCGATATTAATGTAGCGAGCTAACTTTCGGTTAAGCATGATTAACACAGCTAGTTTAAAACATACGAGTGTGTGCCACAGAACCATACAGCTATTAAACGCCGAGCCAAATTGAATGGCCAATTTAATTCGTTCAATTAGACGGAAAATTGTTACCTGTATTGCCTTGTTTAAACTCATATGAATCGTATTGTGAAATTGCTTTGATAGCAATTGTGATTGTAACGATTAATTTTGTACCACATAGGTATATATGATTGCTGATGGGGAGGTGTACATAATAACTATGTTTTTTGAGTTTTTTGAAAGGCATTACATGTATGTATTCTATGTATATTGTGTGACAAATTTATAAATAAAATATTAACATAACTTTTATACTTAAATGTTAATAATTTGACTCTTTACGATTAGTGACAAGAATTTTTCAATGAATTTTTATATAGAATTAAAATTTCATCTACGAAGCTTTTATTAAGTTTAAAATTTAAATGTAAAAGACAACGCAATAAACCGGATAAAAATTAATCATAATTCACTTCATAACATTCAAGTTTTTCTCTAAAAGGCGTGGCGATTTTCGTGCGTCTCTTCACTTGTTTTTGTCCCTTATGGTTCACTTATGGTCTCCTATAAAGCCTATTCTTTGGAGTTTCAGACAGTTTGTTTGAAGTCCCATAACTCCTAGGCCAAACATATTTCTGCGTCTTTTTTGAAAAAAAACAACTTAAATCAAGTCCAGTATGTTACCTGAAATTTTATCAAAAGAATACTGGCAAGGACATTTAATGGCTAGTAGTATATTGAATAAGCCTTAGTACTTTATACTATTTGAACAAATAAAAATTCTACGTAAGAATGAAGGCAATGTATAAAAGCTTTCCATCAAATGCCAGAAATCCCCATCACCAATCATGTGGTTGGGTATTGGGCGTATTAAAATGGTTTTTATTAAATCGTTTAGTAAAATCTTCTAGGAATTATTGTATATAACATTAAATACACAATATTGTGCATTTCTTTCGGCCTTTTTTAATCAACATATATCTATGCTTTATCGTAATTAACACAAAAAGTGTTCTACATACTTATTACTAATTAAATCAATTGATTATATTTGATAATAAATCAGTAAAATGATTTTGCAAAGGTGCCTGCGATATCTATAGATATGTATTTAAGTGCTCTAATAACACTTTTTGTTCAAAAAGAGCCGCTACATGGCGTGTTAACCGATAATATCGATAATACTTTGATAAATGATAAGAATATACCTGAAATATCTTGTGTTGTTTATATAATAATCGAAGGCATCTAGGTTAAGGGTTGAGCGATCTTTGAAAGCTGCCTTGCGATTCTGTAACTCACTTTTCAAACTCACACAGCGGTTTTCGCAGCGGCGGTCGCTCTCAAATCACTCCCACCTTTTCAGAATGCCATATCATAAAATGACTGCTTCACGACTGATTTTAGAGCGACCGTCGATGCGACAACCGTTGAGTGAGTTACAGAATCGCAGGGCAGGGCTGCGAAGCTATCATGATCAGTTTTGTTCTAAGTCGTTGGGACAATAATTGTGGTTTGTGGGCTGCCGTCCACTCTTCGAACGATTTAGGAACATTTCTCTTCAACAATATTTAAATTTCAGTTTACATACAACCATATTGAATACACATAAGTATAATATCCGATTGGTAATTTTGGACTGCGGAGGACTTCATTCTTATACATGGATGTTACACAAATCTTTTGGAGGCTTTTACACAATTTGGAGACGGACGAAATAAGAGAAATAGGACTTAATACATAAGCATAGCATTTATTTTTAATGTTATATTATTTACAGATTAAAACATCCATAGCTCTAATAGCGATAACAATGTATTCATTACTGTAGTCTTATAAGAAATATCTTACAGTAATGATCCTACATAGTACCTACCAATGAATAATACTTATGTATTCATTTTCCGAACACCGCAGCTCGGTATGTATATTCTTGGTAATTTGTCCTTTTAAAGACACTCTTCTCTCGAAGGGCAGAGAAGGGAATAGCGCATAAAGAAGAAAAGAAAAATTTATATAAGTTAGAGCCAATACGCTAGGGAAAAATAATAGCGAAGAGAAATTACTCTTGACATTTCTATATAATACCTGTATTATATTTCCAGGCTACTACTATTACTAATACAGCAAGTGTATTCTTTGTTCTTATAATCTTTAGTCGGACTGAAGTGTGGCGCATCTTACTGCGTAGTAATATTATAAACGCGAAAGTTTGTAAGTATGGATGGATAGTATATATATAGTTTAACTACTCTTTACGTAAAAACTACTGAATGGATTTTAATGAAACTTTACAATAATATAGCTAATACATCAGAATAATACAGGCTACAATTTATAAAGATAGTGAATTGTCCAAATTATCAAGTAAGCAGGAAAACATCTCCCATCGGCGAGCTATTCTTGCGAGCGCTGCCAAAACCGCTATAGTTACACATATGTAATGTATGATGGAAATATTTATCTTAAATAGTCCTACAAAAAAGCCAGTCATAGTATATATCTATGTCTTATGTGTAAGCCATTATAGCCAAAATAGTGAACCATAACTACAATAAAAATTGACAATTTATTTAAAATGCGCTTCGCATTCGCTAGTAATAAATTGATTTCTAAATGAAAATATATACTTTTATCGCTTCTGATATTCAAAGTAGATAAAATATCTCGCTACATCATTTGGGCAAATACAATTTTAATCCTGCGCAGACAACGTCGCGGCACCAGGTCGTAAATAATAAACTATAGCATCTTTAGATGATCTGACGTTTGGCGCATAAATAATAAATCGTCAGTATTTGGTCGTTAGTATTTCCGATTAATACATAACTATAAAAAAATATTGTTTGTTGTTGTCACGTCATAGCTGTGACTTGAACTCTAGACCACGATTGAGACCTAGACCATCCCAGCTCTTACCCGGTAAATGCAGTTTAAAGACTTATATCTGGACTTTCAAACGAAAATATTTAATTCAAGCCAACAGTTCTTGAGGGCATTGAAATTTTTTACATATATCTTTTTTTTAATAAAATCCAAATCAACATTTATTTATTACCATTGGTAAATATACCTATGGACTTCAATATTTAAAGAAAGAAAGACCTAAGTTTACTACCCGTTCCCAAATTAAGTGAGAAAAACTGACAATAAACTCTCCGCTACTCTTTTTAATTGCCAAGTTTAGCAATATGCCATCTTTGGTTTTTAGACATTATTTAATGTTTGAAATAACAAAATAGTCTTTAACTAATGAATTCAGTCTTTAATAATATTATAATAAATACGATTTAAATTATTAATATTTCTGGTTTGCGTATGTAGAGATTTTGTTTAATTAATAAATATTTGTTTATAGGTACTTTACGTTGCGTTGCGGATCCAATTCTACGCCAGCATTGTTTTTATTTCACGTCATAAATTAAAATATAATTGTCTATCGGATAACCATATATTTACGTATCAAATTATGCGTAATAATCCTTCTTAAAGGAATAATTAGAAATCTGTAACTTAATTTTAATAAAACCTTCTTAAGACTATTGCTATGTGTATAATAATCCTCTTTCTATATTTCCATAAGTATGTACAAAGAGATTACTACTAGACTCTATGGAAAAAGTAAGTAAATTAATGTTACAGTACATAGTTAAAACCTTATTTTTATTATAAAGGATAAAGGATACGGTAATAATTAAAAAACAGGTCAAGTTAACTCTTTAAGTACCTAATTGTAAACCTAAAAAAAAATCTGCTTACAAAATATTCACCTGTCACCTGCCCGACGGCAATTGTACAACTGTATATTGTTAAATAATACTAAATATAATATATAGTCATTATTTAATATAGTAAAACATTCTTAGGTTTAAAATCAGCTAATAAATAACCTATATTTTGTTAATTATTATTCATTTCAGTTATGTAATTTGAGGAATTTATTCATCAAACTATTTCTCAGTGTATTTTAATATTGTAATTTTGTTAAATAAAACGTAACGTAACGTTAAATATGAATTCTGGAGATATGTCTACATATATTTAAAAAGGATTTAGATTTATTATATATATATTATATTTATTATAACGTGTTACCTACTCTTAATACTTACACCCTTATTTGGTTATAACTTAATAAGTTGTACGCAATAGGATTAACTTAAAATTAGGTAAGTTTAACGCATTAATTAAGTACCTTGTTAAATGAAATAAAAGGAAGTACCCATTCCGGTTTCTGTTTACAATACTTTAGAATAAACTGAGTTATATTTCCTTCTTTAACTGGAACCTGTTTTCTTTTGTTTTTCTGCTTTAAAGGTTACATAGGGACTTTATGATATGAAATAAGTAATCTAGTTGGTACCTGCGAGGCGGGCGGGTATGAGTAGCCGAACTGTGCGTATGCTGCCATAGGGACGATCATATGGGCGGCTTCACAATACACTGTCTCTCAAAGTCTATTCACGGACGGTAAGTCTATGTTAATATATCACAGTTTAAAAGCGCGGTGGGTTGCGCGCCGCCAACCGCGCGTCAGGGTAAATCACGCACTCGCATCCCGGTTCCTTTCGCTCGATCGACGAACACGTTCGCACGACCAACTCTTAACACAGACTGGCGCGCGGCAGACCGTAAACGCCCCTCCACTGAAGGAATCAACTATCTAAGCCGCGCCTTCGAGGCGGGGTCTGATAATATCCACCAATCGACGAACGAATCGTCCATCCTTTTCAGACCGATGGAAACTTGGATTGCTTTAAATAGCCCCTTTGGACGTAGGCCACGCCTCCTTTAGCCAACCCTATGTTTGAGGTGGGGGGGAGGGGTGAAGGAAAAAGTGGTGGAGTAGGAGTGATGTTTATGGGTTTTCGGCGACGTAGAGTGTACGACGAGCAAGCCAATCTGTACTGGCAAAAAAACAAGTCGATCGGACAAGTTTTTTCACGTTGTCAGATGGTATAGCGAATCTTGTGTTTATGTCTATAGCGGAAATGATAAGAGAACAAAAGGTAATGTTTTCGATAAATGACGCTTATCACGTTGATAATGCATTATGAATGTTTTATCGGAAATACACACATCTGAGGGTGTTTTGTGTGTTGACATTACAATTTATAGGTTACTAGCAGTCTCGGTAGGTATATATATATTCAGACATTTTTTTAAGTTTGGGAATTCAAAATTAAAACGTTAAAGATTTTTGGATTTTCGAACTTTAATAAATACACGCTTTGTTAGATAAATTCTGGATATGATTCTTGAATTTGGCGTGGTTATATCAAAATCAAAATAAAAAAGGCAGGCATATTCGTTAGTTATAAAATACCGATTAGGTAGGTAATCGACACTTAGGGGTCCTGACAGCTGATGTCTGTTTTAGAATACTTTTTTATATTTTTTATTGGACAATTCACACCAATTGACCTAGTTCCACGCTAAGCTGGTGAAGCTTGTGTTATGGATACTAGGCAACGGATATACATACATATTATAGATAGATAGACATATAAATACATATTTAAACACCCAAGACCTAAGCACAACACCAAATGCTCATCACATCGATGTTTGTCTCAGCCGGGGATTGAACCCGGGACCCATGGATTCGCAGTCAGGGGTACTAACCACTAGACCAATGAGCCGTTACCGTTACTAGGTAGGTAGGTAATACCTAATAAATAAATATTAAACCTTAATCTTATTACCTAAAGTAATTTTAATTTTACCTGCACATATACTTTGTTTAAATATATTTACTACATATGAAACTAGTTTTATTAAAAACCAAGTTGGTGGCGCTACAACCCTCAGCTTTACCTGAGATTTTAGTCTGTGCCACACACAGGATATTTTTTTTAAATATTCGATGCGCTTTTCGATATCATTCCCGATAAGTAATAATTGTATACCTATGTCACCGTAAAATTGTAAACACCGTTACATTGTAATCTATCTCGCGAGATTATAAACTGTCGAAAGATTGTGAACCTCAACGAACTGCTTACAATTTAACGTATTATTATTCGGTAGTTATATGAAATTGTTGGAAAGTAAAATTAATCTGTAATTGACCAAAGAAGTTTGAATGATAACTAAATTAGTGTAGTACTATCTACCGAATAATAATACGTTAAATTGCAAGCATTACGCTGAGGTTCACAATCTTTCGACAGTTTATAATCTCGCGAGATAGATTACAATCTAACGGTGTTTACAATTTTACGTTAACATATACATAGCACGCACAATTGGAACGCACAAGTTTGGGGGTGACTGGTGAAACTTACAAGCTGAAAAGATATTTGCCGACGTGCGTCTTAAAATGTTTGTGGTCATAATTTCACTTAAAGTTCAGTTTCGTTACAATATATTAAATTTATTTGCCTTTGTGTCTCAAACTCCTATTATTATCAAAAATCAGCTGACCTGAAATTCTTTCTCGAAAACGTTGCTACCTCCCGTACTATATGAGGGACTCTACATTTTGTTGTGGTAAAGCTCAAAGCTCGACGCGGCCGCAGTTGTTTTGCCTGCATTCAATAGATGGCGCCATAAAAATGGCTCTCAACCTAGTCTTTAAATTTATTTTTACTTAATTAAAAATCTCGTCAGTAAAGATATCATTTGTAAGACATTATACTCTTTAATTATATTAAGTAACTATTCAAACTCATCTAATCAAAACAATTATATATAAATGTCGTAATATAATACTCTTATAATTATATATCCAACACACAAATGCACAAAACAGAAGAACAATAAAAACAATAACTAACCTTAAAATATAATAACTAAGATATATTATTAAAAGGAGTCCCTTTAGGCAAGGTTCCGAAGATACTGACAGCGTTCCCCCTTTGAATCGCTAGACTAATTTTTTTTCGTGGTAGCTGCGGAGCTGCCAGCTCTTCGGTCTCCTGCGATGTCGACTAACCTTTTTGATATTTCCTTAAGGTTATGTTTTAAGGTAAGTTATTTTTCTTCTGTTTTGTGCATTTGTGTGTTGGATATATTATAATTATATTAATTTTTTTATATAATACATTGTAAGATGCATTGATCGTTATAATATGTTCAATATAAAAGAAGAATTAAGATAGCATTTCTATGTAATACTCGTACCTATATGAAGTTGTTTCCCTACTTCATAAGTCAGACACAACAAACCAAAAATACTCTCCAAACACCAGATCTTTGCGCCTTTAATTTCTTCAATATCTTAGTAGTCAAACAAAGTGTTCAGCTAGCTAATATGTATATAATTTTTATTAAACAATAATTTTAACATTACATTATATTAGCATGCTAAACTCTTTCGATTACAAAATGGTTTTTCGAATACATTTAATTACCACATGAAAATAGGTGATAAACGCTGTATACAGCCTTAACAAATGTATGCAACGATACATTATAATTATGCACGATATAATGAGCCCTGTTCGGACTGTAATTAGAATAAAATTACATTATACAATTAGTATTGCCGTTAGCGTACTTATTATTAAAAGATTACTGATAAGTTCTTGAATGCGAAGCTCCCATGATACATTTTTAAACGTTTTATATATGGTAGGGGCCAACGAGCCTACTAAAGTATATGTACCTACTTATGTTAGTTGGTGCGTTGCCGACCTTATATAAAAATTATTATAGTATCAATTCAAAATTGATTGACGGTGGAAGGGTGAAGGGTTATATTTTTTCGAGATGAAATAAAAAAACGAGTGGAGCATGACGTTCAGACCCGAGCGGTAACGCAAGTTCGGCTCTGTACATCGAAAGCAAACAACGTATATGGCGAGAGAACGTTGAGGTGTTTGTTACCGCGGCTAATAAATGGTCTACCAAATAACATAATAGATTGCCTAACGCCAACCAACATAAACAGCAAATTAAAAAACTACTTTTATATGCATTTGTCGCGCTCCTAAACAAGACTGCTATGGTTACATTAATACAAACCACAGCGGTTTTCAAATGTAACTTATTATTATTGTATTATATTTTTTTTGTAAAATAAAGAAATTAAAAAAAAATTTATTTATGGCCCTCCTTTAAAAGCTATCCAGATAAAAACTCACAAATCACATAAAAATTACGCTAGCTGAATTGAATTTCGAATCTATAAAGGTCATGCAACGTATCTTGGCATGACTCTGAGGTGCCAAAAACTAACACAGACACGGTGCACGCTTATCTCTCTCTCTCTTATAACTACACTCTCAAATACATGCGCAAACACACCCATTCACATACACTAAATGTCTTATAAGACTTGTGTTTGATTAGCTGAAACGCTAAACCTACTTTTTTCTCAAAAAACTGTTTTAAACATGTACCATGTACCACTGAATAATTGTTATCTAGTTACCCACAACATAGGGCCTTCCTAGTGTGGGCGAACTAACGATCTATGAATTTATTCACAAGTCATTTGTCATGAAATTAAAACTGTTTATTGTATCTTAAATAATCAAAAGAAAATACCAATGCTTGATTAAAATAAACAATTTTTTTGTAATTTTTTGTCTCAAGCGTAAGTAGTCTGTCTATACCTACTTCCCTAACTATCTGCCGAATTATGTTTAAGCTGTGATGAAAAGGGTCACTATTTAGTTAAAATAATGCAATTGTTTTCTTTACAAAAATAGGGCTGGTATTTAAAATATAATTTGTGCTTACAAAGTTAAATTTAATTAAATTGCTTTGTATTTTGTATCAAATATAACATTCACAGAGAGGATTCATTGGAATGAGCGATACCCTTAAATTAAACACAATTACTAAAGAATATGTTTATCTATTCGAAAAACTGAAGATAACGAGTGTCAGTTTGATGGCAAAGTAGTGTAAAATCAACAGATACTATAGATTAGCTTATGGAAGACCAGCCTTGCAATTCTGTAACTCACTTTTCGAACTCACACAGCTGTTTTCACAGCGGCGGTCGCGCTCAAATCAGTCGTAAAGCAGTCATTTTATGATTTGGCATTCTGATAAACAATAAACTACAAGGAGGGATCCTTAGATCGAAAAGTGAGTTACAGAATCGCAAGGCTGTACACTGTGCGCTGTACAAGCGTATGTATAACTTACAACTATATACGAACCTACTTAAAAAATATTTATAACGCTTTATAACGCATGTATTGCCACTGGTTTCACGTAATTATTACTTTAATAAAGCATGTGTATCGAACAGACACGCAACTGCACTCGGCATTCATATGGAATATTTAATTCTAATAACACGATTTCCTTTAAAATCTCTTACTCCAAAATGCACTCAAATATTGCTTTGTATTATGAATTAAATGTAATGTAGTATTTACTCTTCACTTTAAACCTTAGTCTGTGTTTTCAATATGATTGTGTCAACTGTCAACTGTCAAATTTTCAGCACCACTATTCTTTAGGCGCGGTGATGCCTTGTATCAGTTAGAAGATTTTTTTTTATGGCTCTGGCACGATTTGTGCATTAGCCAGCGTCAAGTATAGGATTTTTTATAATTCGTGCTAGTCTTTAGAAATTCGACAGTGTCCTCCATGTACGGTTTTAGGCACTCGCCCGGTACCGCACAACCCTCCCAAAGGCCGAGAACAAATTTAAATTAAATTAAAACTTGCCCTCGAACCGGGAATCGAACCCGGTACCCCTCACCTAGCTGAGAAATCGTTTTATTTCTTCAATTTGTTTCACACATTCATTGTTATAGTTGGGTATTAAGCTCATAATTTAAAGACTCGTATATATCAGGTTATTTAATTACACAAAGGGTATGGAGATATCTATCTGATTGATGTGTGTGATCTACGAGTGCGACTAAATACGACTCGTTTTTGGGTTTTCGAAGTCAGTTAAGCAATTTTTTTTTTGCACAGTAAAAAAAATAGTTTTTTTCAAATTTCCAACACACAAATGTACACTATTTAAAATATTCTTAAATAATAAAAAAAATGTAAATACGAAATTAAAACTCATTTTCTAAAGTTTGGTCTCTGTGGCAGTGTACCTTTATTGCTGTCATTTCCTCGCTGTATTGCGATACTAATTTTGTATTGGTATTTTCGTTGGTCGATATTTTATTTATATAAAAGAATAATAATCTAGTAAAAATACGATTCTCTGAGTAGGTACGTACGGATAATCATCAATCTCTTTGCAATGTATCACAATTTCATACAAACAGTGCTACTTTATAAAAAGGTTTTAATTTAGTATATATATAGAGTTTATTATAAAAAACATCGTGATATCTCGAGCAATGCTTGAACGGAGTATGAAAAATATCCAAAACCCTAAATAGCCTGCATCATAAGCACACCCCACATACACACCCTCACACACATACCTACCCGTGTCACCATCACACAACACACTAGAATTAGGTATTTAGTTAAAGGTATTTAATATTATTATTAAACCTTTCTAAGTTTCATATTTGTTTAAACATTTTTGGAAATAATTCCATCTTTAGTATGATTGTATTAAGTTATATACAATTAAAGCTGTAGGAAATAAATAAATACAAAATCGCTAATAGTGGTCATACGGCCGGCCTATAAGTCATCACATAATTACTTCATTTTGTCTAACGAGGCTTATTATTCTGTAAAAATGTTTTACTAACCCAACAATAAAAACCGAATATTAATTTTTACACGTAGGCTCACCAGCCTTTAAGTGACACTATGAACTCGCAGGTCCGTTGCCGGCCGTGTAGGAATCGGAAACAGCTTGGACAGTGCGAGGTAAATAGGATCAACCCACAACCAATTATTGTATCTACGGTAGTGTAGACAATTCATCCCTATTATTATTATAAAAGGTTGTACAGTTTAACACATTAACATTAAATTGGAATATGAGAGGACAGATAAATCCAAAAATCAATCTCGAAAAATGGAGCACACTACATTCTGAACCAATATGACTTAGGATCCTTCGAGAAAAGAGCGTACCAATTCTTAAAAGGCAATGCGAGTGTCTATGTATCACTGAAAAAAAAAGAAATCCTTGGTTGTTCGAAACTTACGTGGGATTGAAAAGTTTTCTTTGAAGGTTTTTATGGAGAAATAAATTGGAAAAATAAAAATAATCAAACCTGTTTTACATCATTACTTGAAACACTACTTTTATCTCCTACAAAGTATGTTATAAAAACAGTTCATAGGCCCAACATGAGCTTCAATGTCCCTTTACCACGTCACGCGTATCTTTACATCTCATTCCCAAAGGACACAACAAAAAAAAGTTTTTCTCACTAATTGCATATCCCTGGTCTAGTATCAACACATCCGATCGCTCTACGAACGAGATTTCACTAACCGCTAACGGAAAAACTACTCTGTACACATGTAATAAAGTCGATTTTCAATAAATGTATCATCGCATGGCGCCAAGACATCTGTCATCGTTAATAACAAGCAATTTGAGCCAATTTCGCATTTTTGGAATACGACGCGCTCATGCGTCGCTCTCGCAGGAAGTTGATAAAAACAAATACTAAATAATGCGTTTGACAATGTCAAGTTTTTGTTGAGACTAACAAGCGCCTGCGCATGGAAGACATTAGTGGGTCGGGTAAGTTATTATCTATGTCAGAATAATGTGAAGCAGTACAATTAACTCTTGTGAAGGAAGATATCGTGAGGATATGCGGCAGTTAATTAAAAGAAGAATAAGATACCGACTCTTATTTCCATTTTAACAATAAATATAATTCTAGCCGCTAGAATTACCAAACCCTGGGTTCGGGTCCACGCTAGAATCTAGCGGCACTGTAGATCCTGGGACTTGGATAGTTTCATTAAACTATTTTATTAAACCAAATCTGAGTCCGACACACTTCATCTGTCTTAGCTCGATTAATTTGTAATGGTTTTCGATGATTTCCTTCCCAATTTCTTAATTTTACCTTAGGATCTAAAATCCCGAAGATTTTAGTGTAATATAACTACTCATAGCATGTTCTGTCATAGCTGGAAGCGGTTGCTAATTATTGCGTGAAGTTCGCGTTTGCGTGAACGAACGTTGGAAAACGCTTAGATATTTATGAACACATGTTGGTACATAATTAATTTTTACGATACATCTGATAAGCTGTCGCTCGCTATATCTAACAAATAGTTGGACGCGGCTGATGCACTATAGTAATTGGAAGCTTTAGTTTCGGATAACGGTGATTTGTTCCTAAAATACCTTAATGCAAAAGTTTTTTAAATGTTTAAAAAAAACTTAGACATAAAGAATGGAACCAAACAGAGCAATTAAAACATATGTAGACGGTGAGAAAAGTCATATGAATCATCATAAGGACAGGTACTGCTGGTACAGTAGAGAATTAAACGAAGATAGAGAAGGAGTTAGGCGAAAGGGGCTAGAAAGTGAATTCCATAGCGTCACTGCGGAGACCCTATTTCGCCAAGAATGGAAGAGTTATGTTACGGGGTTTCAAATATATCGGAATATAAATGAATCCCGTTGACTATTTTGAGGTAAGAAGGAGATTTTTTATTGAAGATACCATCCGTATTTAAGAGATGGAGAGCGTGGGACTTTTTTTATGTACCCAATAGGAGGCAAACTGGCAGGAGGCTCGAAAGTGCGTTGCCGACCTTTCGAGAATTGGTACGGTCTTGAAGGACCCTAAGTCGATTTGTTTCGGAAATACTTCAGTGGGCAACTGGTTCCACATAGTGGTGGTGCGCGGAAAAACTGCCTTAGAATACGCTCAGCTGTTGTGGAACGACGGACGTCGAGGCGACGGATGGTACTTAGCAATAATGCTTAATTATAATAAATGTATCAAATCCAACTATAATGTCCTATGCCCTTTGATGGGGCAAGTCTATACCCCTTAAGGACATAGGACCAAAATCGTGTTCGGCCACCGACGGATTTCTTTCACTATTCTGAATGAATTGCTCAAAAAGCACACTGAGAAAGATTTTTCTTATAGAATACGTAAACGAGCCGACGGGACGCTCACATAGTGCAGTCATGGACAGCCATATTTAGTGGGTGCGTTGCCGGCCTTTGAGGGTGGATACTCTTTGAACAATCGTATCTCTCAGGGAAGACCCCTACCGGGAGTCGATTCGTAAATTCGCTAGTTCGTAAAAGAAAGTGTCTTGTGAAGGGGACTGTGGAAGACTTCAATAACTGCTGATGAAATTTTGATTTGATACGGCTCGTACGGTGTTGAATCGAGGCAGGAGGGTTTAACTCTTCAGAGCACTCTCCATAGTACACTTTGTAGAATACGGAATATCTCTGTGTAGAGAGAGGGAGAATCAAGCCGATCAGTATTACGTTGGAGATTCACAATTCGACAAGCCCCCGAATTTGGTCAAAAGGAAGAAGCTTGTATGTGACTATATTGTGTTCTATTTCGTATATATTAAAATCTGCGCGAGCATTATTTCACTCAGTATTGCACACCGTCTGTATTGTATAAGCCAGAAGAAGGCCAATTCTACACTTTCCTTTAGAAAGAAGGTAAAATCACAAACACCGATAATGAACTAGTATAGTTAAGGACTTGACAAAGATTAACGTATTTAAAAATTGTATAATTGAGTGGCTATTATAAATTTTATAATAAAAACATAAACTCATACTTCGATATTCGATCACTGATACATCATTGGCTAATTGAGGGAGACATGACCAAATTGTACTAATTTAACTATCCGAAAAATCCATCAAAATTAAAACAAAGTTGTATATACTATTATGAAAGTTCTCAATTCAACTAAATGATTGATTTCAAATGTTATCGCTTTATTTTGAATTTAATATTTAGTAGTAATCATGACAATACAGTATTCACAATTTTCTTAACCTATATAAATATGAAAATAATAAAAAGAAAATTAAAACAAAATTAAAAAGTTTGGTCCCTGTGGCAGTGTGTGTACCAACGCTGGTAGCATTTCCTTGCTGTATTGCCATATATATTCGTTGAGCGAGGAAAGCACCAGCTCTGGGGTCACCGGTACTATCTACCAGGCGCCAACTTTAATTTAGTCTACTCCAATGGGAACAATTGAAGTTGAAGGAAAAATTTAACCGCTTATTATTTTCCGCCTGTTCTGCCTTTTTTATAATGAATATTACTATAAATATTTTGCACGAAAAAATGGGATAATGTTAATATCCAGAGGGATACATATGCTTGTAGGCACATCGTGTTTATTCGTTGATTAAACATACGCGGCCGCAATGCGTATGCAAGCCGACGGACATATTACCAGGGCTCGAATTCTGATTGTTTAGAGAATTTATTACCCCCGTGCCTTGTACAGTTAATTGAATTCGCCTGTAGAATAGGCACTGGCTGAATTGCGTTGCGAGCGTTTATCGTGTCTTCTCAGTGCGTGGTCCGGCCGCCATTTTTGTTTCTGTTTTGGTTATTAGAATTTGAATTTCGAATAAGATATAGATTACATTTCTACGTATCTGTATTTTGCGTCGTCGGTGTTATATTAGAAAATGTCGTTTATTATTTATTTAAAATCACTTAAAGGATTAAATTATAATTGAGAAGCGACGGCTTATAAATATTTTCCAGCTAAGAAATAAACTTTTAAGACTGTACGTATAAAATAGAAGACAATAAGTAATGTAATAGAAATCTTTTGTTTAGAGTGTTTATAATATTAACCCACACATAATAATTACAATTAAAAATGGATAATTAAAATAAATTTAATTAGTCTGCTCCCTATAGTAAAGGGTTTAGTTAATGTTTTTGGGGCTAAGTGTAAATTTATAACTCAGTGTATTTTTAGTTATCAAATAATTTGTCAGAACTAAACCAACTTATCTCGTACACAAATAAACAATTAAAATATGTCCTCATTTGTCCATGTTAATCAAAATGGTCTATCAATTAATTATTTGGACATATCTTTAACATCGATATCATTAATTTTATCAAGTCAACGCTCATTATCTCTGAACGTTACATATTTTTTCATTGTTTATTAAAGTGGTCATTAATCATTGTACACAAGCACTTAGTCGAGATTTTAAGATAGTTTCCCTTATTAAATAATGATAGAAAATCTATTTGTAAGTTTTTAATTAGAGAGTGGAAAATATAGTTACCTACTAATTACTGGGTGGTGAAACGTAAAACAACTTCATTTGAATTTTAACCGTCGCGTCGTAAAATAAAGGAGTTTGGTTTCGATGTACCGTTTTGTTGATCGAATTTGAGGTGTTACAAGATACAACCAATGGCTTAAATAGTTTTTCTGCTACTAACGATATCTGAGCAGTGATGGCCAATTGACTTCAGCGTGCGACTCTCATCCCTGAGGTCGTAGGTTCGATCCCCGGCTGTGCACCAATGGACTTTATTTTTATGTGCGCATTTAACATTGTGAAGGAAAACATCGTGAGGCATGTCGGTTTCCTCACGATGTCTTAGACCCAAAAAGTCGACGGCGTGTGTCAGGCACTGAAGGTTGATCACCTACTTGCCTATTACATTGCAAAATGATCATGAAACAGATTCAGAAATCTAAGGCCTAGACATAAAGAGGTTGTAGCGCCACTATTTCTAAGAATCAGTTTATAAAAGAAAATCTAGCTTGTTGTATGTTTCACTTAAACACATACACACACAACACGGCCATTTTGTATACACACTAATTAATTGTTTAGAATGTTTGGTAAAATAATAGGGAAATTTTGGAATGTAAGTTCATCACCAAGTTGCTAGTTTTTATATTCATAGATCTTACTTCTGGGACCTCTGCGACCTTTATTAATTAACACCAGCTACGAGATAATGGAAACAGCTTCGTAATTACATCTCCAAATGTAACATAAATCTTACTATAGTGAAAGGATTTTAATATTATGTTTCTTAAATACAAACTATTATTATTTTTGGAACGAAGTTCCTTATCGCGCGTCGTGAAAGGGGGCTAGATGGAAAAAATTCTTACGAAAAGTTGTCACGACACTTTTTTGCTGTTTGCTATTGTAATACACCGGTTCTCGTCCGATCACGGAAGTCAAGCAACGTCGGGCGAGGTCAGTACTTGGATGGGTGACCGCCTGGGAACACCTCGTGATGTTGGCTTTTTTTGGTCGTAAGATTGGTGTCGAGAAAATCTATCATACTGTTATGATACCAATTAACATATAAATTAATCGAAAGGAATTTCGTTCCATCCGTATGTCCCTTGACACCTCTAAAGTTTTTTCTACTAAGTATTATTATATACATTCATTTTCTTTCTTTTGTGGTCTCTGGCAGAATGACCAGCGCTGTGGTACAGTCTGCTCCTCAGTATAATGCTGAGCCAGGGCCAATTACAACGACAGCACACACGCATTACACACTTGAATCTCACCGAGAGGAAAAAGGGATTTTTTTTATATCTCTCATTATATTTTTTTTCTCTTTGATTATTGTTATTATGTGTGTGTGTGTTTTTAGTAATACATGTTATGTGTATGTCATTAATATGTCGGTCGCTCACTTACTATACGTTTTCTTTTACAAATAAAAGTACGAAAATACTACTTTCCAGGAAACATATTATTTTTTCCAAATGCTGTATATTGCGGTGAACAATTTTACGCTACGATTTTTTTTAATTATATTTTCGTAAGCATATTCTTTGCATTTAAACCATCGGTTTATGACTATTAAATTTAATACAAGTGAAATTTAATACAGGTTACTATGTCGATAATATTAAGTAATTAAAATTCATTTTCATGTTGTAAGATAACATTTTCCTTAAACGTGTACACCTGTTTTCAGACATGTTAAGTTCCTCGGTACCTCACTTATTTGTAATAATAAAAATTTCTACTTTTATGGTCGCAAAACACGTTCAATAACGTCTTCATATCTGAATCAAAAATATGTTTTGTTAGACAAACAAGGCGAGGAATAAAAAATTAAATTAAATAAAACTATATGAGTGAGACTGACACTAAACCAACAGTTTTTGTTTGAAAATTCTTTACAATTCGTAAAGCGAAACGTTTCCCTCAACTTATAAACAATTTAATTACGCCAAGAAATGTTAAATTAGGTACCACTTTGTAATTTCAATCTTCAGCCTAGAACGTATTGATTCATACATCCTAAACCTCACAGTCTATTTTCTTAGATAGCAAACTTACTGCTTGCCCTAGAAATTCGACCGTGCCCTCCCAAAGGCAGAGAACAAATTTAAATTTATAGAAATAAATTTGCGCTCCGACCGGGAATCGAACCCTCGCCTAGCGGACACTTAATAAGACCGCTTGGCTATGAGGCTCTTTTTTAATTACGCCAATCTTAAGGGCCTATCCCGGCACGAATTGCAGTGTCAGTGTCTCGGGGTGGACTGCGGGGCGCAGTGGAGAGCTGGAGCACTGAGGCGCGCCGGCCCGTAATAACAATAAGTTATGTAAAACAATAAATTAATGTAATTTTATCAATTTTTTTCTGAAATGGATTATTTGGCATGCGATAAAATATATAGTGTAAATTTCAAAATCATGTTCTATATACATTTTCGTCATAAAATGAATTCAAAGTGTCAAAAATTTACTATGTTTGGATTTTTTTCCATCGAGCGAAGTTATTTAAATCGTGTATCGATCTTTCAAAATGGATACATAAACTACTCAACCCCACCATATATTTTTTCCATTTGCCCTACTTCAAGAAACGATGACGAAAAATGGAAAGAGACAATGTACTTTTTTGGAGTTTGTCGACCAGATAGATCCTTAAGTAATTCTAACTCCAACTAACCCTCAGATAGAAGTAGCCTCATATCTGTTACACGTGTTCGCTATGTTTACAGCCTTTTAGTGTTATCGTGTTCAAAATTAACATATAGTTAGCGTTTTTTTATTTATCGCCACACAATCGTTTCAGGTTCCGCTACGAGTAATTAGGTCTAAAGTTTTCAATTCAAATTTACACGTGGAATATTATCATTTAATTTATTGAATAGATACAATAGTTGAACGTGTTCGGAACTAGGCGAACAAGAGAGTTTTGGGTTAAAGTTGCTTTTTATAAAGTTTTCCATTATCATTTTAATCAAAGCCTGTTACTGCTTTATAGAAGAGCTAACAGGCAGGAGGCTCATCTGACGTTATAGGCAAACATAACAAATACGAAGAGAAAAAAAAAACATCAAAAATTATAAAAACTAAAGGAAAATTAATTTCAAAGTGTAAGGGGCGCAACTATGGATATCCAGACCTAGCTCGTTTATCCGAATGCTCAATCCGGATATCGGTGAGTTTTGGCCATAACGCGTTCTTCTAAATGGGACAAATGGTTAAGTGATACTGCCGCCTATAGACACAGACGCACTCACTCACTCGCAAGTGCGTTGCCGGCCACTTTAGAACTGGTACGCTCTTCTCGAAGATCCCTAAGGTGGAGTCAAAGTTCAGTGGTTCCATTGCAAATGCGGTACATGGAGTAGACCCTACATCTCTACGGAAGGCCAAGATAATTAGGCGATTTGAATCGCTCTTCGTTGAATACGGTCAAGTACAAGGAGCCCCCCCCCCCCAGAGAGAGGTGAGAACAGTACTCTATGCGGGGCCGAATTTGCGCTTTATAGAGCAAGCGATGGCCTGGTGAAGTACCTATTCGAATTTCTGTGCACGCCAAGCTTCTTAGAGACTAGTTTAGCTTGATTGCAAAAACCCAGACCTTACACTACACTTACTGGGAACTATTATTTTCTTTACTATGAATCACATACATTCAGGTACATACATTGCAGAGTCTATAATTTAGTTATTTGTCACTACCGTGTTTCCCGTGGTTACCATGGAAACGGAAAAACACGTGTTCATAAATAATTATTGCCTATGTAAAATGCTCCAAAGTATAACAGAAATTAACATACCCTCTCTCTGAAGAATTCTAACTTCTCATAGTGGGGTAGATCATGGGTCAGTGATAATATAATTAAACAATATCTCAGGTTTCTTTAACATTTAACCACCAATACCAACTGTCATTGTAATACACATTCTAAAGGCTTCGTCGATGCTTCCTTTGGTACAGGACTGATTCTATTATAATAAATCAGTATATTTGCTACGTAAGTACTCATCTGTCTCTTTTCATTAAAGCGTTAACACAATTTGACAGAAGCAGATAGGAGTACTTTAAAATATTAGGAAACTGTATGAACTGTCTCTTGACGACCTTTTCTAAAAAAACGTTTTAATTAAATCCCATGACCACGTTCATGTATCAATGAATGTTTCCATGTGAGCATTAAGCACTCATACAGTGAAAGAAGACATCGGGTGGTAATAATAATAATAATTTAAGTATTTCCGAACCAATTCGACTTAGGGTCCTTCGACAAAAGCGCGTACCAATTCTTAAAAGGCGGGCAGCGCACTTGCCAGCCTTCTGGCAATGTATCCATGGGCGGCGGTAATACTTAACATCAGGTGAGCCTCCTGCCCGTTTGCCTCCTATTAAAAATATACATTTGCAAGAATATGGTACCAAAATATTTTGGTGGTACAATCTAAACTCCGAATACTCTGCCAAATATGTCTTAAAAAGTAGACCCAAAAAGCCTACTAACAAATGATTACAGATACAAATATTATTAACACGTCAACCCCCTAGCTTCGGGCCTCATGGAAACGACGGACAGTGTGTATCGGCTGTAAAGGGCAAAACTTGCCGCAGTCTGACAGTTTACGAAATACGGAGGGAATAAAAAAAAAATATTGGATTTGCATTCCCTAATTGCCATTATTTCTTATAAAATGTGATAAAAGCCATGAGGCTGATTGCAGATGGATAAAAAAAATGTGTGCGTGTACTAGGTGTACACACGTAAGAAGTGAAACTTCTTTATAACCTTATTTTTCGAAAAATGATCTACTATATGCAACTTTACAGAAATTGGTTAAATAAAGTTAAATTGGATAAAGTTTAACAAAAGGCTTTTATTATCATAGACATGAATACAAATACAATTATTTCATTTTAACTTATTACTGTACTACTATGTAGTACTAAGATTATTACAGAATTTCATTAATTGTAATAGAATTATTAGTATTACTATCATTGTTATCGTTATTATATATTTTTGTTACTAATGGCTTCGAATTTCTTCGGATCAACCGTGGTAGGGACAAGAAAAAGATGGCGCGTAACCGAAAAATGTGACAAATGTGTGTATTTTTTTTTCCAACGCTGATAAAGAAGTTTGACTTCAAAAAGCAACATGGCGCGTAACCTGCTACAAAATTTCTCCCATACGTCGATGAAGAAGTTTCACTTCAAAAGATGGCGCGATGGAAAAATGTGACGCGTAACGAAAAAATGTTACACTAAATTTTTTTCCAACCCCGATAAAGAAGTTTCACTTCAAAAAGATACAAAAATCTAATTTAAATGTGCGATATTCCTGTGTATAATGCTGTAAAAGTAGTTCAAACCCTTTACCGCGGTAACTTTCCACCTGGTACTGAAGTTTCATTGCCACTAGGTTGTTAATGAGATTTGCACAACGGTGTGACGCTAATCTAATAGTAGCGAAGTACCTTGTATGCGACGCATGTAATCGGCTTCTTGTGTGCATAAGTAATATTATAATTGGATAAAATTTATTTTAATAATTTCAAACTGATTGAATACCGGTTATTGTAGCAAAATTTATTTTAATAATTTCAAACTGATTGAATACCGGTTATTGTAGCATTTTTAATTAATTCTTAACTATATTATATGTGCCTGAAATAGATCAGTAAATAAGAAAAGTTTAAATAAAATAATGGAAACAGTTTGCTACAATCGAGAATGTAATTTGTTAAAGTAATCAGTAATAAGAATCAAGAAAAAATTCGTTCTAACGAGTTAAGACAACTACCAGAATGGTTAACAAGTATGGCAACTTGGCAAATCTCTCATGTCTTGATATTAGTATTTAAAAAAATCAATGGCGCTACAACCTCTTTTAGTCCTGGCCTCCAGATTTCTGACTCTATTTCATGATCATTTTTTAATCTAATAGGCAAGTAGGTGAGGCTCCAGTGCCTGATACACGCTGACGACTTTTTGGGTCTAAGACATGTCGGTTTCCTCACGATGTTTTCCTTCACCGTTCGAGCAAATGTTAAATGCGCACTTAGAAAGAAAGTCCATTGGTGCACAGCCGTGGATCGAACCTACGATATGAGAGTCGCACGCTAAAGCCACCAGACCAACACTGCTATATATATAGAGATATATATATATATATCTGTTTCTTAACAATTATTATTCTTATTACATTACATTACTGCTAACTTTTACTAATATTTTTTTTTTCTACTAAGTATTATTATAATTAAATTATTTTTCTTTATTTACGACTGAAGCTCAAACTAGCTGCTGGAAGAATGACCAGCGCTGTAGAACAGTCTGCTCCTCAGCATGATGATGAGCCAGGACAAATAACAACGACAACAAACACACATTACATACTTAAAACGTACCTTATTCTCTAAAAGAAAAAAATATATTTCATTCTTTTTTATAATCTTTTTAATTATTGTTATTTTGTGTGTTTGTATGTTTGCGTGTGTGTGTTTTGGTAGTAATAAATGTTATGTCTGTCTATGTCTATATCTGTTGTTTTTATGATCAGCTCCTATTACTCTGACTTTAATAACATTTATCTGCCAATCCTATTTTAAGGTCTGAGTTGTAAATTATATTTTTCAATCCTTTATTTGTGTCTCTTGTTGTTAAATAAAACCAGATTTATATAACTATAGAAGTTCTTAACTTGTACAAATGTAAAATAAAATAAGCCTTATCCATTTCAATTCACAAAAAGGTCCCTATATTAAAGATGAAATGCATTTCATATATTAAAACATTTGTTTCGGAAACTTTTCGAGAACACGCCTGTGAACGTAAGAGCTTTCTAAGATGAGCGTACCGGGACTGCATTTACATGTCACAAGATCCTGTGGGAGAATGTACACTTGCCTATGATTGTGTCATGTTCGCACATATACATATATCTCTATTGATCTATGGTTCAATTCGCGGAACTGTACAGTCGATTGGTAAAGAGTTAACTGCGGTGATTAATATTTTCTGTATTTAAAGCTTCATACATTACTGTTCAAATTATTTTTTTAAATATATTATATTGAGATGGGTTGAGAATTAATTATAGTACTTCCACATTACAGCGTAGACTCAATTTTTACACGAAAGATTTATCTTACTCTATCTCTCCTTTCTTTATCTACATTACGCATGCCCCGCGATTATCCACATTATACCACTATATCCACTGACCATAGAAAAAGTTTTCAATCGAACTATTTAGCTTTTATAAAGAAAATAATACGAGAGCAGTGTTGACCTAGTGGCTTCAGGGTGCGACTCTCATACCTGAGGTCGCAGGTTTGATCCCCGGATTTGCACCAATGGACTTTCTTTCTATCTACGCATTTAACATTTGCTCGAACGGTGAAGAAAAACATCGTGAGAAAACCGACATGTCTTAGACCCAAAAAGTCCCCAGCGTGTGTCAGGGTGATCATCTACTTGCCTATTACATTTAAAAATGATCATGAAACAGATTCAGAAATCTGAAGCTAATACCTAAAGAGGTTGTAGCGCCCTTGATTTATTTTAAATAAAATAATAGCCGTGAACTGTAGTACTGTATAAGGTAAAGCAATAAAACACTTAATTCAATTTTCGGCGTCATCCACCCGTTTCCGATCGCTTAAAAGGCCGTCAGACGGAGCAACAACGTAGACATCCCCTTAATATATTCCATGTTTAGAATAAGATTATAATATCGAGCCAGTGTTAGCGTTTATTCCACGTTATAATTGGAGATCTGAATTTAACCGGTGAGACAGCAATTACTAATGCCTTTAAAAGGTTTGATATTAAATAATTTCAATATAATCGTAATTACATAATTTATACACGATCACCGAATTGTTTATAATCTGTGGATCTTCTTCTTCTTCTTATAGTGCCATCTCCTTGCGAAGGTTGGCGATCATCATGGCTATTTTAATTTTGGATGCCGCGCTTCTAAACAATGACTTGGTGATTTGACCAAACCATTGTCTCAAGTTTTTAAACCAGGACGTGCGTCTGCGGCCAGGTCTCCTTCTACCTGCCACTTTGCCTTGTATGATTAGTTGAAGGAGCTCATATTTTTTTTGGAGTTACGTATAGATCTGTGGATATCACAATAAATTTCCTTAGCTTTTAAATAAACCTTTGGTAAAAACGTAAGTTCAAAGGTAGCCTTGTAATTTAAAGTTTCATTTAAAAGTAACATAAATGTATTAAAATAAACACTGAATCGTGATAATATACTATACCAATAAAATACCTAGTCTATAGTACCGATCTCACAATAAATTCTTTTAAAAAATATCTCAACCTCTACCAAACTTAAGTCAAACCTTAAAAAGTTATCAACCTTTTTAAAACGCAAATAAAATTGTGCCCAATGGGCGTTAAAAACCTGTTCGGAGGCGTCCGTTCGAGTTAATTTTAAGTCAAAGTTCAAACAGCATAAAGAATACTCGTCCCCGTAATCACACTCACACAAGAGATGGCCGTTCATTCACAAAACGCGAACATGTCGACCCAAGTCTCCCTTCATCTCTTATCGTTGTTCATTCATTATAATCTATTTTTATAAGATGCGACGGGCCTAAAACACATAACGCCTACATTTTTTGTTACACTACTTAATTATCTGGATTTATATCACGATAAAATCGACGAGTCTCCAGAGATAAAAAGTGATCTTTGTAAAAACAAAAGAATAAAATTACCTACTAAAGTGGACCTTTTACGAGCTTACTTTGATTGATTATGAGGAGAGGACAATACGAATAAAAACCACAATTTTCGTTTGGATTTGTTTTTTAATTCACACTTAATTTTTATTTTATTTACACTTTGTTGAATTATAATATAAAAATTTAACATGATTACATGTTCAACTTAAAGGAAAGGCAACTGGCGGCCTTATCGCTTTCGAGCGATCTCTTCCAGGCAACCACTGTGAGAAAAGGAAAAAAATGTGTTTAATTAGATATTTTTTTGATAATCAAACCTCGGTATTATTAGTGTTATTATATAGACATTTGTGAATTGTTTAGAATCATAATTTTAGTAATATGCCACGTTGCGGTAATTAGAATTTACGCCAATTATTTTCGATATTCACAAATACATTCTTGCGATTAAAAAATTTCGATTATATTTTCATACGCGTGTATATTACCTAAAAAATAATTAAGTGTCATTAAATTGCTTGATAAACTAAAAAGTTTGATAAATAAGAACGGGATACGTATATAATTCGCGTCGCTTGCTTTTTTCAGTTTTTTCCAAGTTGAATTCTTTGTTCGATGTGTTGGTTTTAGTTAATTATTGAGAAGAGAACCCCGCTTTGGTGGCCACGACGCAACGTCCGATGTCTTCGATAACCAATCCAGTTTTAATCCTCTTATTTTAATGCTTTTAATTAGTTAGAAAAATATTTTAAAATAAAAATGCCGTAGCGCTTGCGAACTGGGGTTTGTCTTTGAATTCTGAAGAGCCCTGGGCACTATATAATTGAATACATGTCCGTTACAAAGATTGGCTTCTGAATTCCTTTTATTATTATAAAGGACGATGATTTAGCTTTATTAAACATAGCCTCTAGTGCTTCGCGCATAATGTATCTTTTATGAGGTTCCTTAATTACGTAGCCGAGGATTATGTTTTTTAGAATAGAAATGTTGGTTTGGGAGTTTAAGTCAGCAACATTATCCGTGTAAAATAAATTGTTACTACAGTGTATAAAACGGAAGTAGTTAGTACTTTGAGTAAATCACATACAATATTTAGTATTTTCGAACTAATTCGACTTCGAGGGTCCTTCAAGAAAGGAGCGCACCAATTCTTAAAAGGCCGTCAACGTACTCGCGAGGCATCTAGCCTTCTGCCCGTTTGGCGCCTGTTCTATAATATATACTTCCTGATTTACTGATTTATCTTATGATCGTAATAATAAATGTATTGTGTATGTGTTCTCCAAATGCGTTTATATAATTATAAATGTCGGTATGAATATCTTAATAATAAATGAAATTATATTAAACAGCGATCGTAATTTCATTACGTGATTAAAGATTCACAAACAAACCATTGCGGCTGGCAGGTATTAATGCGAAGAAATTATATCGCAATAAAAATAAAATTATCCATTATACGCATGTGCAATGAATAAAATAAACTGCAAACGATAAGTAGGATAATTAGATGCATTTCAGTTGGGGTAATTAAAACAATAATAATGTAATAATTAACGTTAGAACCTCCACAGATAACAAAACGTTGTAATTTCAATATTCCTTTGTTTTCAACACATATAAAAACATCGTTTCTTAATGACATTGTGTAAAATAATAACATATAATTAGTACGTACCTGCTACAAAGATAAAGGAGGGACAGCCGAGCTAAAAGCTGTTTACTATAAGTGAGGTACAGTCGTTAATATAAGTGTTAAATGCTTTGGTAATACTGTGGTTTATTTAATAATATACTCGATATGATTTAATTAGTATATTTTAATTAGGGCTTTTTTAACATATTGCATTGTACTTTAAAATGCCTAAAGCGACCAAGGTCTTTCAAGAAGCTTGTATAGACTATAAATGAAAATTGCCTATATACGAGGACTACAATAAGGATTTCAATATTTATTTGTTATTATTGTATTTAATATACACGACCTCCGACGGAGAGGATGCTTCCTCCAAATTCTTCCACTTTTCTCTTACCTTCGCTACTTTTTCCCGATCTTTCCCTGCTATCTGTTATATTTCAAAGCTTGGAAGCTTTCTGGTTTTTCTTTTCCTCTCTTTTTTTCTTTTTTCTCACATAGCGACTCAAAATTAAGTTACTCAACTAACTTATTACCTATAATAATTTGTATTTGGATATAAATATTACTATTTACTACTGAAATCGTAATAACATTGTACGCGACTGTACCCAAGCTCGTTTCCACGTTATCACAGTGAAGATCCTTATCTTGACGGGCCGGTGACCACTCGTTCACCTTACCTTTGTCATCTACAGGCAATCTGCCGGCCCTGTTAACCCTTACGTCTTATATCATCGAAACAAACCATATATGTAACGTCAGCAAATTATCACACGAAATTAATATTCATAATCGGAATTGATATTTTTTATACTTCCACGCCCATTTTCCTGTAGGCAGAGACTACAGATCTCTCGCTTTTTTTTTATAACGGGGGCCAAACGGGCAGGAGGCTCACAGCCGCCTATGAACACTAACGTTGTCAGAAGGCCGACCGGAATTGGTTCGTAAATACTGTAGAGTCTAGTGGGATACTGGTTCCACATAGACGACAAAAACGCATCCCCCAGTTTCATGTTCATCATGTATGCTCATGTGTTATGGGTGCTTTTGATCTGTCTAGTAGGTTGAGGATTTAGTTCCGGTATGTACGACGAGCCCTACCCGACCTGATCTGATCATCCATGGTTAACCCATTCGTAAGCCGCTTCTCATTTATCCCTTCTACATGGCCAAACCCCCATGTATTCCTTGTTGAATCCCTGTTATTACATCCTCTTTAATAACACACTGCTTGTTTTAGGTTTAAGAATAACTTTATTTCTCATAAGAATTGCATACATAGCTCACTTACAGAGAAAAACTTAAAACTAAGATTAATAATAATTAGAGCGCACAGGTGTACGTATACTCCCTTTTCTTCTTCGTCACGCTAGTATTATTATTATTGCGTTTCGTCCGTAAAAAAATTACCCTCATGCACCTAAAGAAGTTTCACTTCAAAAATATTAGTCTTTATACAATTCTGTTCAGTCACAAACGATCCGTAAGTATTCAGGACGCATTCATTTATAATAACCCCCTTAACACACAAATTAAGATATAAAATGGAGAAACAAATGTTAAAAATTCGATATGGATTAGCCGGTAATAATTTAGTGGTTAGTCTGCGATCAAACGCCGATAGTGCCCAGTGAAAAACTAAACACTGACTAGCCAACTTTCGAGCCAGGCACTACGTTAATTATAAAGGCTGTTCACACGCCCTGCATGCTTTAAAACGTTTGGTACTTTATCATGATGTATATCAAAATGATTTTTAATTTGGCCATGGTTTATACTATTATTTCTACACTATATACTAACATATTGCACGAACTCATCACATTTACTATATTGCACCACGTAACACAAATACAATACACCAATTTTATTTTGCTTTCTAGTACTTATGGAAGAGCTGGGAACGCTGAAACATTTTTTACTTGAAAGGTAGCCTGTACTTATAACGCATTTTTATTAAATTCTATTTATAAATAATAAAATAAGTTAAATATCCTTATTTGTACATTAGGATTGACCTAAATTACTTATTAGTCTTTAGTTAGTCTAGATCGTAATTTTCCATGATGTCTTAGAAAAGACACATGTATATAAAAAAAAGTGTATTTAGTACAATTTTATTCATTTCAAGGCTTAGCTCACCTTTCTACTTATAGCATAGCTTATATATTTTTAAACACATGAAAACAAATATTGTATAAGCCTTTTTCAAGCGTTTTCTCGGTAATTTCGCAGACTTAAAAATGTATTGTCAGTAAACGCGGCGTTCACCGCATGCCATACAACGAGCCCTTAACATGGACTCGAATCGCTGTCGACTCCTTATGAATAAATTATAACTACGCGGCAGGTGGAATGACCTGACACAAAATGTTTTGATGGAATTGTTTTAATTGGCCGTTATCTCGTACCGATCAGTCTTATTTTTAATATATGAATCTATTTATCAAGCATTCACACCATCATTCGCATTTAATTACAAAATTATCGATCTAAATATCGATTAGAAAACAAATATCCGGAGTCAATTAATTGTTTCTCATTACGAGGAAATAATTGCGTTTGCGAACGCTTGATCTGAGATTGTACATTCAATTATACTTGTAATTATAACCAATTAGCTCTTATATGTTTATCACGACGAAGGATAACCAAAACATAGTTAAAGTACAAAAAACAGTCTAACAAAGTACTCATCTGTCTTTGTTCAACACGGCGTAAACGCAATTTGATAGAAAGAAACACCACTTTACTCACTTTCTGTTGTGTTTCTGTCATCGTTGGTACTTGTACTTAGTTTAATATTAGGCGAGGTAATTTTTATCAATAAATCGTATCACCTATTTGGTGGCTTCAAAAAAATCCACAGGTTTTAAGATGGGGTTTTGCAATGTTTTCGGTATGTACGTACATTAACACGATTCAAGCAAATTCCGCCCACGCTTCAGTGCATATATTTCTTAGGACGGTCAAGTTGAATGACCCGTATCGTTCGTTCATTCAGTACAAATGTTAATAAAATTATCACCTATTATTCGTTAAATAATTTCGCGGTTGCTTTTCGTGAAGGCACCATTTTCCTTCAAGATTTTCATTTCTAGCGCTCATAATAGGCTCATAAGGCATTTACTTACTTTTAGAATATTACCATTTAATACATTTTTCATTGCGAAAAGATTGGAACAAACACACATACAAAAAATCACAATCCAATATATCTGTGACAAGTGTGCACAGCATTTAAAGGTATTACAGATATAAAAGACAATAATAATAATTACAATATACTAGATCAAAACTACAAATATTTTATAAAATGCAAGCGTATGCAAAATATTCAAAAGCACATATTTTTCACAAGTTTCCAATCGTGTAAACACAATCTAACAGTTTACCCGATGGTAACTATAACATCCGTGTTATAACATTTCGAATAAAAGGCTGTATTGTTACAATGTTCCAATTATCCAGAAACGTAATAAAATCGAATACTACATCCGCCAGTGAATAATTTCTTTCTCAAATCGATCAGAATGAAATAGGCTACAAGCCTACAATGTATTCGTGACGCATTCGAAAGCTGCATAGTAATTGAAATTTTGTAGTAGTCAATAGTATACATACTACACATTACCAGTGGTTAAATCGAATGAAAAGATCATGAGAAAACTGTTAAGATAATCCAAATAAGCAAAATGTGCTTATGGCCTATGTTTTGTTAGATTGAAAACGACAAAGCCATTCGATTTAGTGAATTAGTGTGAGTGAATTAGTTAAGTTAGTCTTAAGTGGTAAACTTTTTCACATGAACAGTGTCTTTCCTTAAATAGACACTGTTAAGTAGTGTTATTGGACATTACTTATTAGTTAAGTTATGCTAGATCGTAATGTTAAATGATGTCTTTGTCTAGAGACAATTTATTTAAAAAAAAAAATAACCGGACCAAGTTTGTTCAGAATGTTGTTGTTGTCATGAGACCTTTAACAGTCATAATCACTTGTAAGTCAGTCTAATAGAGCATTTGACGAGTTAAAGAATTTTTGATAAACACACAACGGTTATAGTTTATTAAGAAATTAGTAAACAAAAACCTCTTGTGATCGTTATCAAATGAAATCTACCCCATGAATTGTGCGAAGTACATTAAAATTAATTCCCAACAAATGTAGACTCGACGCTCAACAGTAAATATTTATGAGAATCAAATTAGTGCGTTCGCGCATGAAAATGTGGTTAAATAAAGCTATAGATATTCGATAATTGTATAATTTTCGTAGTTCGTCAAAGACACGCATTAATTAGGCGTTCCCGGAAGTACGTCGCGTGCGTCGCACGATAGCCCTTTGAATTATTTATATCTTTAATATTGTAATTACCATACAGCAGGCTGATTATCATTTATGTTATTATATTAAATAACGCTCACGGAAAGGTTAGCTCATGATAAAGAGATAATACTTCAGGTTAAATGTTTGAACCGGCGTTCGACAGTTGAATGCTAATTCTCGAGCAACTTGTCCATTTACACGCAATGTATTTTTTCCTCAATTTGTACTCGTTTGTCTATGTGGACGATCTCCTATAATTTGTTGTAAGCTTGGTCATGATGAGAATTCGATAAATAGTATCGTGCGATCTTGTGCACGCGCATTGTATGCTTATGTCAGTATAAGACGTAGTAATACCATTGTTATCGCTTTCTTATTGTAATTTGCGATGTTGCTTGCAATGTAATTAAATCTGATAATAAGCATTTAATGTTTTCATTAGTGGGGGTTGAATTTTATTGAAGCTTGTAAATCACTAAACACTATAATTTTTGTTATACAAAAGTAATTATTGTAATTACGAAAAACAAATCAGTGGCGCTACAATCTCTTAGGTCAGAACCTCAGATTTGTGTGTCTGTTTCGTGAACATTTCGTTTTGGCATGTAGTCTGTGCCTGATACAAGTCGTACACTTTTTGGGTCTATGGCACGTCGATTTCTTCACCGTACGAGCGAGTATTAAATACGTACATTGAAAGTCCATTGGTGCACAGCCGGGGTTCGAACCTACGACCTCGCAGATGAGAGACGAACGCTGCAGGCACTAACGCTGCTTGATTGTGATTACGATATTAAGATATTTTAACTTCCAAAGATTTTATCCATATTATAACCACTGAAGTTTTACAGAAATATATACAATACTACCCGGCTTATAAATATAATAATTCCTATATAAGTACTTTTATTCGCACCTAAGATTAGGTGGTACAATAACACAAAAAAAAATGTTTTTATCATGTTAATATCTCATTAACCGGTATTAAGTCATTCTTAACCTTCAAGCAAATTTTCCGAGTAGTATGCTTATCTAAATATTAAAAAGTTATTATGATAGACCAATTATCATAGTATTGAATCTGATAAAATTCAAATATATGGAAAAATTATTACGAAAACGCAAGTAACAGTTTGCTTTCCGTTGTCTTAGTACTTACGTACGTTTGGCACGCAATGTTTAGCTAATTGCAACCGTTGAAAATGCATACAAAGTATATGTACAAGTAAGTTAAAAAAAAGTTGTTGCAATGTTAAATATGTACTTATCTTTTTCTGTCAAATTTAAACGATATGATGAAAAGTGATCCGACTTACGACTGTATCATAGAGTACAGAGACAAGAGTCAGTAAGAATAATTTAGAGCAGTGTTTCCCAACATGGAGCCAACGCCCCACAGGGAGCAATGTGATTGTTAGGGGGGAATTTCAATTTCAGTTTTTCAATGTTTTAGAAACTTAGTTACTGTGTTTCATTAAACATTTCCTAGAAATTTCTTCCTAAAACCTAACATTTAAATTTCTTAAGTGACCAATTCAATTTTGTAACATTAAATATTATGTATATAACAAAGGGGGCTTTATTATTGACATGTTAACTGTACTTGATATAATAATAAAACTATGTAAATTAACAATATTTATTATTGCAAAATTATAAATTATACATAAACTATTTGAAATACACATGTTATTGAACTACAATAATTATTACTGCATTTTAACGATACTATGAAGACACGTAAAATAGGCATTAAATTTGATATACTCGCGAACATTATTACATCCTCTATTTATGACCGTATATTAACGGGTACCGTTGTAATAGAAAAAGTCAGGTTAGTAGTTCAATTAACGTAATATAGATAAACAATTGGAATTGCTTTATAATGATCCCAAATAACGTAGTATTCATGTCAAAAAGATGCGTACACGTGTTTCGCCATTACCGCTACAGCTTCTTAATTAATTACGACGAGTAAAAACCGACGTCTGGGTGGGTACGTAGGCCTGATGGCCAACCTCTAATAATGGAGAAGCACCAAAAGAATACTCTTCTTCTTTTGGTTTTACTCTTTTTCTTTTATAACTCTTTAATATCGTAGCGCTGATGTCGTCGTCGAAGTTTGCGGTACCGAGATCTACAGTCGAGTTTATTGTTACGTTTTTGATAGGCAAGGTTAGCGTTCTAGAACATATAAATATATTTTGTAAAGAGAATTAAAGTGTATCACTAGACTATACAAGGCGATTGTGAAAGAAGTTTGGAGTACCTACCAAAGGGCTTGCCCTGCTCATACGTCTTTGGGTCGGATTTAAGATGTATAGTGTATGTGATGAGAGATCGAAGCAAGAGGTTTGTAGGCTGTACCTAACTGTATGGTATATTGAAAATGTTTCATTCAATAATAAAGTAATCACTACATAGTATAAAACAAAGTCGCTTTCTCTGTCCCTATATCCCTATGTATGCTTAAATCTTTAAAACTACGCAAAGGATTTTGATGCGGCTTTTTTTAATAGATAGAGTGATTATAGAGGAAGGTTTATATGTTTAAAAACATCCATTAAATAGTGGAGAAATACTGTTATTTTTGAGGTTCCTAATGTGATGTCGTAAATAATTTAATTTTTACCGCTTACATTGCAAACGCAGGCTGAACCCTACGTGATTTATCAAAATAATGTAGTAAGTATTGTACACATTGAAAAGTTCTACACAAAACTCCGCGATGTTATATGTCTATCTCTTATGGATATCCCACAATAACATTTTTTTGTCATTTACCTTAAATACATTGTTGATTTAATATAGATCGATATGGCCCTTTACAGCATATAGCACTTTAAATTTAGCATCAGCATTGCACCCGTGCGAAGCCGGGGCGGGTCGCTAGTTGTAATATAAAAGTAAAAACATAATTAAACACAGACATCAATCTAAAAAGCTTGATTCCTGTGGCAGTGAATTTTTAATGCTGGCATTTCGTCGCTGTGTTGCGATACTTGTTCGTTGAGCGAGGAAATCACCCGGTCAGGGGTTTTCCCGCACCGGGACTGTCTACCAGGCGCCAACTTAAATCTTTTATTATTGCCTGTGCACTTATACCCATCGGCCGTTAGTAGTTTTATTAATCAATGAGTAAACCAATTATCATCAGCCGAAATGTTATAAGTTACGCGACGCAATTTTGTATGCCTTTTTTTATGCCAGGGCAAACGGTGCCTGTTTGATGATAAGTGATACCACCCATGGCACTCACACTGCAAGAAGGCTCGCAAGTTCGTTGCCGGCCTTTTAAATTGGTACGCTCTTTTCTTGAAGGCCTTATTATTCGTATACCTAATAGAACACTTAAACAGTCAACGTACTGTCAATCCGTTGTAATGAATGAATCATGAAGTTCTTTGTTTCTGTTTTTAACACGAGACATAAAGCGTTAATTCCCCTCAGTTTTTTACTTCTAGGCTACGCTATTATGCAAAAATTTATAGAAAAAACAATGACTCAACATGAACTAGGACAGTCATTTAAGTGCAAACTTGGGTATAATGTTAACGCTTTAGTAAACAGAATTGACTTTGCCGTGGGAAAGGCGAGTAGCATTAGGAAGTGTCACCTCGGACACGTGTGTCCGCTAACCGTTCAACTACCCGCATTATTTTTCCCCGAGAACCGGTAATT